>NC_142379.1:421250-762500 GCF_059441005.1 Hippichthys cyanospilos
CTTCGGCCCCCGCTTCGGCCCCCGCTTCGGCCCCCGCTTCGGCCTCCGCTTCGGCCCCCGCTTCGGCCTCCGCTTCGGCCCCCGCTTCGGCCCGGGACTTTCGGGACCCCGAAGCGGGAGCCGGTCCGCCGGGGAGCTTTCCAACACCCGCGGCGGCGGCCTTCCTCCCGCGACGCTCTGGGCTTTCAGGCACATGGGGCGCATTAGCGGGGGAGGCTTTCTGCGTCCGCTTTGTTTTCTCTCCAAACGGCGCCTACGTTTAAGGCTTGTTGTCGCAGGACGCCGCTTGCCGCCCAGACCCCGGAAGCCTGCTAGGAAAGGCGCCCGAGGAATGTCGCTGGAATTTCACACCCATTGTAGCAACGTCGGGGTCAACTCGCCGGCGCTCTTTTCTTTATTGGTCGCAAATGAGCGGGGGCAGTAGGAACGCTCGGAGGTTTCGCCGCTCTTCTTGACCCGAGTGTTTAATGACAGATATCCCAGAAACAGCTTTTGGTCCTCCGGATCCCTTCCTTCCCCGGCGTCAAACCCAAGGCGCGGCCGGCCGCATCATTTGATCGTATTTTAGGAAGTCCGCAGAGGTGTGGCCTCTGAAAAGACGCGGAAGGTAGCCGCGGCGTTACCGATAGTAGCCTTTCGTCGGCGCGCTTCGCTAAAGGCGTCTTTCGGAATGAGCTGGACCGCCGCGATTTCCTTTGGAGATGACTTTTCAAACGTTGAACGCCCCCTCTCGACTCGACCGTCAAAGCCGTTCAAGTTTGATGAGTCGCCGGTTCCCCGGGAAGCTTTTACAAGCAGTCGAGCGGCGAAACATTAAACCCGACGCGGATGGCGTTACGCTTCCGGGCGCCCGAAGAATGGCGAGACCCAAACTGCGGGGCCTCTCCCGCTCCCTTGCACATTGTCGCGTGCGTGTAGAGAGGGACGCGTGTTGCGCGTTTGCCGCGTGAGCGTGAATTGGTCAGGGGTGGCCGCAGTATTCACACTGCGCTCAAAATGCAGTACTCTGACTTATGTCAAGTAAAAGCTCCGTTTTGCGGTTTGTTTTTCCCGTGAGGACAACTGTTGCTCTGATGCCATCTGGTGGCATCTCGGTGCCAGGCAGCTTCCAGCGCCGAGAAGTCCCTTTGGATTTTGCCAGCACGTTGTACATGCGGTACGGTACGCGTCGCTTTCTTCCCCGCGTCACGTCACAACCGCAACAAGGTTTTGAACCTTCCACCTCCGACGTCAGGCATGACTGTCTCGAGTAGATCCGGTATCACCTAGCGACAGGAAAATCTGACGCGCTCCTCGCGATAAAGCCTCAACAACGGTTGTCCAAAACACAGACTTGTACCGTTTTTTTCCCCCCCTCCTTCTTATAAGGCACACCTTCGACCACGGCCTATTTGAAAACCGCTTTCATCTAAAAGGCGCGTCAAATAGAAGCTACAGTCGTGGCCGCGCTAAAGGGATCGTCAAACAAAACCATCAGATCAGCGTGTCAAACTTATCACCGCATTTTCCGCACTATAAGGCGCACCTTCAATGGCCCGCGTCTTTATACGTAGGGCGCATCGCACGGCGGGGCGCGTAAAATAGAAGCGACGGTGGAGGCCGGCCTCGCGTTACGTCGCGTATCCATCGGGCGTGTCAAACTCATCTTTATTGCGGGCCGCACGGAACGACCGCGAATCGAATCCATTTGAAGTGTTTTTTTAAAAGCTGAAGACAACTTGCAAGTTTGTTGTTTTAGCCAGAAAGTTGAAAGTCCAATCGGCATCGCGCATAAAGCGACGTGGGGGCCATGAGTTTAACGCCCGCGCCGCTCGTCCCAGACGCCAACGTCAAAGGGGACGTCTCAGCCCTCGGTCACGTGGCTTTCGCGGGTGCCGCGCCGGGCGTATTTTTAGCCCTCTCCTGTCAAGTCGCCGTGGCAGGCGCGCATGCGAGCCGGGCGGGGATGAGCGTGAAGAAAAGAAGGCCCATTTGGACTTTGCGCTCCTTTTCACTCGGGGACACGCGTGACTCACACCTCGACTATTCTAATGTCTGTGGGAGGCAAAATCTGCGCGGGTCTGACTCATGTCCTTTGGACACAAATATTCTGTACGTTTTGCCTTAGCGCAATTCTACAAATATAGGACGCACCTCCGATGAACGTCCTTTTCTGCTTTTTCCAACCGACGCGCACGGCCGCCACTCTCCAATCGGCGGGAGACTTCATACGTCTGACGCCGTCCTCTTCCTTCTCTTGGCGAACAAGGACGGACTTCGCATTTTTAAGGGATATTCTGATGAGTTAAGTATAGGCCGCAGCCATTGATCTGTCCTTCATTTTTGGGAATTAAAGTGCATTACGTTTGCGGGATCCCGCCACTTTCCAAAATGTTACAAAGCGCAAAATCGCCACTAATCGGAGAACATCGCTGCGAATGCTTATCCGCTTCAAGTTGTTTAGTTTGTTGGAAAAGGTTCCGGGCCTTATGTTGGCCGTATGTCTGACGCCGCTGCCTTATAGGCTGACGTCGTGGCGGATTGCAAACGGGGCTGTCGTCGAGAACGATCGTCCAGCAGTCTGATGCTTCTGTGCGCGCGCATATAACAATTTATAAGAATGAGAAGTGAAAGTAATGCCGTGCGTAAACGGAAAAAGTCGGCGGAACGTGTGCCGGCGACGGACTCGCGTCGCACGCGGGAGATCCGGGCCGCTTTGCGTTTGCTCGGGCTCCAATGAGAAACAGATGCCGCTTCTTTCGCCCCGGAACAAACGCAAACACGGGCTCCGAGTTACGAGCCGGTTTACGAGGCGTAGGCGGCAAAAACGTTGCAGGATTTTCTAATATAAATGGCCGGTGCAAATACCTTTGAATCCAACTTTAATAAATATGCTATTTTATCACTCGTTCCAGTGCTTCTCAGTTATTTTTTCTCCTGCAAAGGGGAAATATTTCACATCGCCACGCCCCCTCTGCAGACTATATGAATGAGATTATTATCTATTTTGTAAAAAGTCATCTATAAAAAGGATATAGACGATAAACAAAAAGAAAAAATGAGATAAATCAACATCCTACAAATGTTGACTTTTTGACATTTGCTTTGTACAGGTTATTCTGAAACTGAAAAATACAACTCCATGGTCTTCAAAGTGCCTGAAAAGGAAAAAAAAAAAAAAAATGCACTCGGCCTTCGGTTCGCTTCTGCTCGCTTCTTTTATCGGAAATACAGTAAAACTCCTCTACGATGAAACCCGCATATACAAAAAATAACCCCAACGGGGAAAAATAAATCAAAGCGTTGAAGCCTTTCCCACTTTCTCGCTTGTTCGTACAAAGAAAAATCCCCCTGTTGCCTAATACGAAATGTTGCTGTCTTTTTTTGCGCGTGCGTCGCACCGAAAACCTCCTCGACCGGAACGTAATAAGGGGAGCGTCGGCTTGACGTTTCCGGTCCCGGTTCCAAAACGCGCCCGGCTACTCGGACTTGGCGTCGGCGCCGGCTTGACGTGAGCGGGTCCCGTGTAAAAGGTTTGCCCGCGCGGCCCCCGAGCCCCTCCGTCCGCCACCCCGCCCATTGTTCTGGCAGATCCGGGCCGGATTTGCCGAATGCGGAGCTAAAGCAACTAAAGGCCGACGCGGCTGATGCGATGTGACGTTGTTGTGCTAGTTGCGGCCTCGGGACCGCAGTCCGGCCGCCGCTCAAATACTTTGGCGTCGACGCCGACTGATGCCGGCCCGCCAAACAAAACGCAGTCCCGTGTTTTGCTCGCGCGTGGCGGGAGGGAGGCTTTTCCCAGACGGCCTCAAAGCGGCCGCTCGGAGACGCCCGACACGTAAAGCGGGACGTCGGCGCTTTTGTCACACGTTGCGAGCCGTTTGTTAATATGCATAATTATTATAATTAATAATATTAAACTGGTGTATCAATGAAAAAGGAATTGTTTAGGCAGTGGCTCTGAAACGCTCGGTCCTATACTTTGCTGCCCCCTGCTGGTGAGAATGATGCAAGCATTGAGCAGAAACTACACAAACGATCTTCAGAATCAAAAACGCTGTTCATCATCATCTTATTTTTTTTTAGAAATGCACTCGGTTTGTAACTATCAGACCCGAATCAAGTAAGTGTTCATTTTTACCTGTACGACGTCTAGCCTCCTCCCGGTGTGCGGGTACCGTATCAGGGAAGGAATCGACGACGCGGATGAACAACAACAACTATGTATGGAATTAATATCAATGTTACCATTGGCATTGTTATTGTTCCTATATTGCCCAATGAATATCACTAGCCATCAATTTTGCATCATTATACCTTCAGCAACTTCATCAGCCACTCCTGTCATTTACACGTCATATTTCGGCGAAAACAAAACCCCAGTTAAAAAGGCCGACCGATAGCAGACCAACGTTTTTGTGACGTAAGCGATGACGATTGCGGTAACGTATGTGCGGGTCGCAGTCATACGCGTGCACACTGACCGCCAAGTTTGAATTTTCAAATTCTTGTCGATCCGTACATCCAGGATGTACGGCGGGCCCCCGTGTTACCAACTTAATCCGTTCAGCGGCTAGGCTCGTAACTCGAATTGCTCGTATGACGGGCCCGTAGCGTATCCGCATCTCCGTGCCCGAGGCCGCGACCGTGACCTTAATCGACCAATAGCGCATCGGCGTTTCCGGGACATGTGAGAAAAGTTGTTTTTGTTGATCCAGCGAAGCGAAAAAAAATAGTGAGGGCACACTGACCGGCATGTTGGATTGTTCGTAAGACGAAAGGTTTGTGCGTAAGAGGGGGACAAAAAACGCCGCGGTCCACGTCGTAAGATGAAAAATAGGTCAAACGGGGCTCGTAAACCGGGGGCCCGCTGTATATACTTTTCTGGGATGTAGCAGAGCCGGCGTTTTTGTGCTAAATACCGCACCGTCGCCAGCTTGGCGCAGTAAGCGCACTTCAACAAAAGGAAGCAAATGCCGGACGTCGCAGTTATCCCCTCCGAGTTTCCGCTCCGCCATCGCACAAGCCGGCTCCCTTTTCGTATCGAAAGCTCAGCCGGCCGCGTCGGCCGGCTCGGCGGGCGCCGTGAGTCGTCCCTGCCCCCCGCGCGACACGGAACGTTCCCCGAGCCGATCGGCTGCCGCCGCGCCGTGATACATTTTTCTAACTTGGGCCGCGGACTTCGCCGGCGACGCGTCGTCGGCCAGGCCCGAAGCTCCGCGGCGCCCCGTCGCTCAAACTGCATGGACGTCCGCTTCTTCGCCTCCTTCGCATTAAGGTCCGCGCAGTCCATGCGAGTCTAACATGATTTCTTTTCCCAAAGCGCGGAGCGGCGCAACGTGAGGATGAAAGAGCCGCCCCGGAGCCGCGGCTTTCTAACCGCCGCTCGAACGTTTTAGCAGATCGGGCCGCGGAGGCGAACCTAGAGCGGTTTTACGTTCCTCATTGGAAAACGAGTGGAAAAAAGCCGCCGGGCGGAACTCGAAAAACATCGCGACTTACTTGTTTGGACAGGCCTGCACCCGGCGCTAGGTCCAAGGCGCGACGCGATGGCGCAAAGAACCGAGCGGGCCCTGTTGTGGCGCCTTTTCTCCCTGGGGCTTTTCCCCGGGGCCCCCGCACGCAACGCTCGCGGGACTCCTTCATCGAGTCCGCCTTGAGCGAAAACATCGTCAATACCGGTTTAAATTGCCGGCGCCTATCCCGGCCGACTTGGGGCAGTAGGCGGGGGACGCCCCGGACGGGTCGCCGGCCGACGGCAGCGCACGCGGAGACCGACGAGCATTCACGCGCCCGATGACGGCCGAGGCCAATTTCCGGCGTCCGGCCCGCCTCGCGGATTTTTGGAGAGCGGGAGGAAGAGAACCCGCGCAGGAAGGCCGGAGGCAGCCGGAATCGAGCTCGCGTCCCCGTGCTCTCCGCCCTGCCGCTACCACTGTGGGCCCAAGCGGCTCGTTGCGCTCTACGCATGTTCGTTAGCTTCCGGGAAATGTCACGCGCCCAAAAAAACGACCTAGGTGATTCCCAGGGGCTTTTCAAGTTTCTTCAACGCGGGGGGACCATGTTGCCCCTCCCTCCCCACCTGCCAATCTGCGGGTCACTCGCGGCCAAACCCTGGTCGGCGATGGGGACCTATCGTTCGTAGAAAGGTTATCCCGCGCGTGCTTCCTCCGATAAGTATATCGCTCGACGAGTATGGATGAATGTTTCCCGTCGTCTGCGAAGAAGAGGAATGTCAAGCGGCTGTAAAAAAGAGACGGGCGCCGCGACCCCACCAAAGGCCAAAAGCAGAACGGGCTGGCTCTCGAAGAAGATGGCAGCGTGGACCGGCGAAGCGCCTTCCCCGCTAACGTAGAGCGATCGTTTCCACCGTTGCCCGAACATTTAGGGCGGCGAATGGGCCGAGGCGAATGATTAAACGAGGAGCGCAAAAGATCTCCGCGGAGGCCGGAAGGTCTGAGCCGGTCGGGGTCCTCTCCGCCCTCCTGGTTTGTGAAATGCCTTAGTTTGCTCGAACCCGGTGATCACCCCGTTGCATCACCTCTAACGGACGTCCTCCATCGGGAAGAATCTGAAAAAAACATTTGCCTTCCGGGGAGGGGCGAGGGCCCGGCGCAAACATATAAAGCGCGGCGGCCCGCCGGTGCGCTGGCAGTCCGCCGGCCGGCGTGCGACTCGGCAACGCGAGCGGAGCTTTTCCCCGTTGTTCTTTGAGCCATGCGGGCCCCGTCGGCGGCCAACGCCAGCGGCAGGCTCGGCCCCGCCGAGCTGACGGCCGGCAACGTCTTGACCGCCTCGTGCTGCTCGGCCTTCCTCTCCATCAACGCCGGCATGCTGTTCTCCCTGAGGAGTCGGCGGGCTTTCCGGGAGACGTCGCGCTACATCCTGCTCTACCACCTGCTGCTGGCGGACACGCTGCTGCTCGGCCTCAGCCAGGCGCTCTACTTGCTGTCCGGCGCCCGCGTGGCCCTCGGCTTCCCCCTGTGCGGCGCGCTGACCTTGCTGGGCAGCCTGGCGAGTCGCGTGTCTCCCCTGGTGCTGGTGGCCATGTCGCTGGAGAGGTACGTGGCGGTGCGCCACCCTCTCCGGCACGCCTCCATCGCCACCGCCGAGAGCACGGCGCGGGCGGCCTTGGCCGCCTGGGGCTTCTGTCTGGTCAACGTGGCGCTTCAGGGGCTCCTGCTGCTCGCGTTACCCTCGGAGCGGACGCAAATGACGCAGCTGTGCAGCTTCAGGACCGTGTTCCTGGTGTCGGCCTCCCTGGTCTACCACCACGTTTCCACCTCTTTTGTGTTCGTCTCGGCGTGCGTCAGCATCGTTTTCAGCTACGCGGGCGTGGCGCTGTCGGCCCGGTCGGCGACGGCCGCCGACAAGGACGCGGCCCGCAAAGCTCGCGACACGCTGCTGCTGCACCTTCTGCAGCTGGCCCTCAGCCTGCTGTCGGTGCTCTACACCACCTTCATGTCGCTCCTCTTCCCTCTCCTCAGCTTCCCGGTCTTCGTCCGACTCCAGACCTTCCTCTTTGTCTGCTTTTTCCTCCTGCCGCGTTCTCTGACTTCGCTCATCTACGGGCTGAGGGATAAGAGCCTCCGGGTGGTGCTGCTCTACTATCTCTGCTGTCTGCTTCATGTGCCGCGGGCGCCTCTTCCTCTTCGAGCCGCTCTCACGGTGTCCTGACTCCCCTCTCGGGGTCGCCTTCCGCTCTGCCTTTGTTTGTCCCGACCCGAGCGGACGGTACTCGCGAACGTGCGAAATCCGATATGCCCGCGCAGGCAGGTTTTCTCCTTGCGCGGCACGAGCGGATGACGTTGTATTTGTGTGTTTGGCGGGCGTGGACGGATGATGGAAAATGAGGGGAAAAACGCACTGTGTTCAACCCGATGTGTGAGCTCATAATAAAATGACACTCGTGCTCATTTCTCAAGTTGCGCGTGAACTCGTTTCGCCGAAAGACAGGCTGCCGTGGGACCGTTGACTGTCGCCGACGACCGGGTGACGACCGCGGCGAGATCGGAGCGCGGGAGGTCGCCGTTCGGAGTCCGAGGGCCGGCTTTTCCTGTTTATGATCCGGAAAAGGATCCGCGCGGTCTGGTTGTCGAGAGGCTTGGCGAGAGGGCTTTTGAAAGAGAGAAGCGCCGCGTCAAAAATTCCTGGATCGGGGCCAGAAAAGGGTGAAAGGTCAGCCGCGATGTCACGCGTCTGCGACAAACTTTTCTCTTTTCGAGCCGACGCCCGCGGGAGTTGCTCTGTCAAGGCGAGGTCGGCTGAAAACCTTTTGAATTATTAATGCGGCTAAATGAGCCTTTTGGGGACTCGGCGGGGATGTCGAAAACACGGCGGCGGCGGCGGCGGCGGCGGCGGCTCACTCCCACCCCAGAAGGACGGAAAGACAAACGTGTCATTCAGGAAGACCGGTCCAAACAACAACAAACACCAATGTCATCCGCACCGACTTGGGTCCAAAGTCTTCTTTTCCATCTGATGCATATCGTCCAGTTGGGACAGATTGAAAAGCTGACTTTTCCTCACGCGTTTCCCCACGATTTTTTGCACGACTCCTTTCAACTGCGGCTCGCCAACGGGATGCAATACAAATGTTTGTTTCGACGCCCCAGAACCGCCGGGCGGTGGCGACAAGGCTTTCGATGATTGACGATCAAAAGTCATCGTACTCTAATTATGGTAGAAAAGATGCGTACGGTGTAGTTACTTTTGCTATCATGGCATTCTTAGCAGTTTTGTACGTAAAATAGGTGCCCCCCCCCCCCCCCCCACACACACACACACACACACACACCTCTGAGAAAAATGTATATATGTATGGATAGGGCTGATGCCAGTGAACGTTTTGAGGGGTCGAAAGTAAATCTATATTTCTATATGACCGTGTGATGAGCCTTTCAAAGTCAGCCCGAGTCGGGTGACGATAAGGCCAGGCTACTGAAAAATCACCCAGGGGTTAAAAAGAGAATGCCTGAGAATGAATAGGAATTCAAATTACGGAGCCATTACAGTGACATTCGAAACCCTCCAATCCATTGCCAAAAGAAGCAAATGACGTGACCGATATTCTAAAAATGTCATCCTACGCTGAAAAGAGAAATGGCTTACTATTGTTCGAATACATAGACGTACGTTATCCCATATTTACAAAGCATTTCTTACTGCCCTCCTTCCTGCGAGTTATTTGTGAAACGTCCCGGCTTGACTGCACCTGACAAACACGAGAAAAAGTATTCCTAAAGGGATATGTATTTTTGGCAAAGAAAGGAAAGAATCCCAAGTAGCAGATCGCACTCCTATCTTCTTAGGAGATCAACTCCAGGTTGAGCGCAAAGGCTTTGCATTTGATTCAACGATTCTCCGCGGCGTCTGGATTACGGCTAAATAAATGGTAAGGTTCAAATGTGGGTCGAGCTCAGGCCAAGGAAAAAAGTGCGACGTATGTCTGGAAGGCGGGAAGTCACTTATCTTTGCATTGGTGCCAGTAAGTTGTATTTATATCGCGGTTTGTTTGCTTGACTTTGCCCCGGGAAGAGTCGATGTGTAAAAACAACGGTGACAAAAATATCGAAAAACCTCGACGTTGACATACTTCTAGAACAGAGGCGTCAAACTCATTTTTATCATTGGCCGCATTGTAGTGGGCCGTTTTTACTCTTACGGGATAGTGTGTAAGATTGAGACCGTTTTTCATTCAAAAGGAATAAATATAATGATTGTCAATTTCAAAAGGCGTTACAAAGATTTAAATTACGCGTCAATCATTTTCGTTTACATCACGTCCGGTTGTACGTCCTCGTTTTTTGGCCACATCCGGTGTGTTTGTTGTTTCGTCCAGCAGGGGTCGCGCTACGCTGAGGAGCAACGGTATGGGACCGTCTGGGCTCTGCGGCCCCAAGCTTGCTTCTTCTTCTCCCCTTTTTTCTTTGCTGGTCCTTTTTTTTTTCCGCTACCGTCGTGCCTCAAAATCCATCTAGCACTCGCCCTGAAACTGGCCGTTTTGGCCTCACATTTGCGACTGAAAGCGAGGAAAACGATCAGAAGGAGAGCGACCAGCTCCACCTCGTCTCGCCGGGGTATGGTCTTTTTCTCTTCTTTTTTTTTGCCAGTTTTCGGTGTTGTGGTCCATTTAAGTACTTAAACTACGAGTTCTCTGTCACGAAAGTGTGCTTTTACGCTCTACCGCGTGATAAAAGTCGACACATTGGAGCTCTTTCAAAGTCTATTTCGACCCGAGCAACTCTTGGTAAATGCTTGTCTTTTTTGCACATTTTACGCGCAATAGGATTAAAAGTAAGATGATAAAGCGATTAAAGTTGTCTGCTCCGTCCGCGATTTGAGTCACGAATACCCAACGAACGCGCTTTTGCTGCCTTTTTCCTTTCAAGTCTCCAGCGTGCGCGAGTCACCTTTTCCCACGACATTCTTTGAAACGAAGGAGCACACGCGTCGTCGAACGTTTGTAAAACCGCCTTTTCCTACACTTCAACGGCAGTCGGACAACAAAGGTGCTTCGAGTCGCGTACTTTGCTGATAAACGGAGACTTTTGGCATAGGCTAGCGGAGTTTGCTTTTAAGGGCGCTCGGAAGCGTTGCAGCTTTGTTAGCGTCGCCATGGCAACGGGCTCAACGCCACAAGATGCCTTGAGTGAAAAAGCAAACAAGCAAAAGATACTAAAAAAAAAAGGAACGCTAATAAAGGTGGCCGCAATAGCACCTTTGTTGCCGTCTTCTAACCAGGCAACTCATAGGCGCATGTTCCTAATCATCTGTGAATTTCTTGAACGTTATGATTGTTTGAGGATCGCTCTTAAATGCACGGAGATTAACTGGAGTTTCAGCATCTGCGTGAGCGCTCCGGGCAAAGCTTTTCAAAACAAACCGATGGACTCCCGCTTTGGTTGAACCCCGCACGACATGTACCGCGATTCCTCAGATAAGACGCACTTTTTTTTCTGCCAAAAATGAAGGTAAAAGTACGGGTGCCTCCTATAAACTTAAAACATTTTCTTTTCTTTTTCATTCGACACCATCCCAGCAAGATTGATCCGTCAGCCGCGTAATCCGAGTTTTGACCCGCAGATGCGCGGTTCTATATCAGCCCGGGGGGTCTCCGCGGCGAGGGCTGCTCCGGGTCGGTTTTGCCGCGGATTCGTTTTTTCATTTCACGCGCCAAACGGCAATCGATTTCGTTTGGCGGGTAACGGATGGGGCTGGGGAAATTGAAGCGTCTCTCTCCAATCGGCCGCCTCTGACCAACAGGCCCCGATGTCGACGCGAGGTCCGGCCATGAGCGTCTTACCGCCCGTCCGCAAGGATCGCATCATCCCGCAGCTCCCGCCCGTAAACCCGCCGCGTCATCCATACCTCTCTTACCCTTACGTCCTCTGGCGCAAAAGCCCAAACAAACGAATGAGGTTTAAGGCCGAGGTGTCCGACGCCGGTCCCGGAGGGCCGCCGTCCCGCGACTTTTCCGCTTTTCGCTCCCAAACGCACCCGGTGGCAACGATTGGCTCGGCGGCCGGGAAAGGAGCCCCGTCGTTTGACTCGGCCGCGTTTGAGAGGGAAGGTCGGAACGCGCGCGGGGCGTCGGCCCCCCGGGACCGGACTTTGACGCCTGCCATGAAAGGAACGGAAAAGAAGGAGGCACTCTTAACGCCTGCGTCTGCCTGCAGTGTTTCTGCCAAGACGCCGCGCTCCACGCGGAGGGCGACTTCCACCCCAAAGTGAAGGCGGCGTGCCAGGAGAAGCGCACCGGCACGGTGGGGTGCGTTAAGGGCCAAACCCGGATGTTGCCAAAAGCGGGCCTTGGCAACTTGATGCTTTCCCTCTTCTTTTCCGCAGGTTTAAAATCGCCAAGGTCATTGTGGTGGGCGACTTGGCCGTGGGCAAAACCTGCCTGATTAACAGGCAAGCGCGCTTGCGCGCGCACGCGCAAAAACTCCCGGCAAGCGAATCGGGCAACGTATTCAATTTGGCGCCGGGCGTCGGCCGTGGCGAAATGACCGATCGCGCGCCTCCTCCCCCGAACGGCTCGCCGCCAAACGCGGAGTCAACGAATCGTCAA
The DNA here is from genome assembly GCF_059441005.1 of Hippichthys cyanospilos. Lineage (NCBI taxonomy): Eukaryota > Metazoa > Chordata > Actinopteri > Syngnathiformes > Syngnathidae > Hippichthys > Hippichthys cyanospilos. Next base: position 433,300 of record NC_142379.1, read on the forward strand.
GCTCTTTGATGTTGGCGTGGCTCTACTCGACGCCTTTTTCAAAATATGCGTTGCTTTATTGAAGGGTCGGGAATACGTTCGCAGTTGAATGTCAAATAGAAAAAAAAGCGCGGAGAAGCCAAAGGATTTCACGCCCCCCCCCCCCCCCCCCCCCCCCCCCCCCCGCCCCCCCGCAGTCGGGCCGCGGATCCGTCCCGCTTTGAGAAGCGCCGCTTCAGACCAAAGGTTCCCAGGCGGAGGCGCGAGTCGCCCGCGGTCGCGCTTCTTTTGAATTGGGTTGCGCAAAGATTTCAAATTGAGAGCAAATTCATCGGCGCTTCCGGCAAAGCCGCGTTTTTGATTTGCGTTCCCGTAGGTCGGTGCGGCTGTTTATCCCCGAGTTTGTGACACGCCCTCGGTCGAAAAAACGCTTGTTGGTGCGCGCGCAGGTTTTGCAAGGACGTTTTTGACAAGAACTACAAGGCCACCATCGGCGTGGACTTTGAGATGGAGCGCTTCGAGGTGCTGGGCGTCCCTTTCAGCCTGCAGCTGTGAGTTTTAACGCCGGGCCGGGCGGGGCCGGGGCGGGCGGGGCCGGGGCGGGCGGGGCCGCGCCGACCCGCCGCGCCGACCCGCCGCGCCGACCCGCTTCCTTTGCTCTCCGTTCAGCTGGGACACGGCGGGGCAGGAGAGGTTCAAGTGCATCGCGTCCACGTACTACAGGGCGGCGCAGGGTGAGTGGTCCCGCTCGCGCACATCGCTCAGCTTTACCTCCGTTACCGGCCCGACGGGAGGCGTTTTGATGTTTTGGCAACCTCAAACGACGGCGGGTCTCGGTCGAGCCGGGGCCGCGGGGAAAAGCCGAGCGTCTAACGCATAGGTGTGGAACTCCAGTCCCGGAGGGCCGGCATCCTGCATGTTTTCCGGTTTTCTTTCCCCAGCGCACCCGATTCAAACGATCAGCTCGTTAGCAGGCTCTGCAAGAGCTTTAAAATGATCCCAATCATTTGAATCAGGTGTTTTTGAGGGAAAAGATTTGAAAACATGTAGGATGCCGGCCCTCCGGGACTGGAGTTCCACACCTGTGGCTCTAACGGGTGCGGCGTTTTCTTTTTTTTCCCCAGTGGTGATCATCGTGTTCGACGTGACCGACGTGGCGTCTTTGGAGCACAGCAGGTAACGCGGGACAAAAGCGCCGGCTGGCTTCCGGCGGGCTCAGGAGCGGCTTCTTGGGGGGCGGGGGGGCGGGCCCTTTCAGGCAATGGCTGGAAGATGCCCTGAGAGAAAACGACCCCACGGCGGTTCAACTCTTCCTGGTGGGCACCAAGAAAGACAAGAGCGTAAGTCCCGCCCGCCCGCCCGCCCGCCGGGGAGCGGAGCGCCGCCCTCCCGCGCCGTCGCCGTCACCGTCGTGCGCTCGTTTGCGTGCCAGTCGCCGGCGCAGTACGCGCAGATGGAAGGAGACGCCCTCCAGGTGGCGCGGGCCATGCGCGCCGAGTATTGGGCCCTCTCCTCGCTCACGGGTAGGTGCTGCACGCTAACTCAAAAAGGAAACAATCTGCACGCACGCAGGCACGCACGCAGGCACGCACGCACGCACGCAGCGCCTTTAGAAACATGCACTCTCAACACGGCACACTCCCGCCGTTAAGAATACTGCACCGACGCAACAGTACGCCTGGTTGCGTTTACCGGTGGTGAGTGCCCCCCGAAGGCCAGTAAAATCGTAGGTAAAAAAGGAGCGCCAACAGTTCGGGGACGTAGTTTTGCTTTTTTTTTTTTAAGTCTGGACATTGAATCCCAGATACCTAAGTATTAATTTGATACTTAAATACATTAAGGACATTCATTTCCATACTTCAGTATTAAATCAATACTTACTGAATGTCCGGACTCTTATAAAATACCAGAGTGAAGCGCACGCGCCGCGCTGTCGACGGCGAAGGCCCAAGTTAGCTGAATTCTCATCATTTGAACGGATGCGACTGAAAACTGAATATGGAGAAGAATGATATACGTCTAGGGTTATGGGTTATGAGTTTTTTTCTGTTGACCCTCAAAGACCCCTTTTCCTTTTGCGTGCGCCGGTCCACCCGCGCCAAAGGGGAGAACGTGAAGGAGTTCTTCTTCCGGGTGGCGTCGCTGGCCTTCGAAACCAACGTCCTGGCCGAGCTGGAGAAGAGCGGGAGCAGGCAGATCGGCAGCATCGTCAGTGAGTGGCGCGCGGGCGGCCCGCGGGCGGGCGGGGTCCCGGGCCGGAGACTGAAGCGTGTTCCTCGCCGCTAGAAATCCAGAGCGGCGGCGGCGGCCTGTCCAAGAAGAAGAAGCAGCCGGCCTGCTGTCAGTGACGCCGAAGCTACGGCCGTCGCCGCCTTTTCCCCGTCCCGGCCGGCTTTTTCCTCACGCTCCGCCGAGGTGCGAGCGAGTCCCTATGCCAACACCAAATCTGCAGTGTTTTCGGTCCGTCCGCGTGTGATTGAAGCTACCGGATGCCGCCTTTGCCTGTACTTCATGGTATTGCCGCTATTTCTCTTCTCCAAACGGGTACAGAGTCCAAATGTACTACGCTACCTGAACGCAGCACAACACAGCAAGCGAGTTTGCTCTCCGGCGCGGCGGCCGGCGGCCGGCGGCCGGCTCGGCTAGCCGTTCTTGACGAGCGCCCTTGGCTTCTGCCCGAAAACGCGTCGTGGGCGGCGACCTCGTTAGTCCGCGGGATGTCGTCCACAAAACGGGACTTTTTTCTAGTCCGGACCACGCGGCGAAAAGCACAGCGGCGCTCGACGAGGCGACGGCGGCCTCAATGAAATGTTTCTCTGACGGGCGCGATGGCCGAGTACGTGCCGAGTTTTCGTTGCCTCCGTATCAAAGGAAAGACACTCGGAGGCTAAAACGAAGCGCGGCTTGTCCAAACCGTCCGCTTTGGATATGCCGTCGCCTCGAAACGCTTGCAAACGACAGGTCGAGACGTTCGCCCCGTAAGGTCTGAAATTCGGCCCGTTTCCGGCTCGTTTACTGCCATTCCAAATTGGAAATAATGTCATGTTGAAAAGCCCGCGTTTTGTCACGCATTCCCCCCGATATTTGCATCCGTCCTTCAAATGGCAACTCGCCAATGGGGTGCAAGAGATTTTTGTGTTGGCACCCCAAAGCCACCAGGGGGCGCTAGCGTACAACTTCTGACATTTGCGAGCCTTTGAGTGACTTGATTGCCTTAACCTAGACTCCCGTCATGCAAACGTTTTCAAAATTCTGAATACCCTAATTACGGCTTAGAAAATGTGAGTGTTGTGATGCATTCAGGTATGCTGGGAAATCTTTTTTTTTTTTTTGTACTGAGAGAAAGATGTGAAATTGCGAAATTGAGCAATAATGAGAGCGGCGCAGCCAAAATGTGAGTCGTCGGTGGCGTAAATCATCATTTATTTGGAAAGGCAAAAGGTCGATTTTTGGGAGAGGCCGCCAAGGCCGCGCATACAAAAGCGGACATACAAAAGGCCGGCCGCTGTTCACGCTGAATTTGCAGACAGAAAACAATTCTCGCAAAGTGGACCGTTCCGGTCAAAAGATGCAAACGTTTGTCGTCAACGGGCGTCAAAGATGAAAAGTCAAGAGTAAAAGTGTTTTCTCCGAACGGTGTCGGGGCTCTCCTCATTTGCTGAAGCTTTCGAAGAAGTCCAAACGTCGCCCGTCGATTTGGCTCTGGAGCTCCCGGGGGATGCACTGCGAGCATTTGTAACGTCGGCGAATCCACTCGCCTCCTTCCGAGTTCTCCACGGCCACGGCCGCCACCCCTGCGCCCAACGCGCGCGCGCTTTCATTGGCCGGCCCGCCAAAAACCACGAGCCGAACAAATGGAGGATGGACTGCCGCGAGCGGGCTCCGAAACCTCATTTTGGGTGCGGCCCGGCCCGGCCCGCTGCCGCTTGACCCCCCGGCGTCCCCTTTGCGCTTTACGGTGCGGTTTTTCGGAAGTAGAGGTACGGCTGTCAAGCGTAGCGCTTTGTTGACGAGGGTGAGGTTACGGTAACAAAGCCGAAAAGCTCACTTTGTTCAAATCCCATGATTTGCTTTGGCGGGCAAAGCCACAGGCAAAAATTTAGGAGGGTATCGAAAACAAACCGCTTTGGGGCGGTAAAACGGCGATTTTTTTTTTGAAAGAAGCAAAAGACGAAGCGAAAGCGTTACCGACCGACGACGGCGGCGCCCATGCTCTCCAGCAGCTGGATGGCGGCCCTCATGGTTCCTCCGGTCTCGATCCACTGGTCCACCAAGAGCACGCGCGCGCCTGCCGCGAGTCGGGCGTGAGGTACGTGGCAAGAAGTTTCATAGGGGATAAGGGCCGGAGATCTCACCGGGTCGGAGGACGCCGTCGTCGCGGACCTCCATGGCCTTGTCCCTGCCCGTGTAGTCGCGGTACGTCCGCCCTCGGCTGCTGACGCACAGGTGGCCGGCTTTGCGCACCGCCAGGAAGCCTTTGCCCAGCGCTCTGGCCGCGCACGCCCCTGCCCGCAAACGCATCCGTCGGTCGCCCGGGCCGTCGTCTACGTCGGGGGCGGGCGGGCGATCGCAGGCCTCGGCGGCCGGCGTCCGTCCTGCGCGTTTTCCCCTTTTCTCTCTCAAACGCGCCCGATTCGGACGATGGGGATTATTTTCCAGCTCGTTGACGAGCTAATGAAAACATCCCCCCCTGACCTACGCGGTTCTCGTTTTTTGCCCTTAAAAAAGCACGCTGGGGTGGGCGGGTCTCAACGTGCAATCGGTCCTCGCTTTCCTTTGCGCGCGCAAAGGATCGTGAAAACCAAAAAAAAGACCGCTTACGCACATAACGATTCGTAAAAGTGTGAAACAACTGCTGGACGTAAGCGAGTTTAGAGCGCGCTCGCGCGCTCGGCGCCCGGCGGCAAAGCGGCCGCTGAGGTCGGCGGCTAATTTTAGTCACGTTGGAGGACGCCGGCTCGCCCCCGCCGCCTTGGCAAAAGTATTCCAACGCCTCCTTCCGCTCCGCGATGAAAAGAACAAAACGCTCGTCGTCCACTCGGCCGTTTACGCTCGCCGTCGCCCGCGGCTCGCCTCACTTGACACCTTTGTTTTCGCTCGGGGGAGAAACTGGACGCTTGCGCGTTTCCGTTGGCTCTCTGCCCGGAAACTTCAATGGGTCTTTTGAGAAAGTCGACTCGAGTCGCGCAACGTTGCAACTTTTCACTGCGCTTTTTGTTGTATCTACTTTGAAAAAACACCGTAAGCAAAAGAGAAACAAGATGCCCCCCCCCCCCATACACAAATTTAAGAGTGCTTTTTTATCGCTTTAGGCAACACTGTACATTTACACATGAAAACACATTTGCAACATACCATTTGGGCTATCGTGTCTGACGTTCTTAGCACACGGTTAGCAAGGACATCACGCGGGAAGCACTTGGCATGACGCCAAACTAAACTAAGGGACCTTACACGCTTATATTATATTATTATTGGCCCTGTGGACTTGTCAGATACAAATATTCAAACGAAACGGCCATCGCTAAAAAGCGCCTCTACTCATGAAAGATTGGCGAGACAAAACGACTTCCGGATCGAATGAATTTCGTGCCGCCGTACGAAGCCGAACGTGAAAGTGGACGTTCCGCGGGCAGGGACGGGACGTTTTACCGAGAATGAACCCCATGGCGTCGATGCCGGCCACCAGGTCGATGGCGTCGCCGCGGAAGGGCTCCAGCAGGTCGCGCACGCAGTCCTCCAGGGCCTGCCGGCGGCGGCGGCGGCGGAGTCAGCGGGCGGAGCCTTCGGGGGCCGCGGCGTCCGCGGGCGGAGCCTTCGGGGGCCGCGGCGTCCGCCGTACCTGCGCGTTGCAGTAGAGCCTGGACGGGTCCAGCCAGGCGAAGGCCGGCCCTTTGCTGTTGGGCGCCATCAGCGCCAGGTACCAGCCTTTGGTCGCTCTGTCCGCCGGCGCCGCCGCCCACACGTCCATGCCGCTCGCTCGGGGGGCTCCGCTCCGCTGAAGGCCGGCCGGGCGGGGGCCGAAGGGGAGGGAGTTGCCCCCGCGCCTGCCCGCCCGCCCGCCCGCCGCTCTTAAATTAGCTGCCGGAGTGAGAGGCCAACTCGCAGGGGGGGAGGGGGCTTTGCACAAATAGAAAAACACGCCCCGAAACTTGGAGGGATTCGAAAAGAACAACTTGACATCGCTTCACGTTCAACTCTTACATCATTGTTTTTTGACTTTCGAAATCGCTAAATGTAAGGTTTCATAGTTTCCGTGAAATGTGACTGTTCAGTACAGAAATAAACATAAAACCCATGCGCGCGTTAATATCTCACCGTAGTCTCAGTGCTTGTCCACTAGAGGGCAGTAAAGGGCAACGTTCAAAGAAGTCACTCGTTCATGCTCTCTTGTTTTGTCCCCCCCCAAAGTTATCGAACTTTGGTATTGCCATAAATATAGCTTTATAAGGCAACGTTATCCTAAAAAAACAAAAAAGGCTTGACGAATAGAAGGCACGCTTAACTGCTCTCTTTCCTTAAGTTATCGCAGCACGCCGTGTTTTTATGACTTGTTGGTTTCAAAGTATTTGTGTGCAGATGAAATGCTACAGGAAATATCCGTACGGTGCTAAGGGATTTGGAAAGGTGCAGTTTCGCTAGGTAAAATCCATAAAGAGTTTTTCAATGTTTTCCCCTCATAGCGCATGGCTATTTCTTTGATTTGATTTGCTTTATGACGGGACGGCAAGGTTGACGACGAGCGACGCGAAACATTCCGTCAGGGGCGGCGCGACGCACAAATCGCCTTTTGGCCACTCCCCCCCCCATGACGATTACGGCCACAGCGACAAAGTTGACGACGCGACGATCGACGAAACGATGACGCGAATGACGATGACGACTAAAACGACGACCAGGAGGAAGATCGAAGACGGGTTCAACGATGACGACAAAGTCGACGGCGACGACGGCGGCGATGACGAAACGCGACGGCGGCGACGACGGAGACGCCGCGACGACGTCCGCGACGTCGGGTTAGGGTTACCGCGAAGGCGAGGGCGGTGACGACAAAGTCCACGACGACAATGACGCGGACCGATTTACGGATCTCCGCGGCCCCGCTCTGGCTCCTTTGTTTCTTTTGCGCTCTGGCGGAGGTGCGCACGCGTCAGTCGAGCCCCCCTTGCGGAGCCCCGCCTGCCTCGCATTCCACAAAAGAAAGGCATTTTTGCCGTCCCCCCCGCATCGCCGCGGCGCTCTCGGGCCCAGCGAAAGGAACCTTCCCAAAGTAAATCTCTCCGCACGCAAGACAACAAATTGACGCGGCGCAAACACCGGGAGCCTTTCAGTCGCGACGCGGCAAAGGCTTGGAGAATTTGACAAAAGGGCCGGTCCACGAGCGCACGGATGGATGGAACGTTTTCAAAATCCGCCTCCAAAGAGCAAGAAAATCCACTAAACGTGCTTTCATTTCCATAGAAAATGAAGAAAAGAGCTGTCCTTGGAGCCAAATGAGGGGAAGAAAAAATCAAAGCTTCCCTGCAACATTTCCCTCTGGGATCCAAGCCTTTTGTCCACCGCCACGCTTAGCGAGACTTTTGCTCGATGGGAGTCAGGCTAAGCCACTCGATGAAAATGTCTCGCAAATGTCATTAGTTGTCCGCTGCCGACCTGGGATGGAATGTCTGGACTCTTCAAAAAAAACCCTGAAAATACGTGCCCGGCCTTGAAGGCGTTAACGTCGAAAAACAAATCTTACGGGTTTTTTTGGCCCTCAGCCAAGCCGCGTAAGGCGTAGGAAGCGTATCCGTTTGGCTTTGGTTTTAATACGGATTTATTGAGCTTTTTTTTTTCGACGAGAATGGCGCTTTTCACGAAAATGGATTCAAACGCCGCACGGCACAAAGTCCCGTTGTATTTTTTTTGCCGCGTGAACCCGCGGCATTCGGACGGCTTGGGTACGTCCGAATAGGTCCGCCCGCCTCCGGCGATCCGGGTTTGAGCTTTTGGGCAAATCTGCTTGACTAGATCCCATTGTTCATTGTGCGCCCCTCGCCGGTTAGTAGTCGGGGGAGGAGGGGGGGGTCGCTAGGTTACCGCCGCTCATCCCGCCCACGTTTGCATGGAGCGGAGCGTATTAGCGGGCCCGCTCAAGGTATTAGCGATGGGCCCGCCCGAGTGGGAGGGCGTCGGCGAGGGCTGAAAAGCGGGCCGGGGGAGCCCGCTTTCGCCCCTGGCCATGCGCTGGCTGCTCCTGCTGTTTCTGTCCCACCTGGACGGAGGGCCGGCGCTCGGTCCGGGTCCGGGTCCGGGTCCGGGTCCGGGCCCGTCCCCGTCCCCGTCCCCGCGCGCCTCCCGGACCTGTCCGCGTGCGGAGCAGGCCAAGAGGAGGGGCCCCGCCGGCCCGCCGCAGCCCAACGCCAGAGTCAAGAGGGGCTTCACTTATCCCGGGACGCTCTGGTGCGGCGCCGGAAACATGGCCGACCATTACCACCAACTCGGTAGGACGCGCCCCCGGGACGCTTGCCCCGCCTTAAATCCTTCGCCGCCGTGCCGTCCCATTAAAAGAAAACAAGACGTCACAGACGTCTTTGACGCCCGGAGGCAGTGAATGAGCCTTTTCCATATTTACCTCGCTGTGCGTCTGTGCGAGTGCATTTGGTGCGCATGTGTAAACGCGTACGTGCCATCGAGAGCGAGTACGGGCCAATGTGCGGGTGAGCGCGTGATCGGATAGGTGCGCGTGAGTTTACGCGTGAGCAAACGCCAGCCAAGAGATTTGAGGCCTTTCGCGGGAACGAAGGGGGGGAAAGGAATCCGTCCTAAGTGTCCGCCGACGCGTCCAGGGACATTTAAGGAGACGGATAGCTGCTGCCGCACTCACGACCACTGCCCCCACGTCATCCACGCCTTCTCCACTAAATACGGCTACACCAATTTCAAGTGGCACTCCATCTGTCACTGCGACTGCGACCGAGCGTGAGTACGAGCCGGGCCGAACCCCGCGCCGCTCGGACGCTTCCGCTCGTCGCCTACGCTAGAGGGTTCGCCGTCGCCGCGCAGGTTGAAAGCTTGCCTGCGGCGAGTCAACGACACCTCCTCTCGCGTGGTGGGCCAGGCCTTCTTCGACGTGATCGGGGCGCCTTGCTTCCGGCTGCTCTACCGGGACCGCTGCGCCGAGCGCCACTGGTACGGGCCGTAAGTATCCGCTCCTCCCGTCCGCCGTCCACGCGCGCCCTCCCGTTCCCTTTTGGGCCCAGGTGCAAGCGATACGAGAAGCGGGCCCTGGCGGTGGTCGAGGAGGCCGTCCCGTACGACTACGGCGGCGTCCCCGTCGTCGACGCGCCCACCCCCGCGCCCACCCCCGCTCCGACCCCAGCTCCGACCGAGAGCGCGGAGCCGCGCCGCCGGGAGAACGCCGCGCCGGAAGCGCCCCGTGTGAACGCGACCGGCGCCGGGGCGCCGGCCTCGTCCCCGTCTGCCGCCGCGCCGCGCCAGAAAAAGAAAGGCGGGGCCGAGAAGAAGAAGAAGGGAAAGGGGCGGAAAAAGAAGATGAAAGGAGGCACGGTTTGGCCTCTGGACCTTACTCGGTCCGGCGGCGAGCGGGGGCCTCGGAGCGAGGACGAGCCTCGGAGCGAGGACGAGCCTCGGATGGGACGCGACGCGGCCGTCCCCCATGCTGAATTCCCATCAAAAAAGCGGGGCGTCGCAAACGGGCGAGGCGAAGGACGGAGAACCCGGGACTTCCCCCCGAGGAGATTCCTCAACTTGCGGCCGACTCCGCCCGCGGCCTCCGCGACGCGCTTGCGACACAACCCCGGCGAGATCCCGGGGAGGGTGAGCTTCCTCAACCCGCGGCGGAGTCCGCCCTAAACCGCCCCGTTGTCCCGACGATCCGACCCCGACGCCTCAGTGGGGAGATTTCACACGCCGGCGTCCGGTCCGGCATCAACTTTGCGCCGGCATCTCTCCCGACGGCGGAGGAGGTCCCCCGGGTCCTCGATCCCACGCGGCGACCTCAAGGCGGACCCCCCGGCGAGAGGATCCCGCGGCCCGACGTCGCAAGCGCCCCTTCCGCCGCCCTCTCCTTCCGGGAGCGGGGACTCGGGCGGGAGGCCCCTCCGTCCGCGTCGCCCGAACGCCTCGGCGGCAAAGAGATCTTCCCGTCCGCCCCGCCTTCCGCCTTTGACCCCGGCGCGGCTTCCCCCGCCAAAAGAAAGGAGGGCAAAGTCCGACCGCCGGTTTTAGGGAGCGGGATCGCAACGGCGGGAGTCGCGGCCGAAGCGGCTCCGAGTCGTCGCGGAGAAAATGGGCGGGGCGACAGAAGGATCAAAGCGGCGAGTCTCACGGCGCCCAGAACCCGGCCCAAGAAGCTCGGGAGCGGAGCCGCCGAGGTCCGCCGCGCCCCGGAATTCCCGCCGTCGCCCGACAAGCGGCGCTCGCTGGAGCGGGTCCGGGAGCAGTTCGCCCGGAAGAAGGGGAGAAAAGCGGCCCTGGCGCTCGGCCTCGGAGCCCGGCGCCCGCTCGCGACTTTGTGTCCTTCCTCGCTACGACTGCAATGTCCGCGGCGGCCGGAGGCGGCGCCGAAAAACTAAGATCCGCCCAAACCGAGCAAAACGGATGATGAACTGGTCAAGGATCAACTGAACGGGTTGCAAATCGTGGCCGGTTGATCCACCCACCCAGCGGTCCCGCCCGGGCCGCGGTCCCCCCTTGGGGACCTCTGGTGTAGCTAGCGCATGCGAAAGCGTGCAAAACGAGAAAAAAACGAAATCATGATTTTGAACAAAGCCCATGAAATCTTTTGAGAACTTTTGCCCTCTTGAAGGAAGAGCGAAGGGGGGGGGGGGGGGGGGGGGGGGGGGGGGATTCTTGCCTCAAATCTCAGCCTATCATCTTCTTGAGCTGCCAAATGGCACAAACGAACAACAAATCATATTTGTAATCACATATTGTTGAAAAGAAAACTAACCAATGAGCGCAGCTGGTGTTTGTGTATTTTTTTTACTGGATGTAATTTCGATGACGAAAAAAGTCCAATTAAAAATGAAGAGCATCCTTGTGTTTTTATTTTTTTTATTACTATTGTTTTAGGGAGGGCGGGGTGGATGGAAATTTGGTAGGAATAAATTTTATGATGGCGAAAAGCCATCCATTCAAGTATTTCTCGCAGCCGGACTGGGGGCTTGCCATTTGGGGGGCGTGGGGGATCACGGATTAGGTTCCTTGGCGCTCGGCTGACGCTCACATGCTTGCCTAAGACTTTTCACGCGGCGGGAAACAATCAGCGCGTACAATGTTTTTTTTTGTTATGGGAAAGACACCTCGCGCTGCAAAAAGTGCCGAGCCAAAGGCAAGAAAAAGATCTTCCAAATTTCCGTGTTTTCAGCAAAGAAAAGAAACAAAACATCCGGTTGGAGAATTGTTTGTTTTTTTTTTAATCAAGAAAAGCAGACGTTGGAAGGATCACGCGGCGTATAGCGGGGGTCCCCGACCGGCGCTCCGCGGGCCGCGCCCCGAATAACGTCCGGGAGCCGATTTGGTTTATCTTTAAGATTCTTTAAGATAAGGCGTCTTGCGGCCATTTTCCCGGGTCCGGCGTGAGGCCGCAAGCCGCGCGGGCACATATCTACGTGTACGCGCGCCCCAACAAGAACAGCAACGGGAAGAGGAGCGCTGGACCTAATCCAATTGCGCCATAATAGCCCGGCGATGATGCAAGCGCCCGGCTGGGCTAATCCGCGGCGTCCTCGCACGTCAAAGACAACTCCCCCGAAAATAGGAAACGGCAAATAGGAAAGATATATATAAATAAATATGGATGGTAAGATCCAGATGTGGACCGCCTAAGTCAGACACTATTACAGCAGGGGCGTCAAAGCGCTTTAAGCTTTCGGCCGGTGTGGAGAAAATTCCGTTCCGTGGTGGGCCGGACCGATAAAATCATGCTATACATTTATAGGACCAAATCGTCTCGCGGGCCGCGTGATGGACACCGCAGCTACGTACCATATTGGAAAAAAAAATTGCACGGTATAAAAGACGCCATAATAGAAAATGTAGAAATATGGATATAAAAAAACAGATTAACGCACACTATTTTTGAACATCTTTGAACTATCTTTTCCGATCAGATATTTTGCGTATCCGACTTCATGGAGCTCGGATCATTTTGCTCTGCTCGTTTCCTTTTTTTCTTCCCCTTGAGCTGTATACGATTGTGTGTGTTTACATGGGCTTAGGGCTACCAGAAATGAGATGAGGCCTAATCCCAGGGTAGCGGCTGCAAAAAGTTGGACGGCACCAAACCTCGCCGGCCTTGCAGATCGCCCTTGGAAACAAACAAAAGTTTGTCATCCCAAAGAAATGAGCAAAACGCAAAGCTAGGGACGGACGGGCCGTACGTAGTAGAAGCCGTCGGGATCCATGTCGCCCAGCACGTAGATGATGTCGCCACGAGCGAAAGCCCAGTTCCGCCTGCCGCCAACATCCAAAACACGCAAACCTGAGCGCGTCGCTACAACAACGGATCCGTTGCTCTTCAGATCCGATAGATACCACTGGAAATGCGCATACGTACTTACGGAGCCCCCCCCCCCCCCCCCCCCCCCCCCCCCCCCCCCCCCCCACAAAAAAAAGAATAGGGATTGTCATTTGACACAATTAAGAAATGTCCCAAAAGTAAGGTTTTCGTCTTCGTTTCTACTGGAAAGGCTACGGCTTTTGTAGCTAGCTTGAAAGAGCAGCGGTCGCGGACGCGGTCAGAAAAACGGATTCTTACTTGGCTGTCGGCATTGGGCGAACTTTCCCAGGGGTCGTAGTCGAACAGGGCCACCATGCGCCGCGCGGCCACGTCCTCGGGGAGGTCGGACGCCTCGCTGCCGTCGGGGCTCAGACACATTCCTGCGCAAAAGAGCCCAGCGTGAAACCGCGGCCCTGTAAGCGGCGCTGTCGCATCCGCTTGGCGGTCAGAGCCAGACAGAAAAGCAAAAGATCCAAACAGCCAGCAAGTAGGAAAAGGAGCGCGAGACCCGTTTGGTCGACGGGGATGAAGCCCTGGCGCATGAGCAAACTTTTGAGGCGGCGGTCGTCCCACCGGCACTTCGGCCACCAGGTTGCCGGCCACGTAACCCCGCAGGCCGCCCCGACTCGCCCCGGTAGAAGCCGTCCGGGTCCTTGTCTCCAAACACCTGAACCAACACCCGGGCCAAAATAAGCGGCGCTCCGACGGAAAGGTCGCGTTCGGCGCCCGATTCGCCCGCGGAAAAAGGAAAGGCGCGCGCCGTCCCTCGCCTTGATGATCTGCCCGGGCACGAAGGGCAGCTCCTCGCCGGCCGTGTCCGGGTTGGGCGACATGGAGGCCGGGTTGTACGGGTAGAGCGCCACGAAGAGGCGGGGCTGGGGGCTCGGCGCCCGCCGGCCGGCCGTCTCCAGCTCCCACTGCCGCAGGTCCTCCGGGGTGGCCGCCCGCACGCCGTCCGGGTAGATCAGCACGTCCAGCTCCATGCCGGACTACGCGCGCTCGCTCGCCCTCCTTTCGGCTAACTACACTAAGCTAAGCTAATCCTATTTGGGTGACCCCGCCTGCCTGCTCAATGGCGTCGGAAGACGATGGCCGTTCATCGGTGGGAAAAGCCAACAGGTCGCATTCCCTTTTGCCTTTTTTTTTTGCATTTAAACTTAGCAAACGAAGAAACGGGGCTGCTAATTGCCTGACTAAAGTGCATTTTGTGTGCTCAAGATATAACAGAGACAAGAGTATATCAAACGGAAAAACTAATGGAAAAGCATGTCATGAAAAGAATTTTTCAAAATGAAAACAGTATCGTAAGGAGAGGAAACATAATCAACAAAAACAAAGACTAAGCTCCGCTTGACGGACTTCACTTTTTGCGGGATATTTTCGGCAACCTCGGCCCAGCGATAAACGAGGGAACAGTTGCGAGGAGTGAAATCGAGCCTCGTCGCCGGCCGCCGACGTCACACTTGGACCCGGCGCCATTGCTGCTCTGCCAAGTTTCCGTCGCTCTTAATTGCTTTTGGCTGATCGCCCGCCCCGTCGCCGCTTGACCCACTTCCGGTCGACGCCTCGTTTAGCACGCGCAAGCTTATCTTCTTAACAGGTGACCGCTTGCGTGCGCGCGCCACACTCCTCGCTTTTCTTTTTACGCTTACTCGTGAAAAATACTGCAATTAATGTATGTTTCTTCTCTTTCACATCAGCCTTGACTTGATTTTACCTTTTAATATGCCAAAGACAGTCAAAGCTGCCGCCGAGCACGCAGCCGGAAGTGTTTCGTTTCCGGGTTTTGTCTTGCGCATGCGCTTAGCGCCAGTTTTCGCCAGGCAAGCTAAACGAACACAAGTATCATTGTCTTATTATTCTATAAATAGAAACACACAGGCGAGTTGTTCACGCCACCATCCCTGTCTTATACCATTACAAGAAAAATGATTTTGGTTATTTACTGATTCATTTTGTTTTCAAGTAACGTGTCTTGAAAAGGCAAACGAATGAACGAGGACGACTAAATACCAGACGGGTATTCAAAATAAAAGCACAAGTAGAGGAACATTGTACCGCAACAGCAGGAATGTTCAATACAACTCGATTAAAATGTTTTATTAAAAAAAGAAGGACTTGGAGGAATACAGTTCTATTGTCTTCATACGACACACATAATCGAAGATGACTCAGAACATGCGAAATGTGGCAAGTTCCTCGAGTTGGCCACAGGAGGGCACTGTTGCACGCGGCTCAAAACGGATGCTAAGGGCCCATCCGCGGCCGAGGACTTTATTTCCCACAATCCTTGAGCCCGAGCGCCCGCCGCGATGACATCATCATATTTGTGCCGGGGATGACGCAAGCGCCGGAGAAGAGGAGAGAGAGAGAGAGCGAGCGGGAGACGAGCAGAGAGAGCCGCCGCAGCGTTCACTTGCCGTCGGATTTTCGCCGCATTGCGAATTTCACTGACGAGAAAACGACCAAAGAAAAGACAGCAAATCTAGCGTTTGAACCAAAGGGCCGCATCTCCAGGCCTCGCCAGCCCCCCGCGTCCCTCCCTTCCAAAATAAGAGCCGGGGCACCTCGGAAGATCCCAGCCGGCGGCGGAGAAGATGGTGGACCGCGAGCAGCTGGTGCAGAAGGCCAGGCTGGCCGAGCAGGCCGAGAGGTATGACGACATGGCGGCCGCCATGAAATCGGTGAGTGCCCTCCCCCCTCTCCAATATCCATCCGTGATGTCATCGCGCCCGAGCGTCGCCGTTTCCACGTTAGCCTTTGGGTTTATTGGGTCGATTATTTCTACAAACGACTCGCGCTGACGCGACCCCACGTCACAGCCGCTGCCCTTGTCCTCCGACTTAACGTTGCCGTCGTTTTGTTTTTCTTTTTGTGATGCGGCGGCGCCTTTGCAAGCGCAAAGCTTTTTTTTTTTTCGATCGTCGCTTTCGTCAAATGATTTTCTAGGGGGCACGCGAGCCTCCTCCCTTTGCCTTTCAATAAATATGATCATTCAGTAGATGTAAATGATAGCAAAATGCTGTTTTGGATAAGGAGCAACGATGCAAATAAATGGCAATGGAAGGAGGAGTTAACGGGAGTGGGGTGGGTGGGGGCGAGGTGGGTGGGGGCGCGCGCGCTGGCGCTCACGCAGACGTAGATGAAAAAGCCTTCTGGAATATTCTTTTGTCATATTGCAGTGCAGCCAATTTGCTACGACGAGATGACGTTGCCTTCGGAGCGTTTTGAATGACGGATCACGTGATGAAAACGCGCAAGATGATGGAGAAACGAAATGTATTACTGTTCAGGACTTTCCGCACCAATCAATTTACCTTCGGTGGTCGAGTGCCTAG
Source organism: Hippichthys cyanospilos (assembly GCF_059441005.1). Lineage (NCBI taxonomy): Eukaryota > Metazoa > Chordata > Actinopteri > Syngnathiformes > Syngnathidae > Hippichthys > Hippichthys cyanospilos. The sequence continues at coordinate 449,122 of NC_142379.1, forward strand.
TATAATTGGTTTCTTTAACACTTCAAGTAATCCATTACCATAATACTTTATGACCATGAGTAATTTAAACATAAGGGTTAGGTACAGAACTTAGAGTGCATATGATGAATTACCTTCGGTATTTAAGTATTAAAATAATCAATTACTTTACGCACTAATCATTACTTTGGGTAGTTTAGTACCTAATGTAATGATTTATTTTAATACCTAAAGTAATGTATTTCCTTTAGTCGAGTATTACCTAAGTAACTGATTACTGAAGTATTAAAATAATCATTTCACACATTAACCAATTACCTTCGGTAGCTTAACGGCTAAACGCTCACTTACCTAAAGTAATTGATTACCGTGTAAAGTTATTGATATTTTAGTTCATAGTTAAAGAAAGTAATTGATTACTTTTGGTTCCGAAAAAGAGAAAAGACTCGTCCCAAATGCGAGCAGGAGGCGGCTTTTTAAAGGCGCTCATAAGGTTAGCAAATGTTTCCAAAAAAAAAAAAAAAGTCAATTTTAGCATGGTCTAAGGTCAGGGTGCGCGCGTGCAGGGTTTTGCCTTACAGCGCAGCTGCCCTCAGCGTACACGGCAAGGCCTTGCCCCCCCGCCCCTTCCAACCAATGGAGGCCCGCTAGCTCCCTAGCGCTAGCATAAAACGGACTCGCCTCCAAATCGCAATAAAAATCAGGCAAGATTTTGGAAATCGTTCCCAAAGCGTAGGAATCTCTGCGTCGCTACGGTTACGAGGCGCCGCTGCGGTTTTCCTTGTCAAGCTAAGAGCAAAGGAATGGGAACAGCCATCCAACTCTTTGGGAAAAGGAGGATTTTTTTTCACGGTTTCGAAAACGACGAGACGCGGGGGAAAGGAGCTTCAAATCGAAGATTTGAAAAAAGGGGGCGACGGCAAACAGCCGCCCGGGCGGGCGCTCGCTCGTCGCGCGGCCTTTCGGGGGGGAAAAAAAAAAAACCCCCTCTGAGCCGGGCGGGCGCCCCCCAGGTGACGGAGCTGAACGAGGCGCTGTCCAACGAGGAGCGCAACCTGCTGTCGGTGGCCTACAAGAACGTGGTGGGCGCCCGGCGCTCGTCGTGGCGCGTGGTCTCCAGCATCGAGCAGAAGACGTCGTCGGACGGCGGCGACGAGAAGAAGCTGGAGATGGCGCGGGCCTACCGGGAGAAGATCGAGAAGGAGCTGGAGGCGGTGTGCCGGGACGTGCTGCGGCTGCTGGACGACTTCCTGGTGAAGAACTGCGGCGAGGCGCAGCACGAGAGCAAGGTCTTCTACCTGAAGATGAAGGGCGACTACTACCGCTACCTGGCGGAGGTGGCGGCCGGCGACAAGCGCGCCGGCGTGGCGGAGGCCTCGGAGAAGGCCTACGGCCGGGCGCACGACATCAGCAAGGAGCACATGCAGCCCACGCACCCCATCCGCCTGGGCCTGGCCCTCAACTACTCCGTCTTCTACTACGAGATCCAGAACGCGCCCGAGCGGGCCTGCCACCTGGCCAAGACGGCCTTCGACGACGCCATCGCCGAGCTGGACGCCCTCAACGAGGACTCCTACAAGGACTCCACGCTCATCATGCAGCTGCTGCGCGACAACTTGACTCTCTGGACCAGCGACCAGCAGGACGACGAGCCCGCCGACGCCAACAACTAGCCGGCCCCCCCTCGCTTTGCCCCGCCGGGGGGGGGGAGAGCATCTTTTGGGACCCGGGCGCCGCGCCCGTTACTCCTAGGCCCGCCGGCGTACTCGGGGTCCCGGGTAGAAGGGGAAATATTGCCCCCCCCCCCCCCCCCCATCCTTTCGCCATGACGTACGTCCGGTCGCCGGCGCTCTCGCCGCGCCCGTACCCGTCGCTAACCCGTATTGGAGCCGGTCGTCCTAAGCAAAAGAAAAAAATTGGATTCTATCTTTTTTAGGAAGCAAGCATTTTTTTTGAGTTACCCATCATGTTTTTGAACCCTTTTTACCGGCCCACGGGCCATAGGTTTGACACCCGCGCTGTCATGAAAAAGATCTCTGTCTATCTAATGTACCCATCGTCCTTTTCACCGCGCGGGTGAATGGATCGGACCCGGCCGACGGGAAGTCGCGCTCGCTTCAAATAAACGGGACGGCCCCGCTCCGGTCCGCTTTAGCGAGTAGAAATTTGCGCTCCGTTTGGGGACGCGGTCCGAGCCCCAGAATCTGGCCCAATTTGTTTTATTAAAAAAAAAAAAGCGAAGCGTCCTCGCAAACAGCGCAGGCTTTGTCCTGAACTTTTAGGCGCAAATGTAAAAGGAAGAAAAAAAGGATGGTTCTGACGAAACGCGCCGGCCTACCGCTATTCCCAGTCCCGCGTGCTTTTCTTCAGTGTAGCGTCCGACCGCAAAGCAGAATATCACCATAATAGTCAATATCGTGCATGCTGTTGATGTATTCCCATACGGTAGCTTGACTCGATTCCATTGCTGTCTACTGTGGATGTGAAGTATTCATACGACTGAGGAAAAAATGCGCACTTTTAATTTATTCTTTTTTGAATTCTGTTCTCTACCTGTGACCGTTTGAAGGAAAAAGGGTTGTTGCTTTGGTGACATGCAATCTGTGTATTTCAAAAAAACAAAAAGAAAGGTTGCTTGAACCTCACCAGTGCTGGCCAGCTGCTGTTCGTCACACCAAGAGGAGGATAAAAACAAACCAAAAAGCAAATGACATGGCCGTATTGAATGATTTCCACGCCTCGCCAAACGTGTTTGGACCACATCGGACTGCATTGGCTTCTTTTTTCTACCTTTTCTTTCTCGAGCGATGACAAAAAAAATTCAAGATCTTGAATGTGAGTCACGATGTAGCAGTTGCACAAGAAACAAAAATATTAGCGCTGAAGAATAAAAGAAAAGCTGATGACTGACTCATCCATTCATTTGCAGACGCACAAGACAAATTTGATTTTTTTTTTTTTTTGCCCTTTGATGGCTACCCCTCCAAGGAAAACGCTTTCAATTTCATTTCTAAAGTAGAATTTGTTATTTTTGCAATTTTTTTTACAAAAATGCCAAATTAATTGTTCAAATATTTGTTTTACAAGTGCTCATGCCACCGTGAGGAATTATGGGAAAATGCAGTTTGTTTGTTTTTTTTGCATTTGGCTAACGAGTACGTTTCGTACGAGTACGTTCGTATAGGATTTTGACTTGTGATTAGGAAAAGCATACAAAAAAACACCGGGCAACTAAAAAATGGCATAGATTGTCAAAACATGTCGACTAACAACATGCCGTTCCAACGCAAACGGGAAGTTGAGAGGGACATCCTGTAGATGTCAAATGGAGCCCGTGTCGGGCTCGTTTACTGCCATCCAAAATTGGAAATATTGTCAATTTGGAACATATTGAAAAGCCCGTGTTTTCTTATGCGTTTCCCAAGATTTTTGCATTCATCCTTTCAACGGCAACTCACAAACATTTTTGCGTTGGGACCCCAAAACCGGCGGGGGGGGGCGCCAGCGGCCAACTTCTGACATTTGCATAAGTCACACGCAAAAGCCTTTATTTTGTTACCCGGAAGCTTTTTTTTTGTTTTTGTTTTTCATGCACGCATAAAATGATAGCTGCATATTCCTGTCTGCGAAATCCACGGCACCGTTAGCTGGTTCGGTGGTAGGCATTGTCAAAAAATACATTCTGCATGGACAGTATATGTAAATATACATATGTATGGATGGGGCTGATGCCAGTGAAGGTCTTGAAAACGATATTGTTACGAGCCTTCAATTTCAGCCCAAGTCGAGTGATGATAAATCCAGGTTAGTGAAAAATCGCCGGGCAGCCGGGAGTTAAACGTATCGGCAAGTCAATCGGGAGGAGTTTGCCAGTCCGAAAGGTTCTCGGCTGGCTTCTGTCAAACGGTGCGTTTGTGGGCGGCGTTTTTTGTTTTTGGTTTTTTTTTGTAGCTGGACGTTGAGGCCTCATTTGCCCCGCTCAGCTCTCCCTACCTCTTTGGCGGCACCCCACATTCTGGCCCAGGAAATTGTGAGCTGGGAGCGCTCCGTCTCGCCGGCCAATCGGCCGGCCGGTCGCGCGATCCAATCGGACGGCTGTTGCCAGGGCTATAAAAAGGAGCCGCACTGCCGCATGGAGTTGACGCCTCTTGCGTCCTGCCAGTAAGGTGCAAGCGGAGAGAGAAAAAAACAAACAACAAACACGCGTTAGGCCAGGCCACATTCCAACAGGATTTCCGCACCTTTCAGTAAATGCCACTAAATCCACCGGGCCGTCTTTCTTCTCAAATCAAGTTAAAGCAAAAGGAACGTGAAGCAATTGATTGCTTGAAATGTGTTTTAGCGACTCCTTTGCCAAACGCCGCATGCCTGTATTTGCTGACCTTTTGTACGTAGGCCTACGTGAAAATATGCCATTCTTAATCCATCGCTATTTCTTTTCTATGTCTTCCACGCTTGCTACTTTTCCTCAGCTTTGTACCGAAACGTTTGACCGAACCAAAAGAAACATCCAGTCGTTTTGGCGCAACGACACAGGGAGAAAGTCGCTGGTGGAAGATAAAAACGGACAATAACGATTGCAATTTTAAAACATTCTTTATTCGAGTCTTCATCTGTCGCTTTCTATTTCTACTGCGCTGTACTGTAGCGCTGGCGGTTCGGCTCCAGAGGATTCGCTGCTGAGCCAACACCGCCCTCTAGCGTTCAAGTCCAGACACGCACGCATTTTTTTTTTTAATTCTCGTAGGAAAATGTAAACAATTACACTTTTGACTCGCTAAAAGCGCAGCACGATCTAACGTTATCGTGGGCTAATTTCCTCAGCTACGTGCGTAACCGTGGCAACGGCCGGAAGGAACGACGCTCGGGCGGGGCTCAAGTGTCCGCGCACTCGGCGAACGCCTCGTCTTCGTACAAGTCCTCCAGCTCGCCGTCGCGGCTGCCGTCGCGGCTGCTGCTCCTGAGAGGACGGACGCAACGGGACCGGGACAAAAGGTGGGCGTCAAGCAGAAAGGACGGCGAGGACGGCGAGGACGGCGAGGACGGCGGGCGGCAGCACGATGAGACGACTCAAGATGATGACAACAAGGTGGGAGGGAAAATTGCACATTGCAGATCGTTGCGCGCGCGGGGATGGGAAGGGCCGGAACTCCCCCAACTTGTTGTCAGGGGTGATCGGGGAAAGTCGGGAACGGGGAGGACGATGCGGACATCGGAATGGGATGAGAAAAACTCAAGAGATGACATCATGAGCTTGTGAAGGACGGGACGACGCTTGGCAAAAGCTCGAGAAGTTCCAGGCGGGTTAAACGTGAGAAGTCCAGCATGAGGATCAAACGTTTGCGCGTGAGGATGAGGAAAACGTTTGGAATGAAAATATCAGGATGGGGGTGCGGATCGGTGGCTCGCATGAGGACAATTTGGACACGCCGACGATTAAATGGGATGAGGAAAACCTCGGGAGACGATATTACCCACTTGCGAGCGTGATTGGAGGCGGATTAAACATGAGAAGTTGAGCATGAAATACTTGGAGGATTTGACAATGAGGAAAAAGTTTGGAACCAAATCATGAGGTTGGGGACGACCGGGAAGGAGGACGATTCGGACATGAGAGTGACTGAATGGCGGGCGGGAGGGAAGCGCGGCGCCGGTTGGATGAAGTCGTGAGGGTTTGAGATGAGAAGAAAGATGATAGGATAGGTCCAGCGCGGGGATGAGGGATTTGCACAATAAGACGATTGGACACGACGACGAGCAAAAGCTGCGCACGAGGACCGCGGGCGGCGGCTGGGGAAAGCTCAAAAAGCGAGGGGGCGAGCGTTACCTCAAAGACGGATGGAGGTGAGCCGAAGAGCCCAAAAGACCCCAGGGACCGCTGCCGCAAACACACACCACCCCGGCGGCGGTTTTCATTAGCCGCCGCCTCGCGCCGCGCTCCCCGGTGTGAAAATCCACGCGCGGGCGGGCAGTCGGTCGGGCGGGCGGTCGGTCGGTCGGGCGGTCGGCTCGCACTTACGTGAGGAGCCCGCCGGGGGCAGACATGGACCGCTCCGCCCGCCTGGCCGGACCCTCGAAGGGGTTGCCGAAGGAGCGCTTGCGCAGCATGGACTTGACCAGGATCTGCCGGCCGCAAAATCCAAACTTAGACTTTCTTGATTGTTAGATTTGATGTCTTTCTTTTTATAGTTTACTGCGCACTGCTCTTTACTTTTGCTGTTGTTTTACGGACAGTTTTTCGGATAAGGATCATTTTCCTTTATTATTCAGTGACTTCATATACCTGCATCTGGATATATTTGTCATTTTTAAAGGTACGCGATACATTCTTCGTAGTTACATTTGATTTATTTACGTTTGTATTTGAGCTTTCAGGTACACTAATGCCAATTTTATGATAATGACCATTTACATTTGTCATTTATTGATCTGTTATTCAGGAGGATACACAAATAAACTTGATTGATTGATGTAATTTCTTTGTTTCCAGCATTTGGGTATATTTTTATTTGCATAATTCTATATTCTTTATAATGATATTTGATCGATCCGTTTTTATATTTTAGCGTGATAAAAAAGAAAGAAAAAAGGGACTGACCACGGCGGAGAGGCTGGAGACCAACGTGACGCTCTTTGCCACCTCCTCGGGGCTCACCTCCACCGCCGCGCAGTGCTCCTCCTCGGGGGGGAGGGGCCGGGTACCCTGCTCCGTCACCCACGGGTGCACCTGGGAGTCACCCGAAGGCAAACGCATGTACGCGGACGGCGCGAGAGTTGCATGCGAAATCCCCAAACATTTTTTTTTTCTTCCCCCTTTGGGAACATCTGGAGGCACGCCACCGGCCCAAACTGGGAGCATTCGAAACCACTTTGACAATAGAAAGTCATTCGACTTTATCAACACTCATCAAATAAGCGGCAGTTAAAAGCTTTTGTCTCAAATTAGCGCGCTGCCACCGACCGGTCATTTTGATGTGCGCCGATCAACTTCATTCGTTTCGGCCACGGTTTGATTTTTGGTTGGAGCAAAGATATAAACTCGATCAAATCTTTCGGAGGATACTCCGCTCGCAGCAAAGAGGTGGGAGCGACTCACTTTGATGTTTGGCAGGGCGATTCTGCTTTGCGGGTTTTTGTCCAACATTGCGCCGATCAGATCCTTGAGCTCGTCGCTTGTCTGAGGCCTGCGCGAACCGCAAAGATAAAACAACCAAAAGCACAGGCGGGGCGGGGCCCGCTCCTGACAGCAACAGCCATTTAGTCAAACAAGCGCTTGTCACACGTGGAAGCACCCGGTGAAATTTCAACAGTCTACTTTAAGGCCGTGACGGGAACGGAGCCGTTTTCTTTCCAAAGTAAGAGCGAATGAGGCGGAACAAGAAAGGACTCGTTGCCGGGTACGTTCTAGTGACGTGCTTTCCAGCACACGAGAAAAAAAAGCGCGCTCATCAGAGGCGCGTGCTATGCTAACGTACTCTTGCGGGAACTCCACCGCTTTGTTCTTGATCTTGTTGTAGAGGGACACCACGTAGTCGTCATAAAAGGGACACTGCCCGGAGACGCGGCGTCAGCGTGCAAAAAGGAAGGAAGCGAGGAGGGAAGGACGCAAGGAAGGACAGAAGAAAGGAAAGCGGGAGGGGGGGCAGGAAATAAAGGAGGAAGGCACATGGAAGCATTTCCGTTTTCCTTGGTTGCGAGACACGGCGCAGCGCGCGCGCGCGCGTACCTTCCCGTAGACGAAGCAGTAGAGCGTGACCCCCATGGCCCAGACGTCCAGCGCCTGCCACCGACACACGCGCCCATAGTCGTGAGGACGTCCCGTGACAGATTGCCTTCGCCGGCCCCTCGGCTTAAGCCCGGGGCCATCCGAAAGCAAGTCTCCGCCCCTCCCGGGACCGGTCCCGACGTCCTCGCCGGCCCCAAGTACCTTTCCGCCGAACGCGGGCCGGCGCTCGTCCACCGTCTCGGGCGCCATGAAGGCCGGCGTGCCGGCCGTGCCGGACAGCAGGGCGTCGGCCCCCTCGAACTGGTCGCTCACGCCCAAGTCGGCGATCTTCAGGTGCCCGTCCTCGGCCAGCAGCAGGTTGGAAGGCTTGATGTCCCGGTGGATGATTTTGTGGTAGTGCACTGCGGCCGCTTCCGTCAAGTCAAAACAAAGCACCGGCGGCGGGGCGCGCGAGCGGCCGACGCCACGTACGGTACTCGATGCCCAGCAGCAGGTCTCGGAAGTAGAAGCGAGCTCGCGCCTCCGTCAGCGGCTGCTCCGTGGGCACCTCCATCACCGGCCTGCCGCGCCGGGGAAGAAGGGGACGAAAGAAAAAGAAAAAGAACAAAAAGTTTTCGCCGCGGCAAACGTACCCTTTGGTCATCAGCTCGAAGGCTGCCCGGGGGAGGGAGGGAGGGAAGAAAACCGAAACTGAGAGGAGTCTCGGAAGCGGCCGCCGTGACGGAAACGGAGAAGGCGGCCGTACCCATGTGGAGGCCGTCCTCATCGGGGTCATCCAGCACCTGCGAGCACCACGCCGTCATTCCCCCGAGTAACGGGCGGAGCCAAAGCTCCGGATGGCACGCAGGCGACAACAAACGATTGCTCCTCCGCATCCCTTTTCTTTTCCAAACGAATAGCGACACGAGGCAAGGCGGCGTTCCGCGCCTTCATTTCGGGAAGCGAGCAAGCCATTGCTAAAGTCCCTTCCGGAAGCGTCTTTAGGACACCCACCTCCACCAGCTTGACCACGTTGGGATGGTGGAGCTTCTTGAGGATGGCGATTTCCCGGTAGATCTTGTCCAGCGCCACGGAGGCTTTGGGCGAGGCCTCCCGCTGCCCGGGCGCCGCCGGACCTGAACCCACGTCAGAGACGATCAATCCTATTTATTTGGTCAGAAAACAACGTGAAAAAATTCACTCCAAAAATACAACTTTTCAGTTAAAGCTGTTCATAGTTTTTTGCTTTTTTTACATTCTGAACTTTTCTGTACATATACATTTAAAAGAAGATTGTGGTAGGAGAGCAGTGAAATATATTCCCCAAAAGAAGCATTTCTGAAGAAGAATTGCATTTGATTTGCTTTTATACAATTTAAAGAAAGGGTAGTATGATTGTTGGTTGCTCACGTAGAAAGCCAAAGTGCTTCATGAGCCTCTTCTTGGAAACCACCTTCATGGCCTGAACGGAATGCGATATACAAACCATCAGCAAGTAGAACAAAGTGAAAAAGCCGCGCCGAAGGGAGCCTTACGTAATATTGTTCCGAGTCTTCGTCGTAGGCCAGTTTGACCACGCCGTAGGAGCCCTGCGTGGACGGAAAGCGTCACTCTCGTGATTTTTCGGATTATTTGGGCGCATTTCGACAAGCGCCACCTTTCCGATCTCTTTCTTCAGCTTGTACTGGTTGAGCTGCACAAAGTCCTGGGGAAACGAAAAAACAAATCAAACTTCGCCACTCACGCTTTGACGTGCACGGATGTCAAACGCTCGGCCCGCCGACAGGTTGAATTTGCTCCGCCATACGATTTGATCAATCAAAGAGAAACTCGAAAGGTTTTTAGCATTTAGCCTACGAGCACGTTCGAACCTGTTTGCAAGCACGCTGAAAATAGGACAGAAGCGGACTCCCGCGCACAATGTCAAACGGCGTGGACGGGCACGGCTGTTCTAATGCAGCGGGTTTCAAAGGTACGGCCCGCGGGCCGGCCTAGGAAAACGAGCGCGGTATTTTCGACAGAGGCAAACCTGCAACTGTTTTACGACCAATAGTAACGCCGATGTTTCTCGACGGGCCGCGACGCCGTACGGCAGAGCGGGCGCGGGGGAAGCCGACCTGGGCGTCCGTGATGGACACCCTCTTGGTCTCCACGGTGGGCTGGCGGACCACGCGCCCGCCGCGCTCCTGCAGGGACAGCTTGCGGTCCGAGAGGCGGGGGCGGCGGGCGGGGGCCGGGCGCTCGGCGCCGCCCACGCTCATGGCCGCCAGCGTGTCGGCCAGCTCGCCGCCGTGCTCGCCGTCGGGGTCCTCGCTCATGGCGGCCTCGGGGGTGGCGCCGCGCCCGGCGACTCGGCTGGAGGGGACGAGACCGAGTCAGAGGGGCGATAGGAAACCAGGCGTCTCCTAAAAGTCAAATTTGGGAAAATGAGCTAGCTCCATGACCAAAGGGGACAAAAGCGCCACGGCCGGTCTAAACTTTGGCGTCCGTCTGCGCGGGGAAGCGCCCGACGGCGGAAAGCTTCTTATGCAACGACGCGACCGGGACAAAAGCGCTCCCGGCAAAGAGCGGGGCCGCTCGGCGCCTCGGCTTGAGCGACAAACCAAAAGACAGCGAAAGCAAAGCGTGCCAAGTCGAGCGCTGAAGAGGTTTGTTTGCGTAGGAAATGGCGGGCATTTGCAAATGAAAAGCAGAAGCGGGCGGACGCCCACTCACCCGCGAAGGCCAGGGTGGCGCTCGGCGCTCTGCTCCGTCCGTCGCCTCCGCCTGCTCCCTTTTCTCGTCTGAGCGGAACGCGGCCGCCGGCCGTCTTAGGGGATTAGCCCGCACCGCATTTAGCGCGGCTGAGCGCTTCTAAACGCCACAACATGACCTGCCAGCAGGCGCGATCGCCAAAGCAACTATGTTTCACAGATGTAAATATGTTTTCATACATATATTTTAAAAAATACATCAATAATACATCAATACAAAATCCATCAATATAAATACACACACACACACACACACTAATATATGAATAAAATTAACTTTACAAACATTTATTATATTTTTTTATTTATTTTTATTTATTATATTTTTATAATAAATTTAATCATATTTTTTTTGCCATATGTATCGGTGGCTGTTATCCGGCGCGTTTGATACCAGTCGATACCATAAAATAAAGCCAAATATTGGATCAAAAGCTGCTATCAGTAGTCACCCTCCCCTACTTCAGTCTTGACGTAGACCAACATGGTTTTGTCTTGAGTCGACACCGATGAACTCATTTGATGCCAGGCACGTATTTTCATTTTTCACATCTCAGATACCTAAGTATTCAGTCGCCACTTAAGTTCATTAAGGACATTCATTTGCAGGTACTTCAGTATTAAATCCATACTTAAGTATCTGGGATTAAATGTCTGGACTCGTAAAAAAGTACGTGCCTGGAATTGAATGATTAATAAGCAGGGAGGTCCGTGGCCAAGCCGTTTATCATTTTCAGTAAAAGGAAAAATATTGGTGTCACAATTACAAATAAATAACAAGTTTGAAAGTTTTCAAGTTTGCCTGTTTTTTTTTTTTTTTTTACAATTCACTTGTCTGTTGCTAAATTCTAAAAAAAAAAAAAAAAAAAAAAAAGATCTATCAGTCTTCAAAATTTCCATAAACTTAAATCTCTATATATTCAACTTTAAACATTTCAAAACTGTTTAAATTTGACTCATGCTTGTTTAAATTTCAAACAACACAAAAAAGATGTTACCAATTTTATCTGAATCTCTGATAAAAAAAAAAAAAAGAAAAAAAAGAACAGATAGTACCTTGTGGTTTTATATAGATTGATTTTTGGCGTGGGTTCATTTGTGGCTCCCGTTACGCATTTGTGGAGTTTTTTTTGCCCCCGCATATTTGTGGCTTGAAATATGCATTCATGCTCCGGCGATGACCCCACGTATGGTCTATCCCTACTAAAAATCCTAAAAGCCGTGACCGCAACCGATCAAAATCAGCTTTTTCGGTCTAACCGACGCAAGGCGAAACATCGGCACGTTTCACGAACGGGTCGGCTCCGCGTCTTCCCCGGGGAGCTCGGGGCGTTTTGCCTGAACAAATGCGTCGCGGCGCGCAATGAAAACCGTCCTGAAAAACGAGATCGGCGGGAAACGGAGCTCGTCGCGCTCAACTTTGGGAAAGCGTCGCTGATGGAAGACAACCACTTTAGGGGACTTGAACTAGAAAGTGAAAGTTTGTTTATTTGTGGCGCAAACAAGAAGGCAAACTTCAGTAGAGAGAGAGAGAGAGAAAGCAGGAAAAGGTACATTCCGACTCGAAAAACAGCATACGTCAACAACGAGTTTCAAAGCAAAATGAAAAGTCAGGGAGCAAAGACGAGTCGGCTTTGAGAGACAAAGTATGACGACGGCCCTTTCCAAAGCAAATCCAAAATAGGAATCGCGAGCCTTGACCAGTCTGCGGTGACAAAAAGCACATTTGTGCAGTAACAATCTGGTGTGGTCTGCTTTCTCGCTCTGCTAACTTTTTTTCCCAGCAGCCCTAGCGGGGGCGCGAATACGGAGGCCAGGCATGCCTCAAGCTTCGGAGCGCCTCGCTAAAAGCTCCTTTCTTCATCCACCCGTGCTTGACAGCTGAATCCAAGTGATGCGTACGGATCACAAAACGCAACGAGAATATGAATTTGAACAGACCCCGATGAAATCTTTGCACCCTGACCCTTAAACGGCAAACAAAAGCCAAAAATCTCAGCTGAGAGTAGCAAATAAAGAACACGATCATGAGAAGGAGCACTTAACTCTCCCACGTTCTTCTGCTAGCACCAGCTTCACGCTATGAAGAACGGTAAACCCTCACAATGGAAGATAAGTACAAGTAACACAAAACAAGTCTAGAGCCATTTGACTCCGAGAGCACAACGGAACCTTCCCAGCCAATAAAACTTCATCCCAGCGACAACTACCTCAACGCATCACTCAAGTACATTTAGCTTTTCTTCAGCTTTTTTTTTTTTGTGCAAGGATGCCTAGCTGTTGTCACTATTAATACTGGAACCACAATTATATATACGTATTTGCCGTATATACCGCATTTTTCAGACTATAAGCCGCAGCGGACGTTAAGTCGGAGCTCGTATCGTCAGATATTTACACAGGAAAGATGGTAAATGGGAGTTAAGAAAAAATCAAATAAAATTAATTGCATGCCGATCAGCAACACAGGAGCCGCAGGGCTCAAATCATAAGAAAAAAGTTGCGTCCCGTAGTGCGAAAAATCCGCTATATTACTCATCTTTTAATGAGAAAAAGTAATACAAAGTTCAGGAAAAATAAAGACCTTTCAACTAAACAATTTGATGCGAAAAAGAGTGGAAATGAATACGCCCAAATATGCGTGTACTCCCCAGTTCATAAAGGTTTGGAGTGCCGAATCCAAGAAGGTCACGGCGAGCCACTAGGGAATTTGCTTGAGCCGCCTCCTGAAGAACTTTTATGATGCAAAGCCACAACCTGCCAGACGGGTTAGAAGGGAGACTCCAAGGACTTCTGCAGTCTTGTCGCACCTCTTTTTATTTGCTCGTAGCTCATGAACATAACGATGTTCCACGAGCCCAAGCGCAGGAAGGAGGCCATGAATCTATACCAAAAAAAACAAAACAAAATGACTTATTTACAACTAACTACAGTGACAATATATGTGCCAAACTTAACAAAAGAACCAGTAGTCACTTCTTTGAATAACAAAGGCGGTTTCTAGCTTCATCAGTTCTTTGGTTATGAGCAATTATTATTATTAGCTTCGTTAAATAAAGATAGGTGGTTTCTAACATTCTTCTGTTGTTGGCAGGAAGACGTGCCCAAAACAAGCGTTTTGTGAGAATAAAAACATCTGGCGGGATAAAGTAGTAAGTTAAGAGGAATCTTTTCCCTGTTGGCCCCCGACCACCAGGCTCAGCAACTTTTCTTTGCGAGGTAAGATTTTAAGTTTGCAGGTGCATCAACTCGCCCAACTCCGGAAAAAAAAAAAACTACAGTATGAATGCAGTCAAGAGATCCAGCACGTACCCCTTATAGAAGGCGGTGGCCCCCTCTTTGAGCAGCATGGTGAAGGCGCAGTTGATGGCGCCGCCATATTGGCCCGGCACCGAGTTCATGTAGCGCGTCTTGATCACGTCCACCGGAGACGCCACCACGGTGGTGCAGAAGCCGGCGGCGAAGGCGGCCGTGAAGTGGCAAGGCATGTTGTCTGGGGCCAAATGCGTAAAGGTCAGACAGCAGATGCGCTACATATGCGCTTTTGACATTGGCCGCTACCGCTTACTACTTGCCTGTCATCAGCTCGTACTGGAGGATGCGCTCCTTGATGATGTCGTAGGTGACCATCTCGCAACAATTCACGATGGCGTTGCGAGCGATGTTTGGCAGGCAGCCTGCACAAGTTCATCGGGCCCGTTCATCCAGTGTGCCGCGGGAAACAAACCAACCAACCAACCGACCGACAAACAAACTTCAAAAAAAAAAACAATAACCAACCAACAACCTATCCATTCATCCACCTTCTATAGCCGCTTCTCCTCAGTAGAGAGTAGGACACCCTGAACTGGTTGCCAGCGCAAAGAAAGGGACAACCATTCATGCACCCAATTACACCTAAGGACAATTTTAGTGTGTCCAATACACCTGCCATGCATGTTTTTTGGAGTGTGTGAGGAAGCCAGAGTGCCCGGAGAGAACCCACGTGGGCTCAGGGAGAACATGCAAACTTCGCACAGGAAGGCCAGAGCGAGGTGGATTTCAGCTAGGTTCACAGAACTGTGAGGTGAACGTGCTATCCACCGCTCCAACGAGCTACCTCCAATTTCAATCTGTCGGGCGAAAAATTCTTCACTTGCGTCATGTCCTTGGGGCCCGGAATCCTTCTCTCTTCTAAACACACCCGATTCAAATGATTAGGACCATTTTCAAACTCTTGCAGAGCTTGCTGATAAGCTAATCATTTGAATGAGGTGTTTTGGGGAGAGAAAACATGCAGGATACCGGCCTTCCAGGACTGCAGTTTGACACCTACTGTATGACGTACAACAACAAATTAAGTGTTTCGGTTCAACTATATGCAGGGGTTTCTTCATTTAAATCCTGCAAACCTTTTAGGCAATAACCTGCGTGCTGGGTGTAAAGTTGGGACGCGTCCCAAAAGTTTTGTCCACAGTTTATATCGCGTGCGCGAGATTTCAGGTCAAGCCGGCTTTACCTTTCCACAGGCCTCGCAGCCCCTCGTCCCTGGCAATGGTCCTGTAGGCGTCCAAGGTGCTGCTGTACCTGCTGGCCGAGCCGCCCCGGGCCACGCGCACCTGCGCCTGGAAGCGGACTTTCACCACGTCGGTGGGCTGGGCCGCCGCCACCGCCATGGCCCCCGTGGTGCAGCCCGCCAGCAGTCGCGCCGCGATGCTGGCGTCTTTTAAACAAGTAGGCCCCACGTTAGGGATGCCGCAGTTATCAGCAAATCTTATTGAATGCTTTTAACGCAGGAACGGGAACACTTCCATTTTTACTTTCAAATTAAGAGCAAACTAACAAGAACAAGAAGCAACACATTGCTAAACTGTGTCGCACTGACTAATCTCTTTTAACTTTGAGACGTTTAATACGCGCGTGCGTTGTCCCTAGTGACGCAATTTTCCAGGAGATGAGCCGCGGAGGAACGTTGGGGAATACATTTGTCAACAATGTAAACAATCAGTTTGTGCTAGTGAGGGATGCAGTTTACGAGTCCATGCTTTCCCAGGAACATCAAGAACGACTCCGATTTGTTGGGTCATGGCACCAGTAACAAGAAAAAAATCATCCATACTAATCTACTAAAATACTTTGTTTTCTATGCAGTAAATAAATATGGGATAACATATAGAAAATTATCCGAACAACCCTCATTGCAAATGTTTGTATTCTCCCCAGTCAGCCAGAGCTGACTAGCAAGAACTGTCAATACATTTTTTCTCAAGGTTGACATAACTTGACATTCCTTCAGGGTCAACGCTTTGAGTTAGTTCCACTGAAAAAGCCTTGCAGCAGAAAGGCATGGCGGAATGCGCAATTAACCCCCGGGTGTTCACTAAACCAGGCCTTATTATCACCCAGCTTGGACTGACTTTGAAAGGCTCATAACATCATCATATGAAAACAGACTTTTATTTTCATCTGCTTTAAAATGTTCAGTGGCTTAATCCCTATCCGTAAATATGTATATTTACTTATATATATTCCAAGGCTGTTTCGTTTAGAAGATTTTTCATTTTGTGGAAAAAAAAAAACATTAACAGCTATTCAATACTGCAGATTTCACAGACAGCAATATGCGGATATAATGTTATGCGTTGCATGAAATAAAAGGCTTCCCTGCAGCAAAACAAAAGCTTTCCTGCAACATTTCGTTCTTGGACCCAAGCCTTTTGTCAACTACGAGTCCCACAATGCATATCGAGACGTTTGCATGATGGGAGTCAGGCTAAGCCACTCAATGAAGTCATTGAAAGGCTTGCTAAATCGGCCACAAGGGGCGCACTTACTCTCCGAGCCCCGGCTGTAGAAGCGCTTCATGGTGTCGTAGAGGCCCACCCGCACCGAGGCGAAGCACATCTGTCTGTGCAGGCCGGCCACCAGGCCGTTGTAGAGGCTCCTGGGACCCTCGCTCCTCGCGATGGTGAAGATGGTGCCCAGCACGCCTCGATACTTGGCCCTCTGGCCCCTCACCAAGGGCTTGGCTTCGCCTTGAATCTAAACAAAAAAAAAAATGCAAATGAGACAACGTGCCCCACCTTGCATCGGCCGAGCAACATGGACTAAGTGAGGGTGTGCTCTACAAAATGTCTATTTGAACAAACAAGAAGAAAAATATTCCATTTTTGTTGAAAAAGGAAATATATTTTGTGTAGAAAAAAAGAATGCTTCACTTATTTTTCAAGATATTAAATTTTGCATTTCCTTCCTGGGATTTCTTGGCTCAAACTGACATTTTTTCTCCTAAGATTACAAAAAGGCAATTTGAATGATTTTCAGCTTAGGAGGAAGGCCATTTTTCTTCAGGCCAATTATTGCAGAGTGGCAAATATGCAAACAAAGTCTCGCTCACCTGCAGCCTGACTTTGGCCGTGTCCAACGGGAAGGTGACCAGGTCCGCCACGCAGCCGGCCGCCCCCGCCGAGAAGATCTTGATTGGCACCGACGGGTCGGGCTCGGCAGAAGCTCCTCCGCCGACCATGGCCGAAGGCTCAACCCGCCCTTCAAGCGCGAAAACGACCGGGCGCCTCGCGGAGTTGCACGGAAACCGCTTTGGGTGTTTGCGGGGAGGAAACGGCCTTGGCGAGCCGAGCGCAGGAAGACGAGAGCGTCATGTATGCGCCTGTGCAGCCGCCAGACAGGCATGCAAACACGCCCCGCGCAAATGAGCCGCGTCACCTGCGCGACTATTTGACTTCAAATTTGTGGAACGTCAAGGGCGACAAGACTAATGGATGGCAAACATTTATTTAGAAAAATACAAACGATCACACTTACTTTACAGAAGCCCCCCACCCCCAGCCCCCAGCCCTCATTTGAACGCATCAAAACGCCGCGCCGCACGCTAGCTGTCGTCATTGTCATCGTCCATGCGAGTGGCGCATATTCTGGCAAATCTTTCCGTCTGTCTCTTCCTGGAAGTGGGTGACATGTCGGGGCAGCGTCGGGAACCCCTGCGAGGAATGTGAGGCGGAGTCCCGCCGTGCTCCTGTCAACAGGCCAAAAAAAGAACATGTCCACTTCTATTTTTGGGATACAAAAAAATTGGATCCACTGATCCAGTTTCAGGTTTAGTTCAAACGTGAAAATTGTTATTTAAATCGCGCATTACTTCAAAAACAACAATGGCTACTCTCCTTCGGGCATAAAATAACCATCCATCACCCAATAGCTGCTTATCCCCAGCGGGGTCGCTGGCTTGCTGGTGCCTATCACAGTCTATGGGCAGGAGGTGGGGGACACCCTCAGCTGCGGTTAAGAGCGAGAGAGGGGGTGTTTTGCTCTTCGTGGAGCAGGGGGGGGGGGGGGGGGGGGGGGGGGGTTCTAAATAGTTGAACACGATCTAAAAGCGGAACCCCTGCTTTGACGGCATTGTGGCCTCAGGTCACCATTACTGGGGTAGAGACGAGAAATCTACAGGTTGGATCACTTCACGGGTGACCGAATCGGCACCCATTTTTGCACGCTACCTTCTGTACACCTTTTGGCCACGTAGCTCAGATTAAACGCAACAAAATTCATTTCACACTCACAGTGTCGCTGGTTGAATTGGAGAAGGAGGGCGCCAAGCGTAGCACTCTCAGCGAGGCCTCCAGCTGCTGAGACGGCAGGAAAAAGTTGGGAAGGGCTCTTCTGAGTCAAAAGTTAAACAAAAAAAAGAAACACCAGATGGAGTCGGACATGAACAAACGGCGAGACAAAAACGTTCCCTACTCAGGCCCGGCTCCATTAAACAGGGTACTGTATACCAGGGGTGTCCAAACTTTGGCCCGCGGACCATCAGCGTGCTTTTCTTAGAGTCGATATTTGAGCCGGCGACTCAACGGTCTTGCCCTGGCTCACTTGCTGGAGCGAGTTGCCCACCAATGCAAGGTGCAACAAATATGTAATTTATGGATATAAACACAGAGTTTACAAAAGATGAGCAGTAGAACAAATACTCCACAATCCGGTCAAGGTAGGTACTATAGATAGATGTGCTGAAAAGTAGCAAGGAAGGATACACTTGCTCCTCTGGCGCCGGGTCGTCGCTGTCATCGCTCTGAGAGACGGACGCTTCTTCCGATGACTTCTCAAAGCAGTCGCCTCGGGGACCCCGAGCGTCGATTTCCCATTCCCCGTCGCATTTTGTCGGACTCTCGTTCCGAGCGTCCCGGCTGTGCCGATCCGACAGGACGCTATTCCACCGACCGCTCCGATCGGCGCAAACGGACATCTCATTCAAACGTTTGGGCTCCACGACCACTTCTTCGTAATCCTCTTCCTCACTGCTGCCCCGCGATTTACATTCTTCGCGGTTATCAGAGGCTCCGGCGTCCTCGTCTTCCCCGCCGCCTTCTGCCTCAGACTGAGATGTTGTAGATGGGGACCTGTGAGAAGAAGCAGCACGTGGGTCGGGGATCAGGTCGGCCTGGTTGACTTTGGCTGATCCGGCGGCGAGGATGGAGGAAACGGCTTCCAGGCGTTGACCTTCAATTCAAAAAGAAAATGAAAATGTCAGGGAGACCAATCAGTCCCTCCCCAGAACCAATACACATACTGATTATCAGTAGCCAAAGACGTCAATAACCAATATTTGGAGTCAATATTTTTCTTAAGTAAAAGGGATATATCAATGTTAATAGTTTGAAATTTAAATAAAGCAAACTTCAACACGTTATTTAAAATTCAAGCATATTTTTATCAATCAGCTTTTCAGACCTGAGTTAAAGGTCAGAGTTAAAGATCCGCTGACTCCAGTCGGAAAGGACGACTAGTGCTCAATCGAGGCTCACCATCGGGGACATCGCCAGGCGACCGCTGCTGCTGCTGTCGCGAGTCTCTTTGGGCTCGCTTCTGCTCGTCTGCTTCTGCGGCAGGCGGGAAGGCCGGCGGCGCTATCTTGCTGCTGAAGTATCTCTGGATGTTGTCCTGCTCGCTTACTATCTTCCTGTGGGTCCAGACGCTGGGTTTAATTTCACCTCTTGGGGGAAATGAGGAGTGTGGCTGCACAACATATCCTTTGCACATACAGTAGTATTATGTGAGCAGCAGAGACACGCGTTGCGATTAAAAGAGTAGAATTGATTGTGTAAATGATAAGAGCGTTGCAGGATGAAAAAAGCAACAACACCATCATCATCTTCTTCTTCTCCACTACAGTGCAGGCCAAGAGAAAACAAAATGCTAAGCTACCTGATAGTAGAGAAGATCAGCGAGCTGGAGGAGGCGACATTGCCATCACTGCTGCAGTCGCAGAGCGAGCGAACGCCGGCTTGTTCCTGAAGGCTCTGATGATGAAGCCGCACCTTTTGCATGTGCTCGTGGTGGCGCTCGTTCTCATTGGGCGCGGAGCTAGTCAAAGGAATGGCAACTAGTGCTTCACATAATCCCCAGTGCATTTGTTGATTGTATATGCATATTATTTACATGGATTATTTACAAATAAGGAACGATATTTGATGAACAACACTGAACTTCACTTTGAACAAGTAATTTCACAGAAATTCCTATTTGAGAGAACCGTATAGAAAAGAAAGCAAAAATATTGCATGTTTTTGTCTTTTTTTGTTCTTTCACACGCTATGCCATGGCAATAACAAACGCTTTATTATGTTGTTGCGATCCGCCGGATGCATCTTTGATGTGAAATGCCAAGACGATGTGCAAATGTAAATACCCAAATGCAACAGTACAAACATTTTGGGAAGGAGGTGGTCCATTTGGTCGGGTGAAGTGATGCGCTGCTCGGGGTATCGACTGATTTGAGAGGGGAAGTTGCTGTAGGTGGTTGCGGTCTGGTAACTGCGAGGCGCAACCAGGGATGAAGCCTGTGAAGAGAACACATGAATTACAGTGGCTTACGAGGAAGCTCTTTAGCCTTTTCGAACCAGACTCAAGTAGCTGCTATCAAGTACTTTCCACTTCATAATAAATGCATTTTTCACCGAGTGACATCAAGTATCGATTATTGCTGGCTAAAAGGAAACATTTGAATAAGCCTGCTTTGTTCATAAGTGATCGATAGAAACAGCTCACTTTAGTCATTGACATCTGCCGCCTTTGAAAAAAGTCATCTGACAGGTGGTGTCACCAGCCTATACTTGCGTGCTGGAAGCCGCATTAATACAGTTGCTCGCTGCTACTAACCGCTAAAGATGGAACCGCCATAACAGGCGCCGTATAATGCAACGTCACTGTAATCCTAAATTGTTGTTGTTGTTGTTTTTTTTTTTAAAGCATCCTTAATTAGCATTAGTAGTCTTACCTCGGCATCCGCGACGGCTTTCCTCTGCCCGCGGAGGTCTTGTACCCACTTGAGCGGCTTGACGGTAATTTTGAGCTGACCGTGGCAGTGGCCGCTGAAGTCGCTAACGTTGTACCAGCCGCACAGCGACTGCAGGCCGCACAGCAATGGGGTGAGGTCCACGGAGGCCACGCCCAGCACTTGGTCCGCTCGGTCGGCGCCTTTGTGCCACACTTTGAAAACCAAGCTCTGCTGTGGGTCAAGTAGGAGCTCCTTGGAAAGCCTGACCAATCAAATATAAAAGCAGGGTAATGCGGCCCTGCTGTGACGATTACGGGGTCACTTGAAAATGACATCCACCTGCAGTCGCGCTGATGCTCCCACACGGGGCAGTTTGTGTCGGCCACCGCGGACGTGGAGACGGGCTCCGCTGAGTCGGCGGCGATGTACGAGACGTAGCAGCGCAGCGTCCCTTCGCCACTGTCGGACACCGGGGAGCCTACAAGAGAGGCCTCATCATTCAAGCGTAACGCAATCAAACTATCATGTTAAAAGGGATGAAAAGACAGTGGCTCCTTGACTTAAGAGTTTCTTGTAATGTGCTGAAAGATATAACAGAACTGTATTGAAGACATATACGGTAACAACACAATGAAACTGAATACCCTGGCTTTATAAAGCTGAAAGTCACTAAAACAAATGCTCCGACGTTGTATAAAAACAAACTCTGGACACTTACACTCTTGTAACTGACCACGTAAAATATGACCAAGTAAAATATTGTATTTTCTGTGTAATGCCTCACACTTACCGCGTTACATTAAAACGTAATGCATCAGAGTAATTAGATTGCTTTTGTAATGCATTACTCCTACTCACCATTTAGACTGAGGTTCTTGGCCATGTGCACAGCAAGCATGACCGGGAAGGATTCGTCATCGCTCATTACGGTGGGTGGTTGCGTCAAGACAACATCTTGAGCAGCGCCTTGGTTTTCCGTCGTTTGAGGCGGCGGGAGAGGAGGCGTGCACGTAGGCGCCCGCGCTTCCTCCACTAAAGTCTCGTCCTGGCTGTCGGACTCGGCCGTGTGGTTTTCAGCGGTGAACTGAGCGCAGCCGGCGCTCAGGCAGATGTGCACTCGCAGAGCTGCGCCCTGCAGGTCTGCCGCCGAGCGCCTGAACAGCGGATACACGCCTAACAAATGGAAACAAATATCGATCTGACTGTGCAAAAACAAACGCTAAAGGCAGAGGACATTTTCCTACTACTGAAATGACTGTCTCACCAAAGGCGTCATTTTCCAAGGTTTTCTAATAGTCCAGCCATTTTTTTAACTAACCTGGCCTTATTATCACACAACTTGAGCTGACTTTCAAAGGCTCATATAAATATATTTCTACTTTGAGAGGCCCATAAAATGGTCAAATATATGTCAACTTTTAATGCCTCGTTCTGTGTCATCAACCTATTCATACTTGTGTGTGTGTATAATATAAAAACATACATACCAAGGCTAGAAAAGTGTGCGTTTCTAAGAATTTTCATTTTGGGGGGAAAAAAAACAGCTATTTAAAAAAACAAATAAACAAAAAAAACAGTAACAATCAATACTTAAAGAGAAAGATTCCTCACTTGCTTGCTGATCATTTCTTACCGCTGAGAGTCAACTTCTGCCGGTGAGCTTTGGCGAGCGAGGACATATCGACGAAGGCGGAGCCCAGCAGGCGGTCCGTGTCCCGGGGCCTCTGGCTTTTGTCTTTCTGGAAAGCCACCCACACCTGTATCTCCAACCGCTCCTCTCGAAGGTACCACATGAGCGGCTGGGAGCTCATCAGCTCCACGGCGCGACTCCCCTGGAAGGTGACGGTGGCCCGGCCGCACCCGCTCTCGTCCTCCAGGTCAGCGACGCACGGATGCTTCATGTGCGAGCAGAACGCCTCGAGCTCGTAGAACTTGTAACGGAGGTAACAGTAGGTGGAGCGCTCCAGGGCTGCGTTGCCCGGCAGGAGCAGGCAGCGGAGCGGTAACCAGGCTCTGGGCATGGACAAGGTCAGGCATAACTTCCTTGCGCTCTGCTCCCAGGCGCCCAGGGCGTCACAGTCCACCCGGTCCTGGGTCGGATCCCAGCCCAAATCCTGAGCGGCCTGAATGAGCCGCTCGCGCTCAGAGTGGTGGGCGAAGCCCAGCGAGATCTCCAAGCCTCCGACTAACGTGTGCTGACTGTGAGAGGGCGCGGAGAGGCCGAACCAGCCGGAAATACCTAAACAAACGGTGCTAATTTTCTATGATTTTGTTCATTGAATGTATTTAGCTAACAATTACCAGAAAGAGAAGCACACCTGTTGTTTTTCGGAGGAGGTCTGCCAGCGGGAATTTCACTGTGCCCAACATCACATCCAGAGGCTTAGATGTAACGCCTGAACAGAAAAAGACCAAGTCAGTCCATTTATAGTGGCACAGAATGAGAAACAGCATTTGCACTCGTATGTCTCCCCCAAGCCTTAAGGGCAGCAATGGCTTTTGTAAACTAGGGTAAACCCAAATGAATGAATGAGGAGCGGAAAAGATGTGCAGTAGACCGGAAAGAGATCTGATATGGTGCAGGTTCCCGTCCGCTCTCCTCATGAGAAAAAGCTAGTTGTCTTCCTTCTGGTTTGTTGTTTATTAAATGTTCTAGGTTGCCTGAACCTAACAAACAAGAAGAAAAACTGTCATAAAGAATGAGTTGGATGAGTGGCAGTAAACCTTTGCGGCTGTCTTTATTCCAGACGGTGAAGACGGCCCAAGCTTGCGCCAGCTGCTCGGCCAGACTGCAGGTTTCGCCGCCGCTCTTGCGGACGAGCGTGTCGGCGCGCACCTCGGCACGGTGCTCAAACTCGGGGCAGAAGTTCCTGGCGACCACGCGGGTGCACGTGGGCTCGTCGTCGGGCAAGAAGGACAAGTGGACGCTCACGTAAGAGTTGACGCCCACGGTGGCAAAGTAGTCCATCCTTTTGTCTTGCTGGGCTACGACTCTGCAACAACAAAAAGCGGAATAAGCTTGGGGTTGGCTTTGGGTAACGTGGGGATGAGGGCTTGTACCTGGCGGCTGCCTGCAAACCGCACGCCCTGTGCACTTGAACCACAAGGGTGACAAGACAAGAGGCGGCTCCTCGGGTACCGGGCACATCCGCTCTCACTGGCCTGGACTTGTAGCGAATGCACACATCCAGGAGGCCTGATACACAAAATACACAAGGGTCACATTTCAATCCAAGTCCTGTCATCAATAGCAAAAACCTAACGGTGACCCTAGCACAAAGAAAACGAGTCTCAGTGACTCGCATATGAAAAACGAGACGTTGGAATCAAAAAAGAGAACGGTCTCCGCTTATCAAAGATATATCAACCATTGCTCTACGTCTGTTTTGCTATACTTTGAGATAGAAAGGACTTGGGTTGAGCGGACAGACCGGAGGGTAGAGGCTGATGAGCCGCAAGGCCATCCACTCTTGGAAGCAAGGGTAGCGAAAATGTCCGGGCCTCGTCGGGATGCCATCCCTGCATGGTGACCATTGCGCAAAGCTTGGACAAGGGGAGGATTCCTTTGGCCACCAGCAGGTCTCGTACATTGGGATAATAATATCTGCGGGAACGTAAGCAAATCGACTGGTGTTGCGGTTTCTTTCTGGATTGACGGCTACATACCTGCACCACACTTCAAAATGGATGCCCCCGCCACCACTTAGACCTTGGCAAGAAAAAGAGCTGAGGAGCAGCTTCTGAACGGGAACGCCTTCAGGAACCAAGAGGGCGTGCGTCTCCATGTGGCCAAACACCGGGTCGGGCACACACAGAGTGCTGGTGGTACGAAAAGGCTTCAGGTTCGTGTCTGGCGAGGGAAGCAGCAGTAGAAAAAAAGGGTAAAATGACCGTAAAATCTTTGAACATTAAGATTTGCTCGAAGGGCTTAATCAACCCAATAATGTTCTTTTCGATATTAGGCAATATGCAGAAGCATTCTGATTAATATTGTATTTGCGCAATTTTCAACGAGGTAGCAAAATCCATCTGTTTTTATGTACGGCACGTCCAGGGACGGCCATCTTGCCATGTGCTATCGAATGACATTTGCTTAAGCCTCCGGTAACGGACCAATCCGATTGAGCTCGGTAAACCGGTGTGGCGTGATTGGTGGTTATCTGAACCCCGAGCGACTGTGATGTCCCTTTCAGGCGCCAGTGTCAGTATCACTAGCTCATAAGGTGGTGAAAAATAGGTGAATTTTGCTGCGTCATTCCTAACTCCACAAACACAAAATGACTGCATTTTTCGAAATATAAGCTGCACCGGTATATAAGACGCAGCTGCAGAAATTGAGCAAAAAACAATTTTTATACATCATTTTCACATTTTTAACACAAAACTACTACAAAATCTACGTTTGAGCACAGCTGTCGTTTCAGTTCAATTTCATAGTTTCTCTATAAATTGGCCTGTTTTTTGAACAGATACACACATTTGCTTTACTGGCGGCTTGTCTACTGGTGTTTAGAAAAAAAAGTGTACACATATAAATATACATATAAATAAAAGTGCTTACTATATTGATGGAGGGCGCTGTCCACGTCAGCAATTTCTTGACACGGGAAAGTGTACTGAATGTAACAGTCGGCCTCTCCCCACACTGTCGACTGCGGCGGGTTCAGGCCCCTCACCTTTTCCAACCCGATCGTGAACACGTGCTCGGTCATCGCTCGTGCCTGTCACGTGATTGCAAAAAGTGGAAGCGAGTAAATAGACACGGAAAAATAAATACATTGGGGAGATAGACGCGATTGAAATTCAGACAGTTATTTTCATGTATCGTCCTAACCGAGAGATTTCACTTGATTATTTGTGAAAGTCAATTGGGTAGAGCGTGCCCTACGAATGAACGTGCCCTGCACGTTTGTGGCTCCGCACGACCAAATTTGCAGTCTTTTTCTTATTTCGCAAACGCGATGTAAAGCACGCAGGGAATTAGCCACCTTGGCGGGCGCGGCGGGCTGGCGGTCGAGCAGGTGAGGCGGTCTGAGGGTCGGGCGTCCCGGGGAATGGCACTCCTCGTCCCTGGCGCGCTGCAGGGCCAGCACCTGCTCGCACAGGCCCATCGCCAGCGTCACCCTGACGCTTCCTCTGCAGCCGCCCGAAAACACGTCCACCACTGGCATGTAGCAGTCCACCCCTAAAACGGGGTACTGCGCCTGCAGAAGGAGGTGGGCGATCTTTGGATCCCTGTCGTAAAAAAGGGAAGTCAATCACGCTTGAGCTTTTTAATAGCCACTGAGCAGTGTAAAAACGGGCGCAGATACCGAGTCGTGACAAAGTATAAGACGCTCATAGCTAGAATCTCTACACTTGCCTGTAGGACATGTAGAACTGGTGTAGAGGCAGCTTAACGAGGCCGAGCAGTCTCTCGTGGCTGGAGCCGCCCATCTTCTGCCAAACCTCAATCACCATCACGTTGTTCCTCATCCGCTCCAGCAAGCGTGCGGTCAAAGTCACGGGGGTGACCTGCAGCAGCAAGCGGTGCCAAACACAAGTTCAAAAACTGAGCTCCTGTACGTAAAGCTCAGGGGGAAAGGTCACGTCACGTATTTCGGTATTTACAGAGCTGTGACATTACAGAAGCTGTGCCAACAGCTGCGCCATGTAGTATTCTGTGCGGCGTATTTGAAAATGTTGAGTGTCTCGATGGCGCAGTTGTCAAACTCGAGGCCCAAATCAAATTTGTTTGACTTCACAGACATTCCTCTGACTGTAACTTCAATGTGGCCCAGGGTAAAAATGAGTTTGACGCCCCGCTCTATGGTGTAGCCTTCTTTCCAGCGATTATAAAAACATAGTAAAAGTAACTACACCTGCAAAACTTCATTTGGTTCTGAATCACTCAAAACGCATCAATAAAACCTAGTCATTAATCAAATTACGGTGGACCCCCATCTTTACTCCCCGAGAGCTTTGTAAGGTCAGACGTTTCAGCTTTTATTTTGTGGACGTTTTCTTATTTCACACAGCATAGAGTTCTTGCCTAAAACAAGCAGACTTCATGCACCGTTCCATCTTAATTTCCGTCATTTCCATGGAGAGTTCCCCATTTGGAATCTTTGCATCTTGAAATGCCCAGAAAATGAAGCCGCACCATACCTGGACAAAATGGAAGGTAGGGTTGGCGCTTCCCCAGCTGACCGTAGACCTGGCCACCTCGTCGCACCAGAAGAGCTTACAGTTCAAGTACACGTTGAGGGCCTGCGCCGGGCCACTGCTGAAGTTCTTGCCGTCTGGCACCATCAGCAATGTGTGCAACAAGACCTCAGGGTCTTCCTCCGCCGGACGTTGAGACGTGCACGCCGCCGGTTCTGCGAGATGAGTCCAAGGCGGGGCCTCTACGGAGTGCTGAATGGGATCGTTGGGCTCCAAGTCTTCTGAGACGCGAGCGGCGTGGCCCTCCTGACAAAAGTCCACGCATTGCGAAGTGACGCAGGACTCTCTGGGAGGACTGTGTGTGGAGCGTGATGACGAGGCTTCTCTTTTTTCAGACGCTTCACAGGCTCTCTTATTGGTCGAAAGCTCAAGCAGCACCTAAAAAAGCAATGGTCAGAAACACATTTTCTTCACAAACACAAGTCGATCCAACATGTGGTATTTTTACCCTGAGAAGACAGAGTTCCTGCACAGAGCCCCCCACAGCATGCACCGGCAGCATGAGCGACTGGCTGAGGTGCTGGCTCTGCAGCAGACTTTGCAGCGGATGAGTGGCTTCTCCAATGACAACGGCCTGCAAGCAAAAAGAATCACTTTTGTTTTATTGAATAAGCTACAGGTCACGTAGCACCTATACTGCAAATCCAACCAATACCATATAGAATATTTTATTTGTTGTAAAAATTAAAAAAATTCCCAAATACCAAAAAATGTCCAGTCTTTTTTTTCTCTACAAATCTCATCATTTTTCCCCCCTAGAGATCTGTATTTTGCTGTATCTATGAAGTTCTTACTACGTCCCTTGAACAGCATTATCAATATTATTGACATTATTATTACTTTTAGTATGAGTATTAAAAATATTATCAACATTGTGTTGTCACACACTCACTTTCTTTTGGTCATTCTTTCGGGCGTAAATTCGAAAAAGAAGATGGGTTGACCACCAGACTTCCATCGTGGTTTTGCTGAAGTGGATGGGGAACACTGAGAGATGATGGAAGTTCACCACTGCAGAAGACACAAATTGAAGCCAAAAATAGAAAACGGAGAAAAAAGAAAGAAAAAAAAAAAAACACAGACAAGCACCGAAAAGCTCGATTTACCTCCTTCTGTGACGTTCCTGGAAACAGCTCTGCTCAACTCCATGCCTGGCACCACACTTCGTCCATGTCGACTGGAGGGGGAAGTCTTGGGGAAGGTGTACTCCACAAAATAGGTGCTGAAAGAACAGAACTCCTCATTTTTCACCCATAAGATTCAACGGTAGTCAACTTAAAAACTGCAATACGGTGAGAAATAGGGAGAATAATTTGTGTTTTTCAGGACGGCTGTTAAATGGTGTTTCTATTATTTCTAATAGGAGAAATCCATTACTTGCATAAGTAACCTTTTGTTCCATGAAAAGAACAAATTCTTCAATTAATAAATAAGCCATTATGCGGAGAGACGACCCTGGTCAGGGTCACATTCACATGCATGAAAATTCTGGGGGGGGGGGTCAAGGTCAAGCCCTATTACCGGTCACCTACCACTTTTTTCTGCGTAACAGGGCAGGGGATTTGCTGGTGGTTTTCCCGGGCGGGGAGCTCTCGCATCCCGCGGGCACACTCATGGAGTCGACGCTCACTTTGGCCCATCGCATCAAACTCAGAAAGGTCAGCTGCTCCTGACTCAGAGGAATGTCCACAGTCGTCAGGGCACCTTGAAGCTCTGAGACGGGACTAGACAAAAAAATGCAACAATGTGGATGGCAGAAATATTGAGTTCAAAGACATTTTTTTTTGCCTTTGGCCTCACTTGTGGCTCGTCTTGGACGGAGGTTGTCTCAACTCTTTCTCTGTCCCAGATGAGCTCTTGTTCTGCCCTTGGATGTCACCCGTCGTCTCATCCGGCCTCAAATCTGATGTCTGAAACACAAACGTGTGTTACAAGGGTGACATTGGTCTGATGTGATTGTTACAGGTGGCA
This sequence comes from Hippichthys cyanospilos, assembly GCF_059441005.1. Lineage (NCBI taxonomy): Eukaryota > Metazoa > Chordata > Actinopteri > Syngnathiformes > Syngnathidae > Hippichthys > Hippichthys cyanospilos. The sequence goes on from NC_142379.1 coordinate 478,004, forward strand.
ACTACTGACGGGGGTTTTGTAGAAGAGATTTTCTAGCAAGCTGTCATCATACTGCGGGTCGCCAACTTCACTGTCTCCACTCACGCTGCTGTGACTGGAAATAGACTGGAGGAGGGAGCCCTCGCCATGCCACACAGGCGGCGGGGACGTCTTCAACCTGAACGCCAAGCACACACTTAGTCACTGCCTTTCATAATGGTTATTAGCAATTTCAAAACGCTCACGGGGTGACGACCTGCGCTGACTCTCATTTGAAGCCATTTGTGAAGAGATTTTCTTTGGGCTGTATAATGCTCCGCAAAAGGTTTTTTTTCCCCTCCAATACACACACGCACAAAAAAAAGATCTTTCTCCAGAACCATCCATCCTTCCATCCTATCCCAGGTGGCTTCAGGCAGTAGGCGGGCGACACCCTCAACTGGTTGCCAGCCAATTGCAGGGCATGCAGAGACGAACAACGCATTCATCGGGCCAATCACACCGAATCGAAGGATAATTCAGTATGTCCAATACACCCGTCATGCATGTTTTTGGAGAGGCCGGAGAGAACCCACGCGAGAACATGCAAACTCCTGACAGGAAGGCCGGAGCCAGCCGGATTTGAACTCGGGGTTCCTGAACGCTGAGGCGGACATGCTAACCACTCCTCCCTCCCCTGAACCAATCATCCAATTTTCTAAATTCTTGGTGGGTTCATGAGTTCGGATGTCACATTTGGGAAATCACATCAGTATTCAAAAGATTTGGAATGGTTATTCAAAAGAGTCGGAATTATATTAAAAGTTCACTGAGGCAATATTCAGTTTTGTAAATTGCAATTTTATTCCTGTTAATGTCAATTCATGAGGCAATCTCAGCCCCAAATAAAGGCCTGAAAAGCACTCGGAGGGTAAGTGCACGTACCGGCCGAGGAGGAGATCCACAGCTCTGTGGTCCATATCAGGAGAACAACCAAGGCCGCAGTCTCCGCAGGCATCGTCGTCACCTGCGTGCTTGACATCCGAATCGGTGTGCGCGCAGTTCTCCGGGATCACTTTGGGGGGCCTGAAGTCATAAGCGGTCAAGGAAAGGCCTTGATTTGAGGCTGCAGCCACAGCAGGCCTTGAGAAATGTGCTCAAGTTGCTCAAATTGTTGGTGGGAAGTGTGGTTGAAATGAATAAAGATGAAAAGTGGTAGACCACAGTCAGCGTCACTGCAAAAAACGATTATCTCGTATGTGGGCAAACCGGCATATTAATAAACTAGAAAAATGCATCCCACACTGTTACAACTAAGGTAGACATGAAGGGTTGTGATAAAATATTACATTCCATTCGTGTTGGCGCGAGCGCTGGTGTCTCATATTATATGCCGACGACGTAGCCTTTCGTATCTTGAATTTTCTCTCGTTATGCTAATATATTCTAAATATGAAATTGACAGATTTCATTCATGGAAAGCCCCCACCAGTTCATTTTTTATTTCTTTTAGTCAGGCTGACTCAGCCTTTACCTCTCCACAAATAATGGCGGTACTTAATTCAAGTCAAGTCATATTTAATGTTTGTGGTGTGTGGAAGGAGTGAAGATATGCAAATGCTCTGGCCTTGGGCCTGGCTCACTCACATGGGAGGTGGTCTGGCATTGTCCCTCTGCAGAGGGAGTTGGAGGTCCTTGAGCACCGGGTGGCCGGTATCAGTGTTGCTCTTCAACGCCGACGCAACCATAGCGTCACGAAGCTTGTTGCCGCGCTCCAAAATGACTGAGGCAGAACAAAAAAAAAAAGGGTTAAAATGGTGAGACCGCCACCAAATAGGACTAGGGTTCTACTGTTCTGGTCGAAGGATTACTTTTCACCTCCCCAAACAAATTTTCGCAAATAACATTTTTTTTCTCCTCTTGTTATCGTCAAATGCGTTTGAATGCGTGGCCCTAAACGTTCCTGGTGTATTTTGTTTGAACCGTGGCATTTGTGGCGTACCTGACAAGATGTCATTTCTGGGTCCATCCACAGAGAGTTCAGCATTTTCTGACAACTTCAACTTCTCCGTCTGCGTGCTTTGAGAATACGAGCGCTCGTTCACACATTCTTCTTTTTCTGGTGCGGGTGGGACAATCGTGCTTGACAAACCTGAAGGCGTCTCCACCGCTACCCTCGTGTGATTTGTTGCCGTCGGGAGGTTCATCAAAGGTGGCCAGCGAAGCCACCTGAGCCACGTTGCTGCTGAAGTCAGTGGCGGGAGCGGAGAAGCTGCGCTTGCGCCGCGCGCCGGCCACAGGCTCCAGATGGAGCGAAACCTGCAGCGCGGGCATCGTTGAGGTTCGTCAGAATGGAAGAAACGCAGACCGTCACCCGCTTACCAGCAACGACTCCACAAAGGTCAAAAGCGCCGCCATCGTCTCACCTCCAAGTGGCCGAGCTTCTTGGAGGTGGGTGACACCAGGGTGTGACATCCGGTGATGGGCTGAGACTGGGAGAGACGGCAGATCTCCCTCACTTGAGCTCGCGCCACGGGAAGGTGATCTCGCTCGCTCAAAACCTCCAGCACCAAGTTGCCCATATCTGTTGAAAAGCCGGCAAATGGGTCATCTGTCAGGGCCGGGCCCCTGAAATTAAAAACACCAACAAGCTCTCTTTGAGCTGAGTCAATCAGAGGTCTCCAACCCTGAGTTTACCACCTGTGGCGCGGTAGTTTTGAGCATAAAGCTTTGTTGACTGCGGGCCGCATGAAATTTGGCCCCCGGGCCTTGAGGTTAACACCTGTGGCTTAGTAGTTTTGAAATCAAAAGTAAAGTAAAAGATTTTGTTGATTTAGTGTTGAGGTTTCTGTAACAAAACAAACCAAAAATTAGACTTTAGAAGTTAAAATTTTGAAACTCGGTCAAGTGACGTTGCAGGCCTGATTTGGCCCCAGGCCTTGAGTTTGACACCCAGTCCTCCACCGAGCCGCGCAAAATAACACATACATTTAAAAATGAATGAATTAAATGAAATTAAAAAAAAAAAAAAAAAAAACAACTACCGGGCATAAATCGTACGGCCGGCCGCGGCTTACCCGCCAGATAGGAGGTGAGCTGCTTGGGGCCGCAGCGCACGGGGAAGCGCGCCGTGGTTTTGGGGCTCCCGCGCCAGGGCTGCGCATCATCCCGGGGGCTGAAGTGCGTGCCGTCCGACGACTCCCCCCACCAGCGTAGACGCACCCGGGTCGCCGGGGGAGGCCTGGCCACGCTCCAGCGCAGGCGACTCACCGTCACCCGCAGGAAGCAGCGCAGCTCACCTTCCACGAGGGGCGGCAGGCTGGTGGAAGCACAAACCTCGCACGGGGCTGCAAAACAGCAACTATCAGCAGATGCCCAGACTTTTGCCACTGACCATCACAAACAGAAAAATACAAACACAATTCCGGGAACTTGTTGAGAACATAAATAAGAACAGAAGACAATGATATTCAAACACTTTAAGACTTATACTCAATTCAAAACAAAGACAAGATATTTTAAGTACAAACGGTCATTTTCATGATAGAAGATGTGCCCTTATACATGTTTATATTTGAGTAATATTGTTATCCCTTTTTTCAAGCTAGATTGATTGATCATTGATTGATCTTTTCAGTTCCGTTTATTAGTTGTTCCATGAATTGACACATTTCACAGATGGCTTTACTTGTCGTCATTCTCTTTTTGTTTTGAAAAGTGTGTATCGTACGGAAGTTGCTGTTTATTTCCAATGTGCAAAGGGGTGATATGGATGCGAGTACGCCCTTCCTAAATGCTGCGGATGCCACAATTTGAAAGCGATCACACCATTGAATCTGTCATTTTTGGCGAATTTGTAGTTGCGCACATCACTCGGCGAAGACGTCAATATTGCTTTTTTTTTTTTTTTAAATATATCTAGTAAGTTCAAAGGTGTCTTGCCTTTACGACGACGTTCTCTGTTAGAACGATGCCACTGCAGTATTATAGTACTAGCGACAACAAAGAAAAAGTGAAAAGCGTATTATTGACATCAATGCGATGTATTGAGCAGCCGCTAGCCTGACAGCTACTTGCAAACTTAGCTAGCTAAGCGGCTAACAACAAACACTATTACCTTTCTGCTTGGTGCCCCCGGCGGCTTTGACGGAGCCCTGTCTTCGGCTCTTCATGACACCACTCGAGGAACGCAACGAGCAAAAGCGGCCGACGAGGAGACGACACCGACGTTGGAGTTCGGAAGCATGTTGTAAATAGTCAGTCGTTGAAAATGCCAAACACATTCACAACTCAACTCAGTTGTGTCCAAGTGTTGAGCTCAACTTCAATCCCGCCTCTGCTGCCGCTCACTGGGGCACGACGGGAAACGTAGTTTCACCACCGTCGGGGTCAGGCAGACGTTTGGCTTTTGCGGATTTTTCCCCGGCGAAATTATTATTTTCAACTATTATTATTACCATTACTATCATTATGATTGTGTCCAGACTATTCGATCCGGGATTTAGTCGCCATAAAAGCGGCCCCACTTTCACGGGCCAGCACCAAAGCATGATGGGAAATAAAGTTCACAAACAGGGAGCTTTTTGCGCCAAAGCCAGCTGATGGCGACACTTGACTATTTAGTCGTTTTGCAAAGAAGTATGCGTATAAAATAAAATAAAATAAAATAAAATAAAATAAAATAAAATAAAATAAAATAAAATAAATATTCTGTTAAACTTCATCACCTCACCTTTACCAGTTCTCATTATTTATATGCTTTTAGTAGACTATACATCCATAGATGTTACACACAGTTTGTGTATATTGTTGTCTTGAATACAGTACAAAGAAAAATCCAACAACGACAAGAACAAACATGGCATCCTCCCCCCATGTAAAATCATTTCAAGATAACTAGACCTACCATTATATTGAAAACATACTGTTGGACATTAAACAACACATTTATGCAAGTTTAATAATGTATTCAATTTTTAAATGAAAAACGGTCTAAATCTTACACATTGTCCCTTTGATCTTAAGGATAATGTATGCACATTTTTTGTCACGCTCAAATGGTGCTTTTGTGGGCCATTTGTGGCCATTTAAGGCCGGTTTCTGGGAAATTGTGTCATGTTTGGGAATCTACTGATCTCTGTTGGCAGAAACAAGCACTGCAGTTGATTTGGAAAAGCCCTTTCCTTTGAATTGCTGAATTGAGGGCTGCCGTTGAAAGGATTCATGAAAAAAATCGTGAGAAATGCACGACAAAACATCGGGCTCTCAATATGTCGACATTGGCCATATTTCCAATTTTGGATGGCAGCAAATGAGCCCGACATGGGCTCAATTTGACACCTACAGGGTGAAGCGGCCTCCCGGTGTTTATTGGAAGCTTTTCCTTTGATATCACGCACCAAAAACATGAACAAGCTGGAGGCCGCACGCATAGTCTATTTCCAATGTCCGACAAGGACGATGTCATCTGCGCTAAGAGCTCCGCGGGTTGATGGTTAACCCGCAGAGAAGAGACACGGGCGGAACGCGGAGCGGTTAGAACCGCTTCGGGCTAGACGGCGACCCCTTTCCGGCCTGGGCCGACCTTGGGCCCGCCCAAAACGTGGTTACTCTTCTCCCAAAGCCGGCTAAGCCAAATTGCAACTTGTGTGTGGAAAATAAATATATTTCAAAAAACAAAGTACGGTACGTGACTACATGCGTTAAAATATACATAGATTTTAAAATGGTGTTGTAGTAAAAAAATCTGACATTTCGGAAAAAAAAAAAAAAAGAATAGAATAAAGAACCAGCCCTAATCTCCTAATGGTTTATGCATCAGAGCGGTACCCAAATTGATTGACTGTAAATTTCACTGAACTAGTATAATGACAATAAACATGACGGTAAAGACAATTCAATTGAACTTCTGAGATCCCGAAAATGTATACGGGGCATGTCAGCCTCTGGATTCCATTTCTGACACCAAATCTTTGGACAATGATTTCTATGCCACTGAAGAAAAGCAAGAAAAAACAATGACAGTTGTCATATATATTTGCGGGGGTAGTTGGTCAATCGCTGCACCTCACTTCTGACACCAATGGTTGTGACAGCAGTTTTTATATTGCTGTAAAAATTGAAAAAAGTCCCAGGGAAATGCCAAGAGTTAACGTTTTGGCAGTTTGTTGGGCCGCTCAATCACTGGATCCCACTTCTGACACCAACTGATGTGTCAATATTTTTCTTAATGTTGTAACAAAGCCCTGGGAAAACATCGGCAATTTGTGGGGCCGCCCTTTTCTGACACCAATGGTTGTGTGATTACTGGCTGTTTTATTCTGCTAAACCCAGGTATGGTCATTTTAACAACCTCCCACTTTGGACACCCAAAGATGTCTGAGTTGTTTTTTTTTTGTTGGGTTTTTTTTTTGGGAGGGGGTGCAGTGTTTGTACTGGGAACTTTAAAAAAAAAATCTTGCTTGGATGTTAAAGTGCGTACGAGCATTTGATTTGCGTTGTTTGTTGTCCAAGGTCTGACGAGGGCCCGCTTCACTTGCTAATTATCAGACAAGCTGATCATTAACGTCACGGCTTACGGCCGTCATTGAGTAACTTCAAGTTCAACCCGTGTTTGCCAAACACGTTGGGGGGAGGAAAAGGGTGGGATGGGGGGGGTCCATCCTGGGGGTAGGTGTGGGGAGGGCGGTAAGGGGTGTGGCCGACCTCTTTTATTTACGCAAGTTCTGCGTCACGATTGCGGGCCGCGTCCAAAACAAACTGCGGGAGCAAACACGCGGCGGATGGCGCAGTCTTTCCCACTCGGCCGCCAAATTCCACCGTGGCCCCCGAGGATCAAATGTGCCCTCGCCGGCCATTTTCTCACGTCCCGTTGCATTTGAATGCCTCTTAACTATCCTGTAATACTTCAAGCAATACTGGAAAGTAGCGAGGGTTGTTTTCTTTTTTCTTTTTTTTTGTGAGCCAACTTCTAGTGCCAGTTGTTGGGGAGGCTCTTGTACATTATGGTACAAAACACCAAGCGTTGTCTTTTTGTCCTTTCATTGTTGGCTCCCACTTCTGACACCCCCTGTTGCGACAAAATGTGCGAGAATCTAGATGACGAGGTCATCCGGCGGGAAACGCCGCTCAGGTCTTTTGGTTTTGATGTCTGCTCAATCTTCGGACGGCACTTCTGACACCGGGCTTTGCGGCGAGTCGTTTGACACGGCCGTACTAAACCCCTCGGAACCAGCAAAGACTGCCGTTGACGTGTTCAGTCATCGGATCCCACTTCTCATGCCGACATCGCTATTGAATACAACGATCGTCAGGCTGGGTTTCGTGCGGCCGTTCGGTCCTCGGATCCCGTTTCTGATTCCAACACAGGCTTTTTTATTGCTTCTAATAACCACCGGGAATGCCAATTTTGTGGCAATTTGTCATACGAGACCGCGATAACAGCTGGGAACGCCTTGGTTCTCACTTCTGATTCCAATTGTGGCAGCAATGCCCTTATGCTACTTTGAATAACCACGGGGAAATGGCAAGGGTTGTGTTTTGGGAATTCTGCGGGGCTGTTGCATCCTTGGATGCCACTTCTGATACCAATTGTGACAGCAAAGCAAGCTCTATACTTGAACAAGCGCTTGCTGTTTTGTGCGACTGCCATTCCCCGGTTCCTGCTTTCGATTTGGTGTTATACATGATTTCAATAACAGCTAAGGACGCCTCGGATCCCACTTCTGATCCCGACTGCGGCGGATATGCGTTTGGTTACTTCTCATAACCATTGGAGAAGGGCAAGAGTTGTGTTTTTGGAATTTTGTGGGGCTGTTGCATCCTTGGATGCCACCTCTGGTAGCAATTTTTACGTGACTGCGGTAACGGCCGGTGACGCCTTGCGTGACCCCACTTCTGACACCATCCTTTTTGTTATCGCCGCGGCCTTTTCGAGGCCTTCTGAGTGCCGCGCGCACGCAAACCACGAAGCGCCACAGGTGAACAAGAAGGCGAACATGCTGCTTAACCGCGGCCAAAGATCCACCAGATGGTTACGTGACGCGCTGCGTGCACGTAGCGCCGATTCGTTTGGATTCTGCGAGATGCACGCAGGTAGACCTGATGGCCTTTTTTCCTCTCTCTCTCTCTCGCTCTCTCTCTCTCTCTTGTGAGATAACGCGAAACGAGCACTTTTTTTTTCTTGCGAGATAAGGCGAAACGAGCACATCAGCAGGCAGAGTCAACAGATCGATGGCTTTTCTTACGCAATGTGACGCAGGGCGGCTGAAGCATAAATGCCCGCCGGCCACGTTCCGGGAGCAAACTACGAGCTGGAAAACAAGCGCAGAAAAGAGCCTTCGCTGGTCATCGGAGCAAAATGCAAGCCGTACGTTTGTGTTCAACGTGTGCCGTCCGGGCCGGCGGACCGCTTTCGGGCTCGCCCGCGCATCTTCCCGCCAGGACGGAAGCGGCCGGCAGACGACTGCTCAGGTACTTTGGCTTGACAAAAACAATGCAGCTCTTTTACATACCAATGGGAAAAAAAGGAAAAGGAAACCAAAGTGACTTTACTAAAATACATATGTAATAAATAATAAGAATAATACGGTGTGCTATTTGACTTTTACTTGAAAACTGTCATCTGATTCGCTTATTAAACAACGGCTTTATTTTGGTGATACTGCAGCTCAGTTCTGAAAAAAATGTTAACAGGAGTGGATTAGTCAGTGCTTTCTACACCATATGGTGCTCCAAGACACAGGCGTCAAAATATGGCAACTAAGGCTATTTTTCTTGAAACTGTAATAAAGTACTGCATGGTTAAGTGCTGAAGAAAAAAAAGAAAATGTGTTTTGGTATGTATTGTAGATTTTATATGCAGACCCAATGTTATGCGTTGCATGAAATAAAAGGCATCAATAAAAATAAAATAATATACAATATATATAATATAAAAATAAAAATATGCAAAAATAAAGGCTTTACTGCAGCACTTAGTTCTTGGATCCAAGCCTTTTGTGAAATACAAGTCCCATGACGCACAGTGAGAAATTTGCATTATGGGAGTCAGGCTGAGATGCTCAGCAAAGATCCATTTTAGTTTTCAATATGGACAATATTGCCAATTTTGAATGGCAGTAAATGAGCCCGACATGGGCTCAATTTGACATGTACCTGCACCAAAATTTGCTCCAGGGGTGAAATGAGTTCATTAAAAAAGACGCGACATTCCTCTCCTCTCCTCTCCTCTCCTCTCCTCTCCTCTCCTCTCCTCTCCTCTCCTCTCCTCTCCTCTCCTCTCCTCTCCTCTCCCCTCCCCTCCCCTCCCCTCCCCTCCCCTCCTCTCCTCGCCTCTCCCATCCTCTCCTCCCAGCAGCGTTGCTGCGAGCGCGGCGATCAGCAGCAGAGAGGCGGCCAAGCGCAAGTGGCTGCAGCGGGAAGCGCGCGCGCACGCAATCGCGGCGCCCCGAAACCACAGCCAACTGAGCGCCGCCTCATCCCTGCAGGTAGGTGGCGCAACCAGCACCAACTGCGGGTGCGCTTTTGACTCAAATCCGACAAATATCCATGAATGAGAAAAGAGCGAGGGAATGACGACGGCTAATCACGACGCTTGTTTTTTTTGGCGGCAGCAAGCGGAGCAGCTGACTCACGAGGCCCTGATCGGGAGGGCCACGTCGCTGGTGGCCGACGGCGCCGGCACCCTCCTGTCGCAGAGCACTTTCGCCCTGGTCGACGCCCTCCACGGCTACGCAAAGGTGAGGCCCCTCCCTCTCCGGAGAAGCGTTAGGGACAGCCCCCGATGCAGAATGAGCCAGGCCCAAAAGCGCAAGGAAAGTTGCGTCATCATCAAAAATCTAACCGTAAAAGAACACGTTGGTATTTTTTTCGAGTGTGAATTCGGATAGTTTTATTTTTTATATTATTATTATTACTTTATTCTTCTTTATTTATTCACATGTATTAAGTACTGTATTTATTGTTTATGTTTATTTGATGTTTTATCCAATTTTACGGAAAAAAACTTACTCAGGGTTTGATATTTGGGGGGAATTAGGGGGCGACTGCTCGCAACTGAAGCCGCACGGTCCCTCCTCACTACAAAATGCAATATCGACAGCGTCCAGAGGCGGCGCTAAAAAACTATGCCGGAGCCGCAACCAAAGCGCGAACGAACGAAGGAACGGTTAAAGGATAAACTAAACCAGCTCCAAAACGTCCCGGTCCCAATCGATCCACGCAGACCGGCGCGGCGGCCGGGGACCTCCGCTGCATCATTCAGGAGCAAACCGCCAGCTTTTGTCAAGTGCGTTGTTTTGTTTTGCAGGCCGTGCACACTCGCGTGGCGCTGCAAAGACGTTTCCTGATGTCGCTGGGAAAGCTGAGCCCGGCCGAGGAAGACTCGCTCCACCGGGCCGTCTTCGAGCAGAAGGCGCAGGTCGCTGCAACTCTTCCTTAACTCACCGCGATCAAATCTCAAGTGCACGATTAAAAGTCAGGGGCGCGGCCGCCGACTAGCGATTAGCACGTACGCCTGGCGGTTCTAGGTTCAAATCTGTGTTTGCGCCTCACTTTTTTCTAACGCAGAGGTGTCGGACATAAGGCCCGCCCGGAAGGCGGTTTGATCCGGCCCGAGAGATGATGTTGTCAAATATAATGAGCTGAACTTTGCGAAATATATGCAAAACAGAAATGCACTTCTTTTAGTGGCGAGCGTTATCGGAAAAGGAAACTCAAGTGCATTTCCACTCATCTTTCAAGGACGACAGAATATCGGGTGCTATGGAAACACGGGCGCTAACATATGAAAGATTGATTTCCGATCCTTACTTGAAATTGCTGCATAATACCTGCGTTGCAAGTTACGAGAACACGGAGCTCTCAAGCGGCTGCAAAGACAGAAACTGGCGCTTTGTTCAGTTAATGTCGTCGTGAGCCGGCGGCGTCACGTGCTCGAATCAGCCTACCCTAGTACATCTTGGAATGAGCTGAAATGAGATCGATGACTCGCCCGAGGCAAAACAACACAAACACTCTTTCGGGCCGGGGCAAGTTCGATATTTGGGGCCCGCGGACGGGCGGTCGGGGACCTCCGAGGCCCGGCGTGACCTTCGATTGGCGTGTGTGACAGGTGGGCGAGCATCTGGACCAATGTCAGCGCTTCGAGAGCACCTGGAGCAAGGCCGTCGACCTGTGCCAAATGGCGGCGCAGGCGGCGTACGCGTCAGGTGAGTCCGGCCGGACGTAGGTCACGCGGTCATATTGACCTCTCGCGCGCTCCCCAGGTTCGGAGCAGGCGTCCGTCACCTTGACCAGCAACGTCCGTCTGGCGCGGGCGCACGCCGAGCGGGCCCGGCGGGCGGCGGCGGCGGCCGACCAGAAGCTGGCCCGGACCAAAGCGGACGAGATCCACAGGCTGGCCGAGTACGCCGCCTCGCTGGAGGACGCCGACGAGCTGGAGATACACGAGGCTTACCTGAGAGAAGACTGAAGACAAGCCGTGCCAATTCCATCCCAATGATCGCTTTGCATTACAGTGCAAATATTTGCGGGAAAATATACATACTGTAACTTCAAATTTCAAATGAGCGTTTTTAAATGAAAAAAAGAATAACAAACTGGTACTTACGTACATTAAGGACGTACGTTTCCGGATACGTATTCAATCGATACTGCGGCGTCTGGGATCCAACGCCTGGAGATCCTGTTCCAAAGAGGCTTCGTCTAACTTCGGGGTCCAGGAAACGTCGTGAGTTGAGGAGCTTCAGCCAAAGTGTCGCACGGCAGACGAAAGAACTATGTCCATGGGAGTTGAGACGTTTCATTTCGATTTTCAAACGGAGAATATTAACAACGGTGTTTCGGCAGCTATCTCTGAATCTCGCGCGGTGCGTTTTTCAAAATGAGAGCACATTGATTGGAACGTGAAGCAACTAATCGCTTATTTGCCATTCAGAGGCTCCTTCGCTAAATGTTTATTCTTTGGAAGTTGTATACAGGTTCTCAGGAGTGACGCGACGAGTCAAAATGAAAACGATACACTTGGAGATTGCTCTCCCGATGTAAAGATTGCCGTCATTCCCCGAGTATAAGACGCAAGCCGTTCGAGGAAGATGGATCCGTCGGCCGCATTAGCAGAGTTTCGCTTAACGTTTCGATATCGATCGTATTCTTACTCACGGCGATGGGCGTAACGGGACGAGCAAGAGGGCGGGGGTCGCCTCGGGTTGGCGGCTCATCAGGCGTTCGCTGAGCGCTCGCGATGCGGGAAATCTGTCAGTCGACGTACAGTATGTAATTGCTGATTATTTAAGGCTATTTATTTGATTTGACCGCCCGGTTTGCAGAGCAGCACTTCCTACTTCTGCTCATTTCCGTTGCGAGGAATACGATGAAAACAATCTGCAGCCACCCGTTTCCTATTGTGCACGGAGGGGACCCGAGGGGGCGGCCGCGTACGCGGTATATCACATATTGCTTCTTACTGCCGGTCCCCCGTTTACACCGCTGTTTTTCTCACGCATGATTTCAGGAAAATGATCGGCAAAAAGCACAATATATTTATCGTTCTTGGACCGCACCGCAGTGTCAAATGAGAAACGAACATGTTTTCGACCTGATATGCTTGCAAAGTATCTCAAAATTTTCGGAACTGCACTTGAGGCACCGTCCAAGAAAAAAAAAGAAAAATAAATCCATAAAACCCTGAACATGTCAATAAGGTGTTTTTGATTCGCACGTCTTCTGTAAGAAATACAATTGTCCAGTCAGGTGAGGTATCGACCTCGTAAAAGGTCTTTATTTCACACAAAGCATTCAACAAATTCAAATGAATACACATGTTACGCTGCCTTTGAATATTTAAAATGACAGGAATACACAGGACTTTGTATTTGAATGAACATTTGGACAAAACGTGATGAACTTACATTGAACAGTAACACCGGCAATTGGTGGTCGTCGTTTCGACCTTTCGGGAGTTGGCAAACGTCAAGCAATTCTACAAGCAAAGGCCAGCTCGGAGGGGAGAAAAAGAGAGGGATAGAGAAAAAAAAAAAAACATCTAAGGAACTACGTCAATCCTGAGCGCACAGAAGCGACCGTTCTTGACAGACTTTGTCCAAAGCTGCTCCTCGTATGCAGAAGCAGCAAAGCAAAGCAAAAAAAAACAAACCACAAAGGCGTTTACCCTTTTAAAAGGGCGAAAATGTCAATGGAGTCAAAACTGTTGAACAGAGTGGATCCCAACCGGAAAGGCCGACTTTCAATTCAAATGACAGGGCGCGCGCGAAAAGGAGAAGCAAAACAAACAGGCGGAAAAGATGGTCGAGGCTTTTGTTTGAAGAGCCGAACACCGGCTCCGACGGCCCCTTCTCCGAGCGTGAAAAAACTCTTGTTTGGGAGCGACAAGGCGTCTTATACCGCACGCTTCAAAGGCTTTGGCCCTTCGCCGTTTGGCCCGGCGGGAAGACAAGCGAGCCCCTCAAGGTTTCCCAGAGCAGGGGCGGAAGAGGTAGCGCTTGAGGGCGGCGAGGAACACGCCGTCCCTCAGGCCGTAGATCAGGGGGCTCAGACAGCGCGGGGCCAGGATGAAGAGGACGAAGTTGCAGAGGCGGACGTTCCGAAACAGGGTGTAGTCCAGCCGCGCCAGGGCCTTCTCCGCCGGGGGGATCAGCAGCTGCATGAGGCAGAGGAGCAGCTGGAAGGCGTGAAGGCTCACCGTGCTCAGACCCTTGGAGGACGACTCTCGCTCCCTGGCCTTGGCCGCCTTGGCCGCCCTCATGATGCGCACGTAGCAGAAGACCAGGATGCCGCACATGGCCAGGAAATAGAGCGCGTAGACGGCCGACCTGACCGAGTTATGCCACAGGTAGGCTTCCAGGTTGGTCACGGAGCATTTCAGGTCCCGCCGGAAGTAGTCCGCGTCCGCCGTCGAGAAGACGGCCAGGTAGAAGACGGCGCAGGGTACGCAGCTGAGAGCCCCGACCAGCGCCAGGATTCGCAGGGCCCGCCGGCCGGAGCACAGCTGGGCGTGCCGCAGGGGCACGCACACGGCCACGTAGCGTTCCAGGGCCATGGCGGTCAGGGTGCACGGCGTGGCCATGATGGAGACCACCAGGAAAAAGTTGAGCAGGACGCACAGCCACAGGTTCATGGCCACGCCGAACTGGTACAAGAGGAGCAAGGCGTCGCTTAAGACCAGGAACCAGGAGTCGCTGAGCAGCATGTTGGCGAACAGGATGTAGCGCATGGACGAGGTGAAGAGCTCCTTGGAGAAGAAGGTGGCCAGCTGAAGGACGTTGACGCCGAGGAAGACGCCGATCAAAACTTGGATGAGCACGTGAACGCTCAAGCCGCTCTGGAGCCGGCCGTCCTCCGCCGACGAGTCGTTACTGCCGGCCGCCATCCGTCAACCCCGAAGGCCTCTGGGCGGGCTCCTCGTACTGGGACGCCGTTTCATAGGCAGAGCCGCCCCGTTTGAAGCACGCCCGCTGACTCGTCGTCGCCAATGAGCGAGCGCCGCGGTTACGTCACGTAAGCGTGTTTGCTCGCCGTATGATGAAGAGCGGTTTTCAAGCCCGGTGGTATGCAAGCGGCCAGTTTTGAAATCAGTGGCTGGCAAAAATGATTCAAAAGAGAGTTTGGGGATAGTCCCCCCCCCCCATTTTTAAAAGTTAAAGACAACAAATTGGTATTTTAGTCAGATCCGTTCCAAATAAACGTAAAATGATGTGGCGGGCCGCATCAGGCCCCCGGGCCTCAAGTTTGAGACCCGTGGCTTACGCAGGGGTGTCAAACTGGTTTAAGCTTGTGGGCTGCATGGAGGAAAATCAAGTCCAAGTGGGCCAGACCAGTAAAATCAATCAGTAAAATATTTCTAGAACTTTCAAATAACAACTTCAAATGTATTATCCTTTTTTAATACTGTCCAAACGATCACTTTTAATCATAAAACAGTAACATTGTGATGAATTAAAAATAAAATTCAGGTTTTTCATGTATTTCAAAAAATTCATCTCATTTTTCTGCTTTACAAAATCATCTCGCCGGCCGGAATAAACTCGTTTGCGGGCCAGAACTGGCCCGCGGGCCTTAGGTTTGACACCGCCGGTTTCGATAGCTATTTGAATTTTAACGTTAAATAATTTAAATAAATTGACAAATATCTGTCATTCGTTTCTGACCGATCTTTGAATTTGATTTGACGGACAGTACTTGTTCAACTCTTATGCCGCGACACGCTGTCAGGAACTATTCAAATCAAAAAGGTACAGTGTGCATTTTGGTTTATGAAACCGGGACTAAAAAAGGGAGCGACTACAAATAAACCTCCAGTGAAGTCAGCCGTGTTCGAGCTATTATTGGCAAGTAGTGAATCCAACCACCATAGTTTTATCACTCAACTGAACATATGTTTGAAGAATAGGATCTAATCTTTCGGATGGTACCAGGCAAGTTGGCGTGAACATAGCGCCCGATAGTTTGTTGGCCCTGTGAGGCACTCTTTTCCGCCTCTATTGTATTGTACTGTATTATTATTATTATAATTTGTCATGAACATACCTGGCCAATAAAGATGACTCTTATTCAAAATAAGCAATTATGCACACTGCGCAAGCAAC
The DNA here is from genome assembly GCF_059441005.1 of Hippichthys cyanospilos. Taxonomy (NCBI): domain Eukaryota; kingdom Metazoa; phylum Chordata; class Actinopteri; order Syngnathiformes; family Syngnathidae; genus Hippichthys; species Hippichthys cyanospilos. Next base: position 493,567 of record NC_142379.1, read on the forward strand.
GCTAAATTGAGGCTAAGCTCGGTGCGATTATGGAACATAGAGGAAGCCCGGGGGGTTAACTGGGGAAAGACCGCATGCGGCATGCAGAGAAGACGGCGAGTGCGCACATGAACACCTGAGCTCCGGACAGCTCAACCGTGACAGGCGCTATTCCAGGAACCCGACAATATGTTTTGTATTGCTTCCAATTACATATATCCCAATACACTAATCGCATTGATATTTTTCAATCTGTCATAACAAAAAAAAAAGATGGCAAAATATTGTTTTACTCATAACATGTGCGTGTTTGGTGTGGTCACAAAGCGTCTTTTTATTTTTGTTACGGCAAACAACAACATGACAACAGAGCTATTAACACTCGAAATGACAAAACAAGAACACAATGAAAATAACATTTGCACTCTGTGAAACTACACTTCTTATACTATATTACTGTAACTCCATTTTTCGGTCATATGTATTTAAAATGCACCAATCCCAATTTCTTTGCATACCGGCAATGCAATGATCATAAAGGCATTCTATTCTATTCCATCCTCATATTCTATGAAGCAACATTGATATTCTAGAGTAAAAATACACAGGGATCGCATTTGGGGGCGTTGGCTCAACGGTTGCCGTCACTCAGTCCAGCATCGACGGGGAATTAAAAACAAGGCGCTTATTTCCGCTGCGCTCCAACGTACAGGAGGAAAAAATACATTTAAAAAAACATCAAAGGGCTACATTAGGCCGCATGATTAGAAAATATAACCGGTAAGAGGAATGCATTTCTACATTTGTGTCCTGTAGCCGAAAATGAATGGCTAATTTCAAAGGGATTCGGGAAGCAGATGTTTCTTAGATGACATCTTCCCCGGCATAAAAACTGCAGTTACCCAGCAAGTATTTGAATCTACGCGGGCCCGAGTCTGTTGAGGGACCTCGAGTTGACAAGGGGGGGAAATAAGACTTGAATAAGACACCTCAGGCGAAAACAAACAGCGCACGTTCAACGCAGGAACGCTTTCTAACCGACCACCGCGCTCGGACCGCGACCGTATGCCGAACGCCGCGAAGAGTGAGGGATTTGCCTTTTCTCCCTATGCCTCAACAAAGCGCAGAGGGCGTTGGACCTGAGCGCCTTGAAGAACATCTCGTCCCGGAGGCCGTAGACCAGCGGGCTCAGGCAGCGCGGGGCGAGAATCAAGGCAAAATATTTGAAGACGCGCACTTTTTCAAAGGAGTCATAATCCAGCCGCGCCAGGGCCTTCTCCACCAGGGGGATCAGCAGTTGCAGGAGGCAGAGGAGCAGCTGGAAGGCGTGGAGGGTCACCGTGCCCAGACATTTGCGGAAGGCCTCCCGATCCCGCGCCGCCGCCGCCTTGGCCACGCTCAGGATGCGCGCGTAGCAGAAGCCGATGACGGCGCCCATGGCCAGGAAGTAGGCCATGTCCACGGCCGACCTCAGGTAGTTGTGCCACGGGTACGCCTCCAGGTTGGCCACCGTACACATGGAGTCTCGGGCGTAGTAGTCGCCGGGCACCGAGGCGAAGATGCCCAGGTAGAAGAGGGCGCAGGGTACGCAGCTGAGACCTCCGATGAGCGCCACGCTTTGCAGGGCCCGCCGGCCGGAGCAGAGCTGGGCGTGCCGCAGGGGCACGCACACGGCCACGTAGCGTTCCAGGGTCATGGCGGTCAGGGTGCACGCCGTGGCCAGCATGGAGACGGCCAGCACGAAGTAGACGGGCAGGCACAGCCACGGGCGCGTGGCCACGCCCAGCAGGTTGAGGATGACCAGCGCGTCGCTCAAGACCAGGAACCAGGAGTCGTTGAGCAGCATGTTGGCGAACAGGATGTAGCGCATGGACGAGGTGAAGCGCTCCTTGGAGAAGAAGGTGCACAGCTGGAAGAGGTTGACGCCGAGGAAGATGACGATCAAAACTTGGGTGAGCGAGGCGGTGCCCAAGCCGTCGTGAGCCTGGCCGCCCGCCGGCGCCGAGTTATTGCCGGCCATCCGTCGAAGCCGGGCCCATTTGAGAATGTCCCAGCAGAGTGGTGACAGGCTGCTCCGCGTTCCGCTCTTGGCGCGGAGGTCAACCGAATTAGAAGCGCTCCTCCCGCCGCGTCATCGCCAATGAGCGAGCGGCACAGCCGCCGCGGTCACCCGGGGGCGTTGCTATCGTTTCAGAGGTGGGGCGCGTCCAAGTAAGATCCGAGTCAACGGCCGTCCTCTAACAATCAAGGGCTCCTTTCCAAAGCGACCGAAAAACCAGGGCCAAATTTTGCCCATAACCGTTAGGGTCATTTTCGAGCTCCCGCAGAGCTTGTTGATGAGCTAATCATTTGAATCGGGTGCGGTGAAGAGACAAGCGTTGAAAACGTGCGGGATACCGGCCCTCCAGGACGGCGGTTTGGGACATACCCGTATGGTCCGGACGATGACCCTTGTTTTGACGGTACCTCGATTTGGAAAAAAACAAAAAACGCAACATGTTACTTAAGGTTGAACATTGAAAACTACACGATATCATTCTCACCACTCACTGGGGTTGCGCGCCAAGAGTCATCATTTCGGTTCCTCACGAATTTGCGAGTGTCAAGAGAAATGTCAGGGTTTGTTCAAGGTCGCAATTGTTCTAATGAATGAAAATGTATGAAAATAAGTGATCAGTGAATATGGGCGCTGTTGAAAGATGAACGTGCCAAAACTCTAAATGGACTTGAATGGTAAATGGACTTTGAATTCTCGAGCGCTTTGCTACCTCGGGCAGTCGAAGCGCTTTCCACTGACTCGTCTTTTAGCTACTGATGACGCGGCGTCAGGAGCAACTGGGGATTCGGCCTCTTGCTCGAGGACACTTGGACATGGTCTTGCTGGTCGGCGGATTGAACCCGCAGCCTCTCAGCTGGGAGACGTCCACTTTACCGCCGTGCCGTGCCGTGCCGCCCCGTGCCGCTCCGCCCCTTGTTTTTTTAAACTTGTTTTTTCTCAAAAGTAGACAATTCAACTTAAAGACAAACTGGTGTAACTTGCTACAGTTTTGAGCTATTCCATGTCATCTATATCAAAAAATGGAAAGGCACTTAAGTGTAGAACAGCTCAATTTTCGTTTTCGAAGAAATCAACCTGAATTTGTGAAATCGCATCGCATATATTTCATATTGCTTCTCATTATAACTACACGATTCACTGCTATTTTTTCAAGTCATGATAATAATAAAGTGAGGACTAAACATGTTTTAATCCCAGCATCTCCACGTTTGCAGGAATGTGCGGTGTTGTGCACAAGTCGTCTTTATGCTGAACTCCTTTCCCCGTCAGTTGAATCGTGTCATCATCAAGTCATATGAAAATAAAAAATGAAAAGCTGTCAGCTTGAGTAACAAAGCGTCTTTTTATTTTGCAACGACACACAACAAAGGACAATAGAGCTATTGACGCTCAGAATAACAAAACAAGAACACGCTGAAAATGACGATTACACTTTGAAACTATGCTTTTTAGTCCATAATATTTAGTGTCCATATTTATTTAATATGCAGCATTTGGCGCAGTTGTCACAATTTCAGTGTTAACTAGCTACGCACACGACAACGGAGGCATTCTTTTTTATCGTATGAGCCGACATAGAGAAGAAATACACAGACAGGAAGATATGATTGATTTTTTTCTTGGGCGATAGCGCATGAAAAGTTCCCGTCACTCAGTCGCGCATGAGCGGGGAATTCAAAACGATCAAACCCGGGCGCTTATTTCCACTGTGCTCCTTAACGTACATCAGGACGAAAAAAAAAGACATCAAAGAGCTACTTTGGACTGCATTATTAGCCAAACAAGTAAGAAATATGGATTTCTACATTTGTGCATTTAAGTGTTTTTTCGTAGCCAAAAATCAACGGGTAACAACAGTAAAGTGGTTAAGGAAGGACTTGTTTGGAATATCTTAGACTATGGCCTCCGAGGCACCATTGTGGTGCACCCCTCCCAAAAAAAACAATATGAGGGTTTTGAATTGATCTCCGGTAGAATACGGCTCATCCGTACCGGCAAGGGCTAAAAAAAGGACAGTTTGGGCCAACACAAATACTGCGAATTCAAGGCAAGAACGGCCGCCTTTCTAACGGACGATCGAATCATTTCCGACGTCGCAGAGGGTTAGGGGTTTGCCTCTTTGCCCTATGCCTCAACAAAGCGCAGAGGGCGTGCGACCTGAGCGCCTTGAAGAACATCTCGTCCCGGAGGCCGTAGACCAGCGGGCTCAGGCAGCGCGGGGCGAGAATCAGGGCAAAGTATTTGAACATGCGCACTTTTTCAAAGGAGTCATAATCCACGCGCGCCAGGGCCTTCTCCGCCAGGGGGATCAGCAGTTGCAGGAGGCAGAGGAGCAGCTGGAAGGCGTGGAGGGTCACCGTGCCCAGACATTTGCGGAAGGCCTCCCGATCCCGCGCCGCCGCCGCCTTGGCCACGCTCAGGATGCGCGCGTAGCAGAAGCTGATGACGGCGCCCATGGCCAGGAAGTAGGCCATGTCCACGGCCGACCTCAGGTAGTTGTGCCACGGGTACGCCTCCAGGTTGGTCACCGTACACATCAGCTCCCGCGCGTAGTAGTCGCCGGGCACCGAGGCGAAGATGCCCAGGTAGAAGATCACGTTGGGCACGCAGCTGAGACCTCCGATGAGCGCCACGCTTTGCAGGGCCCGCCGGCCGGAGCAGAGCTGGGCGTGCCGCAGGGGCACGCACACGGCCACGTAGCGTTCCAGGGTCATGGCGGTCAGGGTGCACGCCGTGGCCACCATGGAGACGGCCAGCACGAAGTAGACGGGCAGGCACAGCCACGGGCGCGTGGCCGCGCCGAACAGGTTGAGGAGGACCAGCGCGTCGCTTAAGACCAGGAACCAGGAGTCGTTGAGCAGCATGTTGGCGAACAGGATGTAGCGCATGGACGAGGTGAAGCGCTCCTTGGAGAAGAAGGTGCACAGCTGGAAGAGGTTGACGCCGAGGAAAACGACCACCAAAACTTGGATGAGGGTGGGAGTGCTCAAGTCGCCGCGCGTCTCTCCGCCGGCCGGCACCGAGTTATTGCTGGCCATTTGCTATCGGCGAAGTCGTCGGGAGGTCGCGTTCTCTTACGTACTTGGCGCGAAGGACAACCTCATTTGAAGCCCGCCTACCGTTTCGTCATCGCCGATGATGGAGCAACCGCGGAAACCCGGGGGCGTAGCTATGCTTTCGACCTTACCGGATCCTATGGACAGTATGGAGCGTTTGTATAAAAAATGTGCACACGTTATTTCATCTTGAATGTTAAAAAAAAAATTGCTTTCGGTGAAACCTGTGAGGTCACATACTTGCGGGGCAGCAGTCACCCTTCGCGGGGTCGGGATTTCGCCCTCCAACCTACCCCGGCCGGCAACTAGCATTAAAACTGCAGCGGTCCGAATGGACAAAGCGCATTTATCGCCAATATTGAGCCCGCAAGTGTGACTACAACTAACAGCTTGAGAATGCATACATCAAGTTTACTTTTAGACTATAGCAGGGGGGGTCCTGCATGATACCGGCCCTCAAGGACCGAGTCGCAGGGCGCGCAGAGACAAACGAACATTCCCGCACCCAATCACGCCTACGGATAATTTAGAATGTCCAATACGCCTGTTTTGGGAGTGTGGGAGGAAGCAGGAGCGCCTGGAGAGAACGAACCCACGACGGCTCGGGGAGAACATGCAAACTCCTCACAGGAGTCAGCCGGATTTAAAGTCGGGTTGCAAGAATGATATCTTTTCAAAAATTGTCCACAAATTACATTGATAAATCTAATCCTAAACGTAATTAATCGCGATACAAAACGTCATTTAGATGCAAATGACAACTTATCAGTGTAAAACCTTTGCAGATGCTAACATATAGCAACGGGAAATACTGTAGCTGGCACAAACGAACGCGCTGACGAGCTAAATGCATACAAGGCAGCACAATGCTAACATTAGCTAGCATGTTATCTGTCACAAGTTATTGGATCAACAACCAACCACTTTTTGGCCATATCATTGAGAAAGGGAGTACGACTTCCAGACACTCAGTTGCTAACAAATGATCATGGAGGACGCTTGCTGTAACATTTGTCTTCAACCGGGTTTGATTGGCTCCATCTCTGCGCGTCCTTCCCCGCAAGTTTGACTTCCAGAACGGGCCGCTTGGTGACATCACGACGGAGTACAGCAGCCCACAGAAAAGCCATTGATTTCTTTTTATCTACCATATCCGTTTTGCTACGTACACAACAGATTTTGAATTGTAGTAAATGAGAATTCCCATTCTCGTGTGAATCCCTTTTTGGCACGCCCCGAACTTTTAGCACTTAGCCAACAGGTATTTGCCCACTTTGTTTTGGCAAGTGATTGAATGTGCTTGCAAAGACGTTTGAATGACTTTGCCAGTGAAAAACTTTTTTTTCATTTTGGCAGTTTCACACTTCCGTAGCCAACTATGTGAAGTGCATTCATTTTGTTAACAAAAGCGAGCGGCCGTCATACATTTGTTTGTTAGTTAGACAATGAAACGTTGAAGAGGGTCCCTGGGGGGGGGGGCAAGCGGGACGTCGTTGGGGGCTAAACAATCCCTGTGAAACTCATTAAAGCCTGACGGCGTTCATTAATTATTCAAAGTGTTTGGGGGGGGAAAAGTTTCAGTTGAAAATGTTGGACATCAAGGGACGCAATGGCGTAGCTCCACGAAAAGTTGTTTTTGTATGTGTGGCCTTGTGTTTTGTAAACAAGGATGCCGTCCTGGGACACTCGTCCCTGTCCTGAGCATTGATAATAATGTCCAGTGAAACTCATTACCAGCATTATTAATTATTCAAAAGTTGTTATTCGCCTATTACGCGCTCTTAGATTTCATCAGACGGCAATGATCTTGCGCTATTTGGATTTATATTGCTATTTTATATCAGTGGCACACTCAGCAACTACACAATTTCCAATGACTTGCACGAATGGTATCAGATATTTTGACTTTAAAAAAGTACCAACAATTGCGTAGGATCATTAATGAAGTTGTAGTTTGCAATGGCAAGAATAGTCATAAATTTACAACTTTTTGTTCTAAAATAAAACAATTTTATGGAAGGAAAAAAAACCGCAACTAAAATCAGGCTTGACTCTTGCAGCAATACAAGAATATTGAAGAATATGGAAAATGCTCCTTGGATGTTTTTAACATAGCATGGTACAGTAACAGTATACTTTTTTAAAGAATCTTTTCCAGAGTAAAAGCTGGACATTTCCAAGTACAGATTTGTAGTTTGAAATTCACTTGTTAAAACGTGATTTTCTTCTCTTGTAAAACATTGACTTGGAAATTCTTTGCTTGTTTTTTAGATTTAAGGCTTAAGGCCCCCCAAAAACTGTTCAAAAGTCTTAACTGACTTGTTGAGCCTCTGAACAAATAACACACACAAAGAAACTAGCTGCTCAATAAGAACAAAAGTTGCCAAAGTGACACAAACGTTTTGACTGGCGCACTTGTTCTAAGATTTGTAGACTAAATGCTGAAGTCACCCTCATAATGCCACTAGGCATTGATTTACACACACACACACACACGCACACACACACACGCAAGTATGCCTACATTATAAAAGTACAATTGAAGATAAAGGCAGGAAACTGAAATCACGACGTCAAACACAACACGTTCTTCACATGGTTTGAACTTTTCCATCCGTACGGTACTGTGTACCCCCTCAGAAGCCTAGCGAAAATGCGAGGGCTTCCTTTGGCCGGCAGATGGCAGCAGCGCGTGGCACGAAACCGGAAGTGTCCACTCGCTAAGGCTGGAGGTAAGCGGAAACGTTCACCGTGGCGGACTGGCATGGCCGCAATCGGACGGGGCACCGCCTTCCTTCGTTTGCTCCGGTAGGTACCGTCAAATGAATTTACGTGACACGTTTCGTCGACGGCGACACGTTCGCACAAAGAACAGCGGCGGGCTGCTGTGACATGGAGCAATCGGACGACGCTGTTCGACAAGAAAAACCGGACGTCTGGAACGTACCTGTTAGTGACGGAATAGGCGCATAATCAAAAGACAATTTGAATAAAGGTCGGCAGTCGAGCTGTCAATGGGACATTTAAGACGTTCGTCCTTGAACTGAAATGGCCATAAGTAGCTGTGCGATGTCGTGTGCCCGTCATCCGCGGCGTTAGCCTGACAGGCACACCTGCGCTAACGAACGAGTGCTGCTGGGGCCATGCTAAAAATCCAGCGCGTTCCCACAATGCTCACCTGCAACTCGGAGGTCCCGGCTTCGATTCCAGCTTGCTCTGGCCTTCCCGTGTGTTTAGTATTTGCGTGTACTCCCCATGCCTATCCGGGCGCCCCGCCTTTCTCCCATGTTCCAAAAGCATGCATTTTGGAAACGACATTGTCCTGTCACTGCGTGCTCTGTGATTGGCTGCCAACCAGTTCGGGGTGTCCCAAGTCAGCTGGGATAGGCACCGGCAAGCCTGCGACCCGCGTGAGGATAAAAGCGGCTATAGGAAATGGATGGATACGTCCCAAAGTGCTTCCTTCGGCCTATTTGTTGCCATTCCCAGTAGTTTGAACATAAAACGAAGAGGAATGAAAAAGTCCACTAGCTCGATGCCGACCGCTAGCTTATTGCCAAACCGCCGTGCAAAACGCCATCCAAAACTAGCATCGACGACATGGTGGATTTAACCCTCTGAGCGACAGTGATTTGAACGCAAACGGTATCGCAGCACATGTAGACAGACAAAACAAAAAAGGCTTCCATATACGCTGTTTATTTTTTCATCTTCTTCCTCCGACTGTATTGCGGCCTCTGGCAGGAGCAACGCTCAATCGCTGTGCAGGCGCGGCAAACCGGCGGGACGCGTCTCGCCGAAATGGAGGCGCGCGGCGACGTCCGCGGCGGCGCTGGGCGGCGGGCTGTGTGCCGTGCCCTTCGCTCAGGTGAGAGCTCGTGCGGTCTTGTAAAGTTTGCCTTTTATGGGCGGGAACGTTGGCGTTGTGCGGAAAATCAATCAATCAATCAATCAAATTTTATTTATATAGCCCTAAATCACCGAAGTCTCAAAGGGCTTCACAGAATGAGAAGAGGTCGTACAGAGACATCTTTTCAGTATAGGGTACACAACAGCATCCCCTGTCAAAGCTCCCAGAAGGGGAAGGAAAAACTCAAAAACCCCAAATTAGGGGAAAATCAGAAACCTCCAGAAGGGACCACAGGTGGGAGGAGCCCCCTTCCAGGCCCACAGGTTGAAGTGGATGCTGCATGTACCAGACACAGAAACAACATAAATTACAGAAAACATAATGTGCTATATAGTGCAGTGATGTCTTGACAGCAGGCAAGGCCATTGGGCAGGAACCATCCCGCATTCCAGCCAGGTGGACCGCAGACGGCCGAACTCCTAACCCGTGATGGTCGACCAACGCGGGACCCAATGGAGGCGGTCAAGTCAACCCTCACCATCTAGCTAGCCCCCTCCCCCGGCCGGAAGAGGGGGGCAGGAAAAAAGAAAAAGGAAGAAGGCTACAGACAGGCTAAATTAACTAAATGATCAAATCAAATGTATTGTCCACCACTATATTTAAGTTAGCCAACTTTTAGTTTGCCACATGATTATTTCCTCCTATAGAAGTCCCTCCGAAAGCTTTCCTAGGTTCTAAAATTTCCCCGACCTTATTTGATATATTTCTGTTTTTTTTTGAACGGCTGCAGGTTCCAAGCCTCACTCAGGAATCTCTGATCCGCCGAGCCGCGTCTCTGGCGACGGACAGTTCCGCCACCTTCCTCTCGCAGGCGACGTTAGCCCTCATAGACGCCATCGCCGAGTATTCAAAGGTGAGTTTCGAGCGGAAATGTAAACGCCAAGGCTTGTCCGCCCGCACGCGATTGCGCAATGCTTCTCAACCTTTTTTCGACGTGTCAACCATTTTTTTCAGCCAATCGCCCTAACCCAGCATGACTTTTTGGAATGACAAATTAAAAAAATTCGTTTGGGTTTACATTTGTAATGGTTTTACTCAGTTGCCCCAGAAGCCAAATGAACAAGACATGACATTTTGGTTTCTTTTTTTTCCTGGAATGTCCGCCGCTCATTCATGACAATGTGCATCCGTGTCGAATTTAGGAAATGAAAAGGGGCCGTTAGCACACACTTGAGCAATATGTGGCTTGGTGTTGCCATTAGTTTGAGAAGAGATTTGTGCACAAAATTGTGTTTGGTTTTGTTTTTTTTAGGCCGTGCACACGCTGATAGCGCTCCAAAAACGCTACCTGGCCTCACTGGGGAATCTGAGCCAAACAGAGGAAGAATCCATCTGGCAGGTGATGCTCGGCCAGCGAGCGGAGGTGAGACGCCGGCGTCACGGGCGGCCCGCCGAGGCACCTTCTCCTTTTCTGGTGTGCGCTAGGTCAGCGACAGACAAGAGGAATGCAAGCGTTTCGAGTCGGTGTGGAACAGCGCCCTCCTCCTATGTGAAACGGCAGCTGAGGCGGCGTATACCTCAGGTGAGCAAAAACACCGACGACGTGGAAAGCGGTACAGGAAGTACCGAACGACCTTCGTCACTTGATCGTGGTGCGTTCAACAAAGATGCCAGCAGATGGCGCCAAGGCGCTACAGTTGACCACTGCACCTCAACTCGATGCACTTGGACCATTCTTCCAAAACAGACGAAAAGAAAGCACGCTGTACAGGAACACAAAGCAAACATAAAACGGAAGACAATTGAATACAACAAAAACAAATAGGACGGTTGATGGTAGCCGATACAAAAGCCGATACTTATGGGGCGAATAGTTAAAAAAAAGAAAAAGCCAAGGAGCCACGGCTCAAGGTTCGGCACAACATTTGGCACGTGGGACGCTTTGTGACGGCAAGCGTTTGCAGGGGCGGAACACGCGTACGTCACCATGCGGAGCCACATGGAGGTGGCCCGCTCGCAGGCGGAAGAGGCGCGCAAATCCTCCCGGGACGCCGACTCCAAGCTGGCCGAGGCCAAAGCCCTGGAGATCCAGGCCGGCGATCGGCGCGCCCAAGCTGCGGAGAAGGACGAGGACGACGTCCCCGAAGCGTACCTCCGAGAGGACTGAGCCGGCGCGGAAATCGAGCCGTTTTGTTTGTCTCCCGACCTCGGCGCGGAAATCGAGCGCGGGTCTCTGCACTCTTTCTTTCAAACGTCTACTTTGCTGTGATTTGTTCAAGGGTTTTTTGGCCTACCTTTATTAAAAGTGCCATGAAATCTTGACCGTGCTGAGAAGTGCTTCTTAAGCTTTTTGTCACCCCTTTGTGAAATATTTTCCTCAATCAAATGTTACCTGCGATACAAAACGACTGTTCTTCCTTTTTTGAGATTTCTTTTGCTAACAAACCAGCGCTGAAATAATTCTCCCATATTTACATGGCGTCCGCCTCTATGGAAAGGATAGAAATGTTATTTGTTGCAGTTAAGTGTCTCTTCGAGGACGGCGTCCCTGTTGTTAAAACGCATTCACTACATGTCAAATGTCTGAAGACATAGCACGTCAAGGTGTTTCAGAACTTTTGTTTAGTTGTTTGAAATGACTCCATGGTTGCTTTCAACTGAAGCTTCTTTCTCGTAACGTTTGAAAACGTGAAAAGTGTTCCTGCTATTTTTCTTAACTCATTCAAACCCAAAGAGGCATTAATACGTCCTTTAAGACGGGGGTTCTTAAACATATTGGAGTCAGGGACCCCCTTTTGGAAATCAAGTTTTCCAAGGACCCTATTGCAAACATTTGCGGAAGTAAAACAAAAAAATCATTTAAGCCAAACCTTAATGCCCTTTTTATTCACCCGCATATTCGACTTGACAAGTACATTTATTACTTTTCAGCCATACTGAAGTTTACAAAAAATCGCTCGCCTTCTCCAAACAAACGGAGTCAATTTCCTTCAAACAGCTTGCTGCCAAATATTTAGTGACTCGATAATCAAGCTCTTTGATGATTACGTCGGTTTGACAAATAACAATTACATTTTTCAAAACATGAAAATGGTTGAAGCGATTGCTTTATTGAAGAGTCATGAATACATTCCCAATTGAATATAAAATAAAGTTAACGCAAATCTCAGTTTCTTATTCAAACGCAGATTACTTCACGGATCCCGTGCAGTCGGGCGCGGACCCTACTTTGAGAACCACTAGACTGGCCACGTAAAACACACTAATATCACTAAAGTTGTCCACTCAACTGACACGTTTTATCGTGTGAGACCAGATCATTTGTATTGTTTACAGAAATATATGACTATGTATATGTAACATGAATATATATATATATATATATATATATATATATATATATACTGTTTAATTTTAAACCCACATTTAACAGCACGTGGTAGTGCATATGCGTATTAGTCTACTTACAGTTAAACGTGTGCATTTAGCATAGATATGATCGATTCCTATACGTGATAAGATATTTTTTATTTTTTGGCATATGAGAAGCTTCGTTATCGGTAATTGATCAAATCCAAAAGCACGGTCAGCGAGCAAGCAGAACCGCAATTGTTTTCTGATGTTTCGTGCCCACCTCAGAAGCCAAAACTACACGTGACTTTGATGACCTTACGTATACGTGCACTATAACCTTCTGAATTCGAAGTGTAACCTTTGCCTTCGCTGTATTACGCTTTCAAGTTTTTCAAGCGGAAGTACAAAAGGTGACATTGATCACTTTGTAATTTGTACAGAACCCTTTATTCTTTTTTTTTTTTTTTTTTTGCTATCGTAATCAAAGCTTTAGATTTTGTTCTCGCGCGCAAGAGATTAAAGTAGAAGTAAAAGTGAAATGGACGTCTTGTAGTGGTACGTCCCACTTTGTTCCAAGTCCCCCACCCTCCGCGTCCTAGTGGTACAGCCCACTCCTGGCATGCAAGCAGGCAGCCAGGCAAACTAATTGTCATCCACGCTCGGAACGGGAGAGGACGTCACACCCCTGGCTGCCCGGTCCGCAGCGGTCCGGCCAAGCCAACGGAAGCATGGAGCCGCTCGACGGACTTTTCGCAACGCTCCTCGTCGTTTGCGGACTCGCCGGTGAGTCGCTCAGCCTCTTTGGTGACTTGTGAGAAGTTTTGCTGCCTGTTTTTTCCACATGCGCGAGTGGCCGGCGACTCGCTTTTACCGCTAGCTTGACGGGCTTCGCATCTTCGCTCAGAATGGGGCCAAAAGTGGCGGAAACCAGGTCGAATCGTGATCATAGACAAGCCGACGGACTGGCGATGTGGAACAGTTGATTTTGATGTGGACAAGGTTGGACTGGGATTATGTTCGCGAGCGAAAAGGGGGAGGCAACGTAGTTTGCCCCGTTGCGGGCGGTGAAGTCTGGCAGAGAGCGGAAGGGGGGAGCGAAGGGCCGCTCCACGGGACTCCTCCGGAGGCTTGACCTCTCTTGAAATCATGGCAAATTATTTTTCCTCAGCCAATGCGTTAAAAAATATACAACTGCTTACCTCTTATCACTTTCTGACCTTTTGTTGACCCGTATTATACTTTTAAATGATGCCCACGTCGCTGAAAATGTAAAAAAAAAAAAAAAACGTTCAAATAAACAACGTTTTCTGCATACCAACAGCACACCGTAAACTGAATTCACGTTATCAATTGCTTCAATTAACATTGCGAATTTAAAGGGTTTAGGAGTGGGGGCAACGACACTGTACCTTCTAAATCTATGGAGAGAGAGAGCGAGCAAGATGAGCTCTACTGCAGTTTACGTTTGAGAACATTTATTGCACAGATTTCAAAATCAAAGCTCATGACACACATGAGTGCATTGTGAAAACAAATCACAGTAGTAATGCATTCCATATACCTCATTCATCCATTTTCCGAATCCCATATCAATTAAATTCCAACTTGTTTTAAGCCACTCCTGGCTGATGTACAGGAGGCCATTACGATCAGTTTTCGCATTTTGGTCGAGGCAGTTGCCAAGCAAACTCAGCAATAACAATGACAGCATCAAACGCTTCAAAGCACACATGCAGTCGAATGGGATTATAATAAGTTGCCGTGGCCTTTCAAATTGTCTAAAGAGGGTCACAACATTGTCAAATATTAATACATATTTTAACCACTCAAACCACCCTATTCATACAAATGTATATTTACATAAATTCATTCTAAGGCTCTTTCGCTGTAAATGATTTCCATTTTGTGAGGGGGAAAACGTTGACAGCTATGAAATGCTCCAGATAGGGCAGACAGAATATGCAGTTATAATGTTACGCGTTGCATGAAATAAACCCACTTTCCTGCAGCAAAATAAAAGCTTTCCTGCATCATTTATTTTTTTTGTAGAAGCCTTTTGTCAACTTCAAGTCCCAAAGTTCAACTTTGCATGATGGGAGTGAGGCGAAGATGCTCAATAAAGTCTTTGAAAGGCTAGCGAATGGCATAAGTTGTTTGCTAGCGCCCCCCGGTGGTTTTGGGGTCAAAACGCAAAAGTATATACTGCACCCTGTTTGCGAATTGCCGTTGAAAGGATGAGTGCAAAAATCGGTGGGAAGTGGATGATAAAACATGGGGTTTTAAATATGTCCAAAATTGACAATATTTCCTCGATGTAGTGGTAGTAAACGAGCCCGACATGGGCTAAATTTAACATCTGTAGGGTGAAGCTCTCCACCTCCTCTTTGCAAGAATTTAGAAGGGACGGCAAGTTGAAAGTCGACATGTTTTGACAATCTCTGCAATATTTTATTCTCCCGGTGTTTTTTTGTATGCTGTCACTTTGATATCACACATCAAAAACATCTGAAAGCCCCAGTTGGGTTAAAATTTTCAGGCACCCCCACCCCTATTCCCCCTCAATCCACGTGGTTGCGTTTATTGAAACGTTTCAATGCCACTGAAATGGGCATAGTGCGGTTTGATTCGTTTACAAGCGTGTCAAGCCGTTAGCCGGCAATATCGTTGCCAAATTCTGTCGAGTCAGAAAGAACCTCCGTCTCTTAATGTCGTCAGCGTCTTCGCCGAGCGATGACATAAAGCTCGGGGTTTATGATCGCCGATCCGGAGAATTTGGCAAATCTCCACTCCGGTCGGTCGGAGTTCTTGAAACCATCGGTTTTAATGGGGGGAAAAAACATTATGAGAGTATTATTGCCGAGAGGACAAACCGGAGACATTTACCACCCGTTTGCAAGAATCCCGGTTGCATAGGTGTCCAACTCCAGTCCTTGCGGGCCGGCATCCTGCATGTTTCCTGCTTTTCTGTCCCCGATTCAAACGATTAGATTTCAAGCTCTGCGGGAGCTTGAAAATGATCCTACTCGTTTGAATCAGGCATGCTTGAGAGAGAGAGTTGCAAAACACGCAGGATACCGGCCCTCCAGGACCGCAGTAGACTTTGCCTCAAGCTTCGCTAGGAGTGGAAGCGCACTAAATGGGTCGTTAAAATCTCGCTTTAAAAAAAAATAGACTATACTTGACAACTTTAGAGAACTGCCATTTTTTTTTACCAAACACGAACTATAAAAATTTGAATTATAAGCAGATATGATGAAACCCTCGCTCTCTGCTTTGAAATCTCGCGCTCTTAAATACTGATATCGGCTGCACGTTGCATAACCGCGGTCGTTTGAATCCTTGTTGCTTTGTAATAACGTTCTTTCATTATTGACGTCGTCCGAGCGATATGCCCACCCGCCGTCCAATCGTCATCAAACGATTCGATAAACAATAATGATAATGGGTTCATCCGTTTGAGACCTGGTTTAATGAGTCTGAAATTCTGTCCATGTACGTATATGATTTGAAAAGACACTGGCAAAAGTCATTTGGATGCATCGGTGGCGCTAGAAGACCAGCCCGTAGGCTGCCGTCTGGTCTGCCGGACTTGTGTGTGTTATCTGCAAGAGGGGGAGACAGTTGACTTTTCTCGGGGGTAGGTTGGGCGGGGGGGTACGAGGGTCACTCCAGGGGAGGCGCTGCGGCGTCTCTGGGAGGATTGACCTGCAAGTCGGGCTAAATTCCAGTTGGAGAGAGCACCCCCCCCTACGAACATTCCCTGTCCTCTTCAGACTGGCGGAGTGCCGCCTTGCCCCCCCCATGCATTCTCGACACACAAATAAGAGACAATGTCATCTGGATGTCGGAATTGTTGAGCAGTGGAAACAAAAAATAAAACGCTGGAAGCTAATTTTGGTCGAAGATTTGCTATGGGCCCAGCATTGTAGCAATTTCCCACCGCTGCAAATTCACTTAATTGCTTTGTTCCATCCTCCCCGAAAACATTTTTGAAAGAAAAATATCTCTACTATACTTTATGAGAACCTAAAAAACCATGAATGAATTCCATGATATGTGACAGTTACTGTATTATTGACGTGCCAACCCAACAAAGTCATTGAAAGGATTGCAAATGTCATAAGTTGTTAGCTAGCGGCCCCCGGTGGTTTTGGGCTCTCAACACAAACGTTTCTATAGCACCCTGTTAGCGGGTTGCTGTTGAAAGGCATGTAAAAATAGGGTGAAATGCATGATAAAATATGTCCAGAAATGACAACATTTCCAATTTTTATTGGAAGTAAATGAGCCCGAAAACACATTTTCTTTGTTTTTAACAAAGAGGACTCTTGAGATGTTTCTAATGCCACTAAACCAAAAAATACGAGTGTCAAAGTCACTGTTGCGCTTAAAAAAAACAAAAACAAAAAACATTTTCATAAGGCAGCTCACTTTCTCCTTTTGTCCAAAATAGCTTAGTGTCACTCAACTGACCTATTTTCAAACAATGATAACTTAAGAGCAGCGTATGGTAGAATCTTCCTTTTTTTTCCCAGGTAAAGAATGGAATCCAATCTTTCACGTGATACCGCCTATGTGTACAAAGACATAGCACACAATATTTTCTCGACCTTGAAAGATCCATCAAAATGCTCCAAATCAGCTTGCACACTCGGGGTTGCCTTTTTCCAAAATGTTCTAGTTTTGGTCATATTTTTTCCTCTAACGTTTGAATTTTTTTTTTGAATTCCGCAGCCTCGATTGAGCGATTCGCCATTAACAAGCATGGAAGCGCGCTACATTTGAATCAATTAGCCGTGCCGCGGCGCTAGCCTCTTTGTAAAAATCTATTTCTGTCTTCAGCCTGTAATTTGGGCGGCTCCATTACTGCCACATTTTATTTATTTCCATGCGAATCCCGCCTCCCGGAGGGGGGAGACCAAAACCGCCAAAGTGAGGTCTTCAATTAAACAGACCTCTCAGCTTTTAGCTCCGCCTCACTCCAATCGCCCCCCCCCCCCACACACACACACGCACACATCTTGAAAGTAACAGCGGCAACTTGGAAGCTCATCAACAAACTCGACTATTTATCTTCAATTATGAAGCAGCTTTTTTTATGACGACAGGCATTTGAGGCCAGACAATACAGAGCAAAGCCAAAGCTATCAATCAACTTGTTTGTAGAAATATGTTGAATCAGCACGCGAGGCGCATTATTAAAAGACGGCCGGGAAAACAAACGCATGTAATCAGGACATTCCACACACTTTCTGCTGCCGGGAACGCTCGATTGCAGCGTGACGCTGCGGCAGAAGCCCGGCTGTCTCTCGAAGAATAAAGAAACGTGCGCTTTTGCCGTCAAACATTCGGCGGATGAGAACACCGTTTTAGGAAATAACCGCAGACCCAACATTACGTCCAGTTGAGCAAAGACGTCGGTTGTCAATATTACCACATTTGCATGAGGTACGCCAAGTCCGACCGCAGCCGACGTAATACTGCGCAAAATATACTTTTTGGGGTGGGGGGGGCTGTCCTCCCCATATGTATATAGTGTCTTCCACGCCATCTACTCCGCAATATGTTCCGAACGTGAGTCCATTCCTTTATTAGTGCCCCCATTGCCCTATTATTGCCTACTTTATTATTATGTCTATTGTGAGGAATGTAAGTCTGCTTGGGGAAGTGAATTTGTATTTGTCATATGAAGTGTATTTGCAATAAAATAAGACACTTCCATCTCTTTTTTTTTAATTTACAGGCACTTTGATGCACTTGTTTTTTTTTCAGTTTTAGACTAATAAAAACTTAAGCTTTTTTCTTTTTGTTATTGTTAAAAAGAATGAAGGTTTAGGTATACTTATACAATTTATAGATAAAAAAATCTACATTTATAGTCAGCGTGTCAAGTGGGGTGGAAGGGTGGGTGAAAGCTTTTCTCTTTCCTGGGGGGCCTTGGCAAAATATCATTGAGAAGCACTGCCCTATGCAAAGGTTTTGCATTGATTAGAACTCATTTGCTTCTAATTAACAATCGTATTGAAATGAATAGCAATTGTATTTCGGTTTCATGATAGATTTACTCAATGTAATCATTTTCGTACATTTTGAGGCGGCGGGCCGAAAAGTATTTTCCAGACTCAAGCAAGCCGAGAGCTGCCGTTCGTCGGTAACGGTGAGCTCATATTTTCTGCGCCCGCGGTAAAAATGCATGACAAAACGCTCGGGGACCCCCGCGCCGCGGCATCGTCGGAGTCATCGGGTCGACCGCATGTATTTAGACGAGGTCACGTGGCGATCCGTCCGCCGCGTGCGCCGCAGCCGTCGATGGCGGCGCGCTCGCATCCGACCTTCCCAGCTGCCGCGACCGGAAAGCCGACGTCACCGTTGCGCCGAGCGCCGCCTCGTTTTGGGACGGCCGATCGGCGTTTTCCCTTTCTTGTGGCGGCCGCCTGCGAGCGTGCGGCGCTAGGGGCCTGCGGTCGCCCGGCGGCTTCCGTCACCCCCCTCCAACACACACCCCTCTTTTGTGTGACAGATGCGACCGTTAAGTCTTCTCATAGAAAAAAACAAAACCGCTCCCCGGTGGTCCATTCAGGCAACTCTGAATTGGAACTTTTTGAGCTTATCTTTGTCTTGACGCGGCCGCAACGATTGCAGACGCGCAACAGGGCTCGTGATTTACGACTGAAGTCACTTGTAGAAAAAAAAAAAAGGATTTGACAAAGGTCCTGACTCGACGTGTCAATGGATGAGAATTTTTTAATGTCAAATATTTGGGTTGTTTGCCAGTGACAAAAATTCTACTTAACTTTTTTTTAAATGAATTATATATGTATATACACACACATATATATATAGTTGCCTACTTATAATGTTTAATGTAAGTCCGCCCGGGGAAGTGAACACAATAAGAATTTCCTGGTGTCAGGGGTGTCAAGCTCGTCGGAGGTGGCGGGCCGCAAGGACGAAAATCTATTTCCCACAGTGATTTCTAAAGAACGGAATAACGTAAAACATGACTCGCATGGAATCCGGTCTTTCATGCGGTACCACCAATGTCTATGTAAACAAGTACAATATTCTGTCGGCCTTGAAAGATGCATTAAAATGCTTGAAATGGTCTTCCTTTTCAGATAAGGGTACATTCCTTACGTGAAAAGTGAAAAGTGAGAGATGAGGATGTCACATCTCTCATTGGCCTTCCTGTCATGAAATAAAAGGCCCTGGCATTCGGACGTGTACGTTGTGGAACGCACGTGGCTGTCCGGGCACGAGCGCGCACGCCCATTTGCTTCCAGTGTATTCTGACCGTCAACTTGCAAGCTCACCTCGTGTAACCCCGGCCTGCGTTTTTTTATTTTTTTTTTTAGTGTTAGGGTTGCCCAAAGGAGATGCTTCGCAAATTGAAAAGGAGATGGCACTTCTTTCACTGCTTTTAAAGGCCTGCATATATCTTTTTTTTTTTTTTTTGTCACTGTACAATTGACACAGTTAGCTGCCTGGGTAGCAGTAACAATCAAATTCGTATAAGTCAACATTTGTTCAGCTGCTGTTTGTATGTAAACTCAATCAGCTGTCGCCTGAATGGAATGCCACTGAAAGGTAATCTATAGTCACTTAAAACACACTTAAACTTTTTTTTTTTTTTTTTTACTGAAACTGCATAGCTGCAGACTTTTACGCTCCAGAGCCCTGGTGTTAAACTCAAGGCCCGGGGGCTATATCATCATTTTATGTGGCCCGCGAAATGCTGATTTGACTTGAAGCTTCTGGTTACGTTTTCAAAGTAAGCTATAACTGAACATTTAAAAACAAAAAAAACGCTTGAAGAATTCTTGCCCCCGCGTGTGTACAGCAACGGACTCAAACGCTGTCTGCGAGTTCTTTTCTTGAAAACAAGACTGTAATAACCTCGGCTAACATAAATACCGCTAAATGCAAAAAGACAAACGGAGAACGTATACAGGAAATACAATGCGGCCTTCCAGATTAAAAGCATATATTTTAGAGTAAGATCATTTCTTTTAATTTCATTCAAATTTGATTTATTTTTAATGTAACAATTACTTGAGGACTCGTTTCACCCCACAGTCACTTTTAACAGTTCTGTGAAAGGAGGCATTTGTGTGTCTTACTCTTACTTCTTTCAAAACAAAACAGAAAATAGTTTCTTTTTCACGCCCCCCTGGTAAAATCCGGCAATTTCTATGAAGCATTTCAAGCCTACAAATAGCAATGTTTGGAGGTCATAACAGAGGCTGGATGACGCCTGCGTGTAAGGGAATATTCTGTAATACCGGGACACCGGTGTGAAATGTAACATCAGGAACTCAACTCAACAGATGGGTTTGCGTATTTTTCAGTTGTCTGGCTGTTCCGGTCGAACGAAACGGGGGAAAAAACCCATCGTCGCACCCGATACTCTAGTTATGACTGTAAATATTTCGATTTCATAAATATACAGTACAGTGCGGCGTAGGTACTTTTGCCATTATCGCGTGTTTACGATTTTTCTACGCAAAGGGGACGTAGGTTCCTCCAAAAAATGTATACATGTATGGATAGCACCCATGCGAGTTCCGGCACCGTCGGGGTCGGCTCGCGTTCCGCGGCCGCCGAACAAAGTCGTGACTCGTAATTGACCCCGCAAGCGTTTCGCGGAGCCGCGCGGCAGGCCGTGAACGCATCACGACCGAAGTGGCGCAGGGGGAATGAGCGGATGATCCGAAGAGCGGCGTGCCTCTATTTGAGCACATTCTTCTCCTTGTTCAGACAGTTACCACAGTCCATCTGTCTGAAGGAGCGAGGCCGCTGAACAAACACAAGCAGAGAAATCCAAGCTCGGGGGACTATAATTTTCCCCCTGCTTTGGCACTCCCGGCCGTAAGGCGGCTGCAGCTGCGCAAAAAAATACAACTATTAAAATGCCTGCGCGCGTGACTAATCCCACCGTATTGTGCTTTTTATATCGCAGGAAGAAGTTTATTTGTCGGCCTTTCCTGACACAACGATCGGAAGTGCATCGGGGCCGTCGTAAATAACGCGCTAGCTCCCTTTTCCTGCCGCTTATGGTTTTGGAAGCTGTAATTCCTGGAGAGTGCGCGGCCGTTGCCGCGCTTGTGTTTTTTTGTTTGTTGCGTTTTTGGAAAAATGTGCCCGCCGAGTGCCTGTATTGGTCGGGGGTAGCAAGCATACAGTATGCGAGCGGTCTTTCTTGGCGCAGTCGGCGTTTGTCACCGTTTGACGGATTGCCCTTGCTCTTATTTCTCCCCCGCGGGTGGGGATGGGGTCGGAGCCAAACGGCAAAACCACCTGACAGCTGAACGACTGGCCAAATAGGCCCGAATGGCGGCGGCCGCACCTGTTTCCCGTAACTCCCCCCGCCCCCCGCTCCTCTCCCCGCTGACTCGGCGCATCCTCGACTCCGGCGCGCCCGCCGCTCTTTCGCGTGAACGACAACGCGACGGTGAGCGTCGGGGCGAACCAGCTCCGCTCACGAAACTAAACAGAATCTGAACGGCGCGTCGGCTGACACTGACGTCCCGCAGAAATGGAGAGTGTATTTCAAAGCGGAATATTATTGTGCGCGCTTTGGTGCAGACGGCGCTCAAACGGAACTCGCCTCCAAAGTGGCCAACAAAACTCTTTGTGTTGCCTTCTCACCGTGGCCTCGTGGCCTCGTGGCCTCGGGCTCGATCGGTGGGAAACAACGTCTTACGTGTCCCCGTATTAATATCGGCGGTGGGTCCGATGTTAGCCAAAACGAATGAAAGAAAAATCAGGGGCGCTCAATGCATCCATCACGGATAGGGGTCGTTCACGAAAGTGCAATTGGTAGATGGCATGGCAGAAACCCAAAGAAAACAACAAGAACAGGTGCAAAAGATGTGGATAAAAGCTCATGATACCAAAAGCGCATATTAGGATTAAGATTGTCTTCATTATATCTTGCGCATTGTTGGAGCTGGTGTGCGTGCGGCGGTGAACGATTGCGGGGGAATATCACGCGTGAGCCTCTTACGTTCTCGCTCGCTCACCAAGCTTATAGATATATAAGATATTCACATCGCTCTACCTTTATTTTCAAAGATTTAAGCAGTAGTTGTTAAATGTTGTCATTCGTAGAAAAGTTGTCTTTATTGTAGTCGCCGGGTGACGTTTTGGAGCCGCTTCGCGTAGGCTGACTAAGCCAATGTCGCTAACACGCTTCTCATCAGCCCGAAATTTGAGCAGCCTCCATTCCCAACATCTCGGATATTAGCACTTTCCAGACTTTGATCCCGCTCTGCTATCGAGCAGCATCTGGTCACCTACTGTCATTTCAATGGCTTTACTAATTGTTCAAATTCACGCCTTGATGGTGTGATGAAGCTTTGACATTTTACAGGTCAATTGAAAAATCAATGCGGTGAAAAATTCAGATTGCTCACGCGCCTGTTTCATTCACTATGGACGCAAAAATGGAGGACACAAACGGAGCGTTTTTTGTTGCGCCGATGTTAGTTTGCAAGCTAGCTATTATTTGAAAAAGTGTTTTAAAGAAAGCGAAGCTAACCTTTTTTCCGTGCATTTTTTCCCATGGTCCCCAACGGCGGTTGTTTTTCTATGCTGCGAAGCGTCTGTATTTTTAACGTTTCACACAGCCAGAAAAAGTATTCCAGTTAACAGACTTTTTTTTTTTCTTTTCCCCACCGCACTTGTGAGTGTAAATTGTGAGCGTCATTCATCTTTTGCGGAACAGGGTGACAGTGGAGCGCTGAGAAAAACGAAGGGGGGGAGCAAGTCAACTCCCTCTGAGCAGACGGGATAATGCTGGTCCCGTGCCACGTTTAACCAACTACCAATGTCGGGTTTTCGCTGGGCGGCTTCGCTTCCGCCCCGTGAGACATTGATTGCTCGTTTCCTCTTT
The DNA here is from genome assembly GCF_059441005.1 of Hippichthys cyanospilos. NCBI lineage: Eukaryota > Metazoa > Chordata > Actinopteri > Syngnathiformes > Syngnathidae > Hippichthys > Hippichthys cyanospilos. Next base: position 516,759 of record NC_142379.1, read on the forward strand.
TCGCATGACCTTATGGACATTTTTCTGGGGAAAACAAGAGCGAGTAAAACGCCGCATTCACCAAACGCTTTCCTAAACAAATAGAAAATGACGTTACATGCGGTAGTCCCTTCATGACAGTACGTTCTTGGTGCTCATATGTAAAATAAGACAACATGTCAGCAATTTGAAAGGAAATCTGGTAAGGGTGAACATTCAGAAGTCCATTCAGTTCCTCGTATTGCCAGCAACATCAACTATTTGAACCACGGCTACAGCTAACGAATAGTTTGCCTTTTTTATATCCTCCTGAAAATTCCATTGATTTATTAAATTAATACAGAAGGCAAAACTCATTTCCATTTAAATACAAATTTTTACCGTTTTACTCTTTACACTAGGATTTTCGATAAATATGCGCCCCTTGTTTTAATAACAGAAGTGACGTCAAAACCACTGTTGCGAAAACAGCCTCCTTTGTTCAAAAGTGATCAGTGGGAACGGCAACTATGTCACTTGAGTCATTTCCTTCTATTAAAGTGTAATCTATAGTAATATATAGCACATATTGTCAATATATTTGCGCGTTCCTACAGTAGATGGTTAATTGTACAACGCGAGCTACTCTACCTTGTTGACAGTGGACCCAGCAATGGAAAAGTTGCAAAATGCCACTAGAATCTTTCCAAAAGTGCGTAATGAACCGCCGGGATGCCGTTTCATGGTTTTGTTAGCGGCCCTATACCCGCTGCCATTTTTTCAAAAGCGCGGGGACGTATGGCCCCGGCGTGAGTGAAAGGGTTAAGCCAAACGTCGGCCCGGTGCGAGTACGCTCTTGAGAGTCAAGAGCCTCACGAGCGCACCATTAAGTTGTTGAACAGGGATGGCGAGGGGGAGGCAAACACAAGGAGCCAGTGCCCCCAAGGGAGCTCCCAATTCCAAAGTGCGCTGAATGGGCCACTTGGAGCCCTTTGTCTTTGTGGAAAACACAAACACGCAGTAGCGCGACAGACTTTTTGCCACACCTCCAACTTCGGGGCAAAAGGCCCAGCGGAGAATTGCCGTGGCTTTATCGTCTCGACTATTTGTGCAGGGTGAGCAGAACATCAGTGTAATCCACCCCCTTCCTTCCTCGCATTGTGCCCGGGAGAGGGGAGACAAATAGCGGGTGACGGGCTTTGAAAAACGAGGCGGGGGGCCCCTTCGGATGCCCCTCCCCTCTTCCAGGCCACTTATTAAAGACGTCCGCATAACAAAGCGATATGAATCCGGTCCAAGGACGAGAAGGCGGCAAGTCATGTGAGCGCGGAGAAAAGGCAAACGTTCCTCCTCCAATTCGGGAAAGAAACCAAAACAAAGAGTTCACGACTATGATAATCGTGGTTTGCATTGACCGGCAAATGTCGCTATTTTTCTGCTATGAATGTGAGCGTGTTCGTTGGTCTCTAGTTGCCCTATGACAGACTGGCGACCGGTCCGGGCCGCGCTGTATTTCATATCCCGGATTCAAACGGAACGAGTGGATCGCGACGCGGTCGTTGAGTGCTAACGTAGGGAGGGCCCAAACGCGCCGGTGTGGAGTACGCCTCATTGGAAGCATTTAAAGGCGCGTGCGCGTCCTTGATCCGAATCGCAGAAGGCCGGGACTCATCTTAATGGCGCATAATGGAGCTTTAATAGTGCCCCGACATTATGAGCCTGTAACGGGAACACTGAGCCTCATTATGCCGTGGCCGTCGCGCCCCCTTGAAAAGGAGCAGGAAAAGGGAGCCGGGCCGGGCCGGGCCGGGCCGGGGTTCGCGGGCAAGCAGCAGTACCGCTCCCCGGAGGATGGTTGATGATTTTGGACACGAGCCACTGTTGTGCTGCGCTCTGAAACCCAGCCCGGTGTTCACACCCCTTTGCTTGTTTGCCTGCCCAGCAGTAGGCTGGAAAGCCATTTTTGAAATGACTTTTTATTACTATTTCGAAAGTCCGTGGCGCTGAATGAGCGAAGCCCACTGAATTTATGCAAAGCGCTCATCTTGGCAAAAATGTGCAGAACTTTTTGCACGGAATCGTATATTTACTTTAAAGTGATTTCTTGCTAAAGGTGTTTGAAAAGCCCTGACCGGGACTGACTTCTGACATCCCGTTTTATTTTAATGCTACAAAAGCGCCATAAGCTTCATATTTATAAGCCATGCTGAAGCGTCAGGGCTCAAACGATGAGAAAAAAGTGGCGCCTTATAGTCCGAAACGCTGCGGATAAGCCACATTTGAATGCTCCAAGAGCTCCATCATCTTCATATTTCGAATATTAGGAAAAGAAAATCATTTCCCGTAAATTGTTCATGATTAGCCACATCGGAAGGAGGCAAGGGCAACCCGGAGCCACGGTTTGCGCACCCCTGCCTGAGCTTTACGTGATAGGTGGTGTTCATGTTTGCGCTAGGCCTCAAAGTACTTTTCCTCCTGGCCAGATGTGGTGCATTCTTGATTGCTGAGCTCTTTAAATCAATCCCTCATGAGCGTCTACGCGCGATGCTCCATTACAGCGAGAGGGACGCCGCCGTCTTTCGTCCCACGCGCGGGTGCGCGCCTCTCCGTCCAGATGACGCGCTCCCCCCGGGGAGGTGCGCGCCGGCCGCGGGTGGGCGTCCGATCTGGCCCGTCAAACGGCGGCCGACGCGGAAGGTTTGAGCCGCTTTTCCGGGCCGCGGGAGGAAGGTTTTGATTTCGCCTTCGTAGCAGCTTGACACGATTAGTGATGTCATGAGGGAAAGAAACAAATCCCGAAGCCTTTCCTCTCAGCCTTTTCCCGAGTTCATAGGGAGAGAGAAAAAAGTGCACTTGTAATTGCCACCTGGTAATCACAAAAATGCATTTTCTTATAATGAGCCACAGGCGTGGAGCAGATGCAAAGCGTGACATGCGTAGGGTCATGTGACAAAATCGGGGCTTTAACCCTTGCTTGTCCGGGGATTTTTCACTAGCCTGGCCTCATTATCTCCCAACTTGAGCTGGCGTTAAAAGGGTCATAGCGTCGTCCAATAGAAACATATTTTTTACTTCACGCCTCAGTGTTCAGCTTCGTTTCGAAGAGTTTTCATTTCGTGCTATTCGGCGCTGCATTTTTCGCAACGTGATCGCGTATAAAGTACAATGCTTGTCGCAAAATAAAAGCAACATTTAGTTCTTGGAACCAAGCCTTTTGTCTACAAGTCCCACAATGTAGATTGGGAACAAGAAAAAGAAAAAACAGCATTTTGTGGGCCACGTATAAAGATGAGGCGGGCCGGATGTGGCCCCCGGGCCTCGGGTTCGACACCTGTGCTCTAAATTGTCCTTAAATTGTGATTGGGTGCGCGAATGCTCGTTTGTCTCTGTGTTCCCTGCAATTGGCTGCCAACCGGTCCAGGGCGGGCGTCTCCCCGCCTACTGCCCAAAGTCAGCTGGGATAGGCGCCGGCGTTATAGTCGGAAACACCGCAGATAAGCCGCGCGAGGCTCACATCATGAGAAAGGTTTTCAGACTTCTAACGTCTTTTAGTTAATAGCGTGCGAGGTTTTGAAATTGCTAGTCGCTCACACTAAGCCGCACGGAGATCACAAACATCCAATTGTTTGCTCTGAATGCAGCCGAAAGCCGACACCATGCTTGTCGAGCGGTATTTTGGCAAAGGTTGCGCGCCGCTCGTCGCTCCCGCTCATGCCAACTTTCCCCCGCGCTCCCACTTCCTGGCCGTCGGTATCCCACGTCCAGGCCATCTGTCTCTCCTCCTCGGGAACGGTCAGGGTGGAGTCGGCCGTGCGCGCCCCCGCCCTGTGTTTATGTGCATGCTCCCCGACGCTTACGCTAAAGCAAACAGCACATGGCGCGCACGCCGGCTCTCCTTTCGCGGTGCGGGAAAGCCGACACCCGCGCCGTGGCAGCTGGCGGCGCGTCCTCAGACATCTCCGGGCCCGTCCCGTCCCGTCCCGTCGTCTAGTAAAACGTGGATGCTGTTCAAAGCGCATTGTCTATCTGTGCCGGTTAGCCGGCTAGCGTGTCAGTTTGATTGTTAGCACAGTTATGTTATTACGAGGCTAACAAATGGCGGTTTGCCACTGTGAGTAAATAGTAAAGCGCTACCGCTTGTTACGGAAAATTCAGCTTACGAAACGCCTCGGCGAAAACACTTTGTAACGAGAGAAAATTCCAGATGGAAAAGGTGACGTCGGCATATAATATGCGACCACATGACTGTAATGTACAGTAATACCTTATCACAACCCACGATGTCTATCGTATTGGTTAGTTTGTGATGCATTTTTAGGATGTATTAATATGCCGGCTTGCACACAAACAATACAATAGTTTTCTCATCGATGTTTACTGTGGTCTTCCGCTTTTCATCTTTACCCGTTTCATCCACACTTCCCACCAACAATTTTCACCATTGAACATACTGAAAATTGACATTAGCTGAGGCTAACAACACATTCACATAACACATACGAACATACCACTTTGGGCCGTCGCGTCTGACGTTAGCGTTTTTAGCACTTTGTTGCACTTTTATCAATGGCATCACACAGGAAGCATTTGGCATGACCCCAAACTAAACTTAAGCCAACTTGCATGCTCAAAATATTCAAGAAAAAAAAATATATTATTGCTCATGTGGATTTGTAAATGATTCCCGCATCCCTGGAAAAGTCAAATCAAAATGTCTGAAATAAACATCCTAAAAAGGTGTCTCGCCAGCTCCATCTCAAGGCAAGACTCGGCTATTGGCCCTACCGTGACTGCAGTTGTTCTTCTGTAGGTGACGTTTGAGAAAAGCGCGATGTAAAGTCGTAGCCTGTCAGGGTCCAAGAATAGCTCAAGTAACCTCCTCAGGAATTCCTCTTTCAAATAAAGCAGCTTGAAAAGTGGGAGTTATTAGGTCAAAAATCCCCCACTTGCACGTAGGCAGGCGGGTGCCAGAAGCCCACAGAAAATGTTTTGACAACACTGGCTGAGTGTAGGGTGGGAGTGAAAGGAAAACCCGCGTATTATACCGTAGCACACTTTGCAACTTTACAATACTACTCGACATACACCAAGTCACCATTCAAACTAAATACCTGGCGCTCGCACGCACGCACGCACGCCTTATTTTAGTCGGAAGAGGCCTTGTGTATCGCGCGGGCGCGCGCAATCAGTGAAATTACAGAGGACGCGACGGAGCACCGGGGAGCCAGAGCCTCGCTCGATAGCATTGCTGCGGCTAACCGCTGGCGTCGGTGCCAAGGAGCCAAAATACCAGCCGGTGGGCCACTTTTATACGTTTCACTCGGCTCGCGCGCGCATCCGAGAGGCGCACACAGCAGATTGATGGTTCCCAAATATAACAAACTCTGCGTTGTAAACATGTCAACAGAGCTAAAAGGGAGCTGGAAAAAATAGTGAGCGTGTCGTTAAATGTTTAACTTGACAAGCCTGAAACGCGGAGAATGATTTTCTACGTTTATAGCGTTTGAGTCGGTATAAATCAATGTGTCGCCTTTTGGAAACGACCCCTATTAATGACCCGTCGGGCTGCGAAGGGCTATTTCAATTTTGGACTTTGAAAAAATGTCAATTTTAGGTGAAAGATTCCCAATAGCTAATATTATAGAAATATTGACTCTAGATCACAGGTGTCAAACTCGAGGCCCGTCTCATCGCTTTATGTGTCCCCCAAACATTTTCAGTTCCCAATCTCCCTTTTCGAAACTAGGTTAGCGTATCAAAGTCTTGGGTCACACGGGCCCGGCGTGCTGAAAGCGATCTGTCGGCGCAGGCGCGGGCGGCAACCTGGTGGCGGCCCCCGAGCAAGTGGACGCGGTGCTGGGCAAGAAGATCACGCTGAGCTGCCACGTCAAGATGGTGCCCGGCCTCAACCTGATCCAAAGTTCGTGGGAGCGCCAACTGCCTTCGGGCAAGGAGGTCCTGGCCGTCTACCACGTGCAACACGGGACGTCCGTCCCGGCCGAGTTTGCCGATCGGGTCTCCTTCGTTTCCACCGCCGACCGAGACGTCAGCATCTCCCTGGAGCCCGTGGACCTTGCCGATAAGGGCGCGTACACCTGCAAGATTTCCACTTTCCCGCTGGGAAATGGCCAAGCGACCACCGACCTCAACGTATTGGGTGAGTGACCCGATTTCTTTGGGCGCTTCTATGGAGACGTGCGAGAGTCGGGCCGGTTTTGCCCCCTGCCGACCCGGGCTATCCAACGCTCCACTACCTTCCTCGTCCAAACGCCCGGGTCGGAAATAGCTCCGTTTCGGTTTCGATCGGAACAAATGGCCGGCCGTAATAGTTGGATGATCAACAAAGAAGTTAGCGAGAGGGTATGGAATTTGACGGCGTGTCAAAAGTGCACCGGCTCGAGTCGCGTACGACTCCGGGATGCTCCGATTGGCGCGGGAGCCGAGCGGGCGGAGAGCTCCGCCAAAAAGCCTCCAGACAATGACGCGACTACTGCACACGGCTATAATCAGACGCCTTACGCAAGCTTTGTCGCGCACCATCACAACAACGGCTAAAAATGTTTACGGAGAAGGAGGTATGATGCCAAAAGACGAGAGTGGAAGCACGCTGACATGATAATAGAAGGCCAGCTGCGTACAAGTGGACATTTGACTTCTACGCCACCCCGTGTGACGAGGCAAGCAAGGACAAGAATTTATTGGCTCGCCGTGACATGCAAACTGCCGCCTATGTTTTTAAAATTGTCCGCTCACTCGCGTGGCCAACAATGCAGCCTTTTTTTTTTTTTTTTTTTTTTTTTTTGCCTAGTCAGAAAACTGAGAATTCAGCTGTGCATGGAGATTTGCTGACTCGGGGAAAAGCCCAAGCTCACGCAGCTGCGCGCACTGCTCCATTGCACACCGGCTTTAATGGAGAAGGGATGTCAAATCCGAATCCAGCAAAATGTATTCATTCCACAAGATTTAAAATTCATGATGAATGCATGCTAAAACGTGGTGTTTTCAAAATGTCCCAAATGGAAGAGATTTCCAATTTTGAATGGCGGTAAATGAGCCTGACGCCGGCTCAGTTTTTCTAATTGATCTTTTTCTGATATGTTATGAACCTCATTCAATATGTGAACCGTAATTCATTCATGTGTATTCGTAATTTGTATTTTCCGTCAGAGATTAATTACTTTGGATAAAGGGGTGGAAATTAGAGCTGTCTTTTTCAATTTGAGTCACGAATTACCCTTTATTCTCCCGAGTACAAGTCCTAGGACCCCACTTTGAAAACCACCCATGTATTTAACCACTAAAAAGTCAGGGATAGTCTTAGACTCGCGTTTTTGTCAAATTCATCCAAACCGAAGTAGAAAAGGGGGGTCGACTTGTACTCTGAGAAATCAAGGAAATAACCTGCAGACATGTCTGGTTGCAGGTGTAGAAAATGGACAGTCGGTGTTTTGGCCCTGTAATGATTTGGATCGGCCACCGTTTTTAGTTTGAGCCCGCTAGCCGGGAGGGAGGGGCGTGACTGCAGCACCGGGAGGGCGCCGCCCCCTCAGCTGCGGTGCGGGACACCGACTGCTATTTTTAGCAAACGGGGTGCCGGGAGTTATTTTTGGAATTTGTAACGGCAGCAGCTCCCGCTTGACTGGGGGACGAGGAGGAGGAGGAGGAGGGGGAGGGGGGGCTTTGGGGCACTGCAGATGTCCCGAGGCTGATGGCCTCCTCCTGGGGGTACGGTGCAGCTGTTTAGGCTTATGGGAGCCACACGCAAGAAGTCCCACTTTACGTCCCCTCGCCCCCCAGGATATCAAATGCCCGACTGTCGTACGTCTTCTAAGTAAGCGGTGGTCTGATCGGGAGGTCGGTGAAGTCACCTCAGTAGGAATGGGAGATTCGAGTAAGCTTATGCTGATATCAGCAATTGGAATTGAATGCTTTTTGCCTCCGTGACAGTCGCAGCACTTTAAATTATTTTCAGACCAGGAGCAAATGAATTGGAACAGATTGGGTTCTTTTTTATGCCTTGATCATACTCTGAATCTGTGCTACATTTTCAGGGATGATTTAGATCATGTTAGCTGGTAACAGATATTTGGAGCAAATTTGTTGATTCTTTTTTTTTTTTTTTTGGCGGGGAGGGGATTCAGTGCAATCAATTGAAAGGGGGAGCTTCAATTCCCACCGGGTTTAACTTTCGGAACGGAAACGGACGGGAAAAGGGCTGCATCAAACTGTAAACGGAAGGCACCGTGGCGTCCGCCGCCATCCGCTCACGCCGCGCTTGCGTTCTGTCCCCCCGGACGCAGCGGAGCCAAAGGTGTACGTGTCGGCCGGGCCCGCCGCCCTGCTGGACGGCGAGGGCGAGTCCCTGGTGGCCACCTGCATCGCCGAGCGCGGCCTCCCCGCCGCCGAGGTCTCCTGGGAGGCGGAGCTGAGCGGCCGCGCCGAAACGCAGAGGCGCGAGGAGGCGGACGGCACGGCCAGCGTGCACGTGCGCTACCTGTGGAAGCCGCAAAGCGCCGCCCAAGGCAAGACGCTCACCTGCGTGGTGCGCCACCCCGCGCTGGAGACGGACTTCCGCATACCCTACACGCTCAATATCCACTGTGAGTAGCGTCCTCCTCAGATAAAAATGGGGTAACCCGGAGGTCCCGGTCCGTGGGTCGGCTGCACCCCGGAACTCATTTAGTTTATCTTTCAAGAGTTTGCGCTCGCGCCACCCAACGCCGCAAACTGCACTATCAACAATGGCCAGAGGCCAAAGACTAAGCCAAGCAAGGCACGGAACTATTTAAAGATCAACTAAATGAGTTTCACAACAGGCGGGCAGGCCACGGCCGAGCCCGCTTTAAATGACATAGTTGCGCATGAGGGCGTTTGCCTTAGTTTGGATGGCGCCGCGTGCCGAGGACGGGCCGCCGAAGTGGCAAGGTCGATACGTCGGAATCAGGCTTTGCGGCTCAATAAATCACAAGCGAGGCTTTCAAGCGCAAAAGGAGCGCGTGACGAGTCAGCGGGCGAGACGTCCTCTCTTTTTGTTCAGTTTGTACTCTGGAGAAATCAAAAGGGGCGAAATTGGATATCCGAGTCCGTGTTTGCCGTGTTTTATTACCGCCTCATCCAGGACGCGTAGCCCCGTTAGCTCTACAACTTCTTCTCCTTGTTCTTTTGTCCAAATCCGTCTCATTTGTTTGTCCTCGGCCAAAGCTTTGTCTTAGCTTTCTGCCTTCTCGCAATATAACGTGACGCGCCCCCACCCACCCCAACGTCTGCCGCGCGCTCCCAAACGCGCTTCGCTGGGCGCGAGCGAGCGCCGGCCGAAGCCGACTTTTGTTTGTCCGCAGTTGCCCCGATTGTCGTCATCGAGGGGGAGGACAACCCGTGGTTCGCGGGACAACTGGACGTGACGTTCATCTGTAATGTCCGGGCCAACCCCCCCGTCCGGGAGTATACGTGGGCCAGGTGGGTTTGTCAACGCTTGACGTGACACGTCATTTAGTTTGCTTGCCTTCCCAACGCTGAGCGGCAGAAACCACGACAGGGCATGCTTAGTTACCCTAATTGTCCAAATTCAAGAGGCACCCTTCATTTTGCTATTTGCTATCTTAGCGTGCCTAAGACGCACCTACATTTGGCAAAAATGATAGCAAAACTGTCCTATCTTCCTAAACGCTGCATATTTTCTTGGGTTCATATCTGTAAATGCCCAGAATTCCCCAAGTATAATAGTTATTTATTGACAATAATGCTGTAACAAGATTTTTAAGTTACTGTTGTTTCTAGGACGCACCCATACTTTTGGGGGGAAAAAGTGCGTCTTATTCTTGTATACGGGTAATTACGGTAACCTCCATGAACGAGCTAGACCAAACTTGGGTTCACGATGCCATGCTGAGCTCGTCTCTCAATTGTGACGTCTCACTTGAACGTTGGCCCTTGACACAATTGTTCCTAATTCTTCGACGGGGCTTTGACAGCATCGCTTGCCGCGTTTCAGAAAATGCGCAAGTAGGGGATCAACAAAGCCCCAATGTGCGCGCTTTGACTGTAGTTACTGTTTTGTTTTTCTTTGACATTTGATCCGCCGCTCGTAGCCATCGCAAAGACTCCGCTCTAAAAATAAGCGTCCACATGTCTTCTGCGTGCCTTGCGGCATTCGGCTGTACGCTGATGTGAAAACAAGGCTCGCGGCGACCTGGCGGGATCAGCAAAGTCTCGCTCGGTGAAACCCTATGCCCTCAAGACCCTATGACAGAAACTGTCTTCTTCTAAGTGGTTTTCCAGAGCCTTTTTGGGGGGGTTGGAAATGTCTGTATATCTTTGTCTTTTCTTCACAGTGACGTCACGCTCTTCCGGTTGGCACTAGCTTCGATGTCTTAGTAACTTTCTTTGGATCATGGCAGAATGCCAAACTGAAAAAGAAAAAGAAAATAAGCTTGAGCGGTGATTGTAGGCTTGTCGGTGTACTGGATTTGTACACGTGCGCAGTCCGTTACAGATTGCCACCTAAGCGGCGGCTTGTTGAGTCAACTCTGCAAGAAACCGTAACGCTAGTTCTGTTATTGTCGGAGGCGCACAAAAAAAATGTTCAAAATAACATCTGATGTTGTCTTTTGGAACCCTTATCATGATACATCAAGTTTGTTTGACCAGCATGCGTTTCGGATCAGAAATGAGCCATCTGGCGAAAGCCCAAGAAGGCCCCACTTCATTTTGACGGGTCGCCTTTATTCCTAATCATCTCGCGCGACATCACCGAAATTGGGCACACTGAGGGGTTTGGGCGCGCAAACCTGTCACTTTGTACCCGAGACCTCCCCCTTAACCGACGCATATATACGCTTCGATTTTCCGCCCCGTCTCCCAGGTTGGATGGACCGATGCCGGACGGCGTGGACGCCAAAGCCAACAGGTTTGCGTTCACCCGACCGCTGGAGCTCAACGACTCCGGCGTGTACCGCTGCGAAGCCGCCAACGACGTGGGCGTCCGCAGCCGGGACTTGTCCCTCTGGGTGCAAGGTAAGGTCGCGCCTGCGCTCGAGCCCCCTTACGTCCTTTTGTCCGAAATAGCTCGGTGTCGCTCAAATGACGACATAATAAGGGAGCCTCTTACTCTCATCTTCGGGGTAAAGAAGGCGATCCGACGTGGCTATAAGGTCGTACGATAGTTAGGAAAGATGCCTCAAAATGCTGGAAATGGGCTGGCGGTTTCAGATAACGCTTAAAGAGTTAACGGATGGCGACGGCTGTTTGAAGCAGGTGCAAAAGTGGCGGGGAATAGTGCTGCAATTGGAAGTGCTAGTGGATGAGGCAAACTAACCACGGCGTTCGTCGAAAAGTAATTATAGGGAAGTCGACCACCGCATAAAAGCCATTTTTAGTTTGATTTAGCATGTCATGAGCGCGTGGGACTTTGATGTCCTTTGGGAGCGCACGCCCAAAAAGAAGTGTCCTGCCCGCCGGATTTCAACGTTCAGTGCGATAACCTTTACGCACAGGGGTGTCAAACTGGTTTTCCGCATAGAGGAAAATCGATTCCCGAGTGGGCCGGACCAATAAAATCCTGGTGTATATGTATACAAGTCTAAAAAAAAACAACTTCAGATTTGTCTATTTTTGGACACGCTGGGTGCCGGGGGATTTTACGTCCCCTTTATGTACAAAAAATGCGATCATAGCGAAAGTAACTATGCTGTATATTTATGAAATTGAAATAGGAATAAATATAGGAAAATTTTATACATCACAATTACAGTATATGTCGCGTGACGTGGACGCGAAGGTCATTGAAGGCCCCGCGGCCCGGACCGTCCAAACGGTTTTTCCCGATCGGGCTCGTCTTAACGCGCCGGAGATGAATTGCGGTCCCGGGACGCTTCCACATCTGGGCTCGTTACGGCAAAGTCGGGGCCGGGGCGCGGATCCTGAGAACTTGCCTTTTTGTTTTCATTCCGCCGTCGCTCCTTTTGTAATCCTTCTCCAAACAAAGCAAGCGCTGCCTTTGGTCCCCGCCCACCGGCCCGCTCCCACCTCCCCGCCGATCGCCGGGCTTCGGAAAGCGCCGGACGCGCCCCAAAAAAGCTGTCACGCTTCATCCGTTTACAGGCCCGAGCGAAAGCGCGGCTGACGGACATCCCGTCCAGGAAAGGCTCCGCAGGCCAATTATCTTGCCTCTCACTTCAAATATTAAGACTCGGGGCACGCGGCCTCTCGCGTCCTCCCGTCCTCCTCCCCCTCCCTCGGCTCCCCCTCCCCCGCTCGCTGCCGCTGTCTGTTCTAAAGCCTTGCGGCTTTGGGCCGCTGGCGTTTTCAGATGCTAGCAGATGCTCCTAAACCTCACACGCAGCTTGGCTCCGATTTCATCCGACGGCGAGAGAATCCTTTTATTTTTTTTACCAGACGTTTGATATTGAAAATACCGTAATTCCCCAAATATAAGCCGCACCGGTAATTTGGGGATCAAATCCTCGTATTTTCAACGTTAGCTTGTGTAAGACGCTTGTGCAACAATGACAAAACTATCGCAAAACACAATCAATCTCGTCTTCCTAAACTTTTCATATTTTATTGAGGTAAACCTCCAACAATAAGACGCTCCCATCGTTTTGGGGTCAACTCTTTATATTTTCATGCGTTCTTATCCCTAAGTTGCATTGTGTGTTCCAGATTTCCCACGTAGCGAGCGGTCAGTGGACGCCTCGCCATTGTAATGTTGAACGCGCTCGAAGCCGTTGTTTTTCCTTCTCCTCGCGACGCGGTTCCACCTCGTTGGACCAGAAATACAGCATCCGAGTTGACCAAGTTTATGATTGTGTGTATATGCAAATGGGACTACCTTTCCGTGTTCTCCGCACTCTTGATTGAATCAACTGGAGACGTCGTAGTTTTGACGTGATCCTCCCGGTTTTGTGATGTTCCCGCATGTGAACGGGGATGGACGGCGGTTCAGTCCGCTCGCTTCGAGTCCGCTCGCTTCGAGTCCGCTCGCTTCGAGTCCGCTCGCTTCGAGTCCGCTCGCTTCGAGTCCGCTCGCTTCTTCGAAAGAAAATAATGCCGCGACAATCTCAGCTAGCACGCCGTCGTTAGCCGCCACGGGCACTCGATGCCAACGGCCGGCCGACGCCCCCCTCTGGCTCGTCCCGTTCCGGTGATGACTTTAAGTAACAATGAAACGTCGGTAAAAACGTCCGGCGCCGACCGGTCACAAGGTCGGGGCCCACCGTTTCACACGATGAAAGTTCTCTTCCGCGGCAGCGAGAGAGTTAACGTGGAGCCCTACCTCCCCTCCGCAGATCCCCCCTCCACGACGGCCGCCCCCGCGGCCAGCACCGGCGGCCGTCCGGCCCGCGTCCCGGCGGCCGGCACGGCGCGCTCGCCGTTGACCTCGGCCACGCTGGCCCCGGCGCGGGCCGCCACGCTGGGCCTGGCGGTGGGCGGCGCGGTGGGCGGCGCGCTGGTCCTGATCCTGGTGCTGCTGGGCGCCTGCTACTCGGTCCTGCGCAAGCGCCGCACCTTCCGGGGCGACTACTACACCAAGCAGTACCTGGGCCCGTCGGACATGCAGAAGGAGACGCAGATGGACGTCCTGCAGCCGCACGAGCTGCAGGAGGTCTACGGCGACAAAGGCGGCCAGGAGCTCAAGCCCAAGCTGTCCGGGGACATCATCTACCCGGGCGAGCCCTGGGACCGGCTCCAGGGCGACTACTACGCCGAGCGCTACGCCGGCCACGTGACGCAGCACCCCGGCGGCCCGCCCGCGCTCTCCAACGGCTCGCCGTACCTCCCGGGCGACGCCGACGGCGACTACGTCTCGCACACGGACGGCTCGGTCATCTCGCGCCGCGAGTGGTACGTCTGAGCCCGGGCCGGGCCCCCGCCCCCCTTGCCCTCTTGGGAGCCGCCGACGTTAAAGAGGGGCTCTCGGAGGGAACGTCGGGAGAAAGAAGGGGAGCCGGCCTTTCCTACGCACTACTGAGGAACGGAGACCGCCGGGGTCGCTTCTGGGGCCCGACCGCCGAGGATGTCGAGTGTCGGGAAAGAGCTCGGAATAGTTGCGCTCATGGGTTTACGTGCATATTGGCCGGCGCTTCTCAACGTTGTTTTCCAAAGAGAGGATTTCTTGCACCCCCTTAACCCATCCGATGCCGGGGACGTACTTTCACGTTAAGGGTCCGAACATTCTATCCCGGATACTGTGTCGACTTCTGAATTCCGGAGCCCCTAGTGCGCGTGAACCTCCGAGCACAAGTGTGGCTGGCGCCTTTGATTCCTTGCCGCCACTGGAAACAAGCGAGTACTTCCAAGGTAGCCTCCCGTTCCGTACGCCAATGGACGCTTTTCACCGTTTTTCTTTTTCGGACGAGCGCTCGCTTGGCGCGTCTGCCCGACACGTTTGAGGTCCTGCGTTTGAATCTGGCGTTCCAAAGCGGACTTGCTTGAAGAGTTCCAGAAAATGGCCGTCTGTATTGTGCCCGGCGACCGGTCCTGGCTGTACACACCTTAGTGAGTTCGCGACAAGCGCCAGGCTGCGAACGCTGCTTTTTGGCTGGCGACCAATCCGGGGTGTAAAATGCCATCATACTCCAAATCGTGGCGCAAAGCCAGGGCGTAGCCTGGTTTTGGCCCCCCCAGCGAATTGATCTGAGGATTCCAAAATTGCAGGTTCTGTTGGTTATTGATGTGCGGCGACCGGTCCAGGCGGTTGCTTTTCACGCTAACAGTGAAGTGCAAAGACTCCAAATAAGTGTTAATCATCAAAGATTGTAGAAATGCGCCTTGGGATTGGCTGGCGACCAATTATCGTCCTGATATTTGGCAGGGGACCAATCCAGGGTGCACCTGGCGTTTCTCAACAGTTTGTGGATGGGCAGGGTGTACCCCGCGCTTGTCGCGAGCCGCCATTGCGGAGGAGCCCTCTGGAAAAAGCGGTGGTGTGGTTTTTCCCAGCGATGTCCCCCCCCGAAACAAAAAATCAGGAAAGGTTTTGCCCAGAGAGGAGGAGGAGGAGGAGGACGTCTTAGCGGAAACATTGTTAGCCGCTGACGTCAGCGCTCGCTCGCTCATCGCGGAAAAAGTGCAAGAAGGCGGACGGGCCGAGAGTGGAAGAAGGCTGGAAAGGTTCCCCGAAAGAGGAGGGGCCCGGCAAGTCCCCGGCTCCCGCCGGCCGGCGCTTTTTCCGCCGCTTGCCGGCCGAGGACGGAGCCCTCGCTCGAAAAGCCCGTCTAGACCCCGCGCAGCTGACGTTTGTGAACCAAAGACAAAAAACTTGATTGCTAATTGCCGTCCACCTGGCGCCATTTTGACCTTCGACCAGCCGCTCTTGTTCAAATGAGTTTCTCATTTGCACTACTTGTCTTGGTCTGGCTCAGTCTGAGGCATTTGTCTCAAACTCCAGTCCTGGAGGGCCGGTATCCCACATGTTTTCCAACCCCTCACTCTCAAACACCCGATTCAAACCATCGGGATCATTCGCTAGCTCCCACAGAGCTTGTTAACGTTTGAACCGTTTGAGAGAGAAGGATCAAAAGCATGGCGGGATACCGGCCCTCCAGGACTGGAGTCCCTACACCTGTGCCTTAGATCATAGGTGTAGGGACTCCAGTCCCGGAGGGCCGGTATCCCGCATGTTTCCCGTCAGGTTTGTTTGAAAGAGAAGGTTCGAAAACATCCGGTATACCGGCCCTCCAGGACTGGAGTCCCTACACCTATGCCTTAGATCATAGGTGTGGAACTCCAGCCCTCCAGGACTGCATTTCCACTTATGATCTAAGGCCGAAAAAATGATTCTGACCAAACATTCCAAAAGACTTTTTTTTTTTTTTACAGTTTGTTTATTGCATAGGTGTCGAACAGCAGTCCCAGAGGGCCGGTATCCTGCATTTTTTTCCGACGGTGGTCTCCCAACACACCTGATTCAAATGAAATGATAGCTAGGTCTGCAGGATCTTGAATTATCCTAATCATTTGAATCAGGTGTGTCTGAGTAAGGGTGAAAAAACATGCAGGATACCGGCCCTCAAGGATTGGAGCTTTTTTTAAATTTATTTATTTCGAAAAACTGATGCGTAATCATCCCGAAAAGTATTGTAAAGTTGCAGTTCTCAGGGCAAAGTGGCGCGGAGGCGCACGCGTTGCGTCCCCGCCTCTTTGGGGTTTTGCTGCGGCCGCCGGTGGGCGCGTCCCTGCCCCGCCCTCGCTGAGAATAAATGGCCCGGCCGCAGGGGGGAGCGGCCCTCGCCTCGAATCTCCCTCCCGTTTCCGTTCGGCCTACTCGCAAATCTGGCCACATCTGCGCGCTCCGGCAGCTACAAAGGAGGGGCGGGGGCACGCTGGGGAAAAAAAGTACAACAAAGACATGGAAAAATGTTACAAGAAGGGTCAAGGGTCAAGGCCTGGACAGAAAGATGCCTTCCAATGCGCTTTTATTCATCGTATTGGATCGAGAACATTACAACAATTTGGTTCTTTTTTTCAATTGACATTTGACCTCAATGACTTTTTCAATGGGGAAAAAGGTCCAACCTGACAAAAAAAAGGCTTAAAAAAGTTTTGTTTCCCTTGCAAAATGTTTTTCTATGGGACATACTTGCAGTACGAGATTTCCTTCCTCAAAGCATTTTGGGTCCGGGCCGCCGCGAGCGTCAATCGCTCGCGCGCGGGATTGGGACTCGGCCACCGGACAAAAGCCGCTTTGTCTTGCACATTTCCAAATGGGACGCGCGTCGCCGCTTGCGTGAGCCAACCGCCCACAAAGTTGGGCAAATATTGTCTTGTACATAAGCTGCTGGTTTCATTTCTTTGTTTTTCTACGTGTACGTTTAGGGCGCGCGCTCTCGACGTTTTTGGCGCGGCAAATGGCTTTGCCCGTCCAAAATGCGGACGACGTTAGCAGGGCGCCATCTTGTTCCATTCACACTTTTTGTACGGACTCTCCCGAGGCGGAGATCGAGGAATGTTTTGCCAAGATTTTGTTTGTGTTTGCAATAAAAGTTTTTGACCTTCCGCGTGTTTGCGCGTGTCCTCTGGTCTCCTTCGGGTTGGCGATTTAGGCGGCGTTGACGAAAGCTTGCGCCGCTTGTCCGCGTACCGATTTTTCCGTACCATAAGGCGCAGGTAAAAGCCTTATTTTTTGGAAAAACGGCACCATACGCTTGCCTGTCGGAAATGTGGGCGTGCGTCTTTGGCGAGCTAGACCGGAAGTCCCGCCTGAAATGTTTTGGAACGGTTGATTCGCGGATGCTTTGTTGGCTTGATCTTTGCTTTCGTTGCCGCTATTGAGACGCCGTTCTGGAGTGAGGAAGGACGGCGTGGCTTCGCATGACACGTGTGCCGCCTCCGTCAAAGGTGTCCCACGAATGTCCGTAAGTTGTGCTTTCTCTGTCTTTGATGACGATAAGGCCCGAACGAGCTTGTTTGTCGACCCGTCGTCAACTTGCGACTGTGGCTAACGTGCTAGCTAATGTTAGCGTGTCGTAAAGGGCCGCCTTGTTTAGTCGGGCGGCGTTTTTGTTTGGCCAGGTATTTCCTTTTGGTACATGTTCTAAATCTCAAGCATTGGTTGCGTGGTGATCCCTGAGCTAGACAGTCTGAAACATGCACACGATGTATGCTAGCGACTAGTGATAGGACTAATCGGCGTGCCGTAGGTTCCCTTTTCTTGCGGTGCGCATGTAAGCTTTAGGTACGCAAGTCAAGACTTTGTTCTCAAAGTTTTTTTCATTTGAAAAAAGTCTTGTGGCAGCTTTTTGTTGAACTTGTAAAAAAATAATTCAAATTGGAAAAAATAGGCTCTGCTCCAGAATGCTCCTAAAACTCATTTTTTGGTATTTTTTTCCAAAGCAAAGAACCCCTCCCGTTAGGGTTTTGTTTGTTGCGCCGGTGCGTCATTTGTCTTGGCCGGCCACTGTCGTCACCTGTGACGCTCGCTAAATGAAGCGTTGTCGCACAAAAGCCGCCCGCGTTACGGTGCTGACTTTTTCTTTGTCTCGCCTGGATGCTGGCCGACCACCCGCAGCCACCCTCTTCCACCTGCTGACCCCCACCCCCACACCCACACCCACCACACGCACGCCGCCAATGGTCCTATCTTAAACCCTTCAAAAACGTCGGCTTCAAAAGAACCAATTATACATCAAAATATGACATAGCACAAAGCAACATCCCAAAATGGGTAGTTTAGTACAACACAACCTTAAAAATCGGATTGTCTTGTGTGAAAAAAATGTATCGAGAAAAATGCATGTGTTGTTTTTCCAGGGGGAAAAAACATCATTTAGCGGTTGTTTTTAAATGACGCTTCATGTCAAATATGTTGAATCTTGTCATGAATTGGATCCAGCAAAGCAATGTTGTGGACAAACCTTTTTTTTTCCCTTGAAAAATATGACATTCTGTCATGAATTTGGTAGCAAATTGTGGCAATATTTTCCTGAGCAAAACACTTCTTGGAAAAGAAATTGAGAAAAATAATGATTCATCTTCTCAGCCTATAGTTGTGAAAATGTATTTGAAGAAAAGCCTTTATTTCGAATGTACTTTTTTTGTGGGTGGGAGGTGC
Organism: Hippichthys cyanospilos; assembly: GCF_059441005.1. NCBI lineage: Eukaryota > Metazoa > Chordata > Actinopteri > Syngnathiformes > Syngnathidae > Hippichthys > Hippichthys cyanospilos. Next base: position 535,267 of record NC_142379.1, read on the forward strand.
CATTTTGAAGAGCCGCAAGATTTTGGCGCCTTAACTAAGTGGCGCTTTCCTGCCCCCTCCACAAACAAGGTCATGAGTTTGAAGAGAAAGGAGGCGTCGCTACAATGGGGTCCCTAATCCGGGCCCTCCCGCTCTAAGTGGCCCCCCGTAATCCCCGCTATCAAAGCAATACGTCTTGTTTAGCTAAATGACAAGTCAACCCCCCCCCCCCCCCGCTTCAGATTACAAGGGCAAGCGGCTAGGCAATGGGGGAGTGGTGCGGCTAATCCGTCAGCGCTAACGCTTTGCGTGTCGGTGCAAGCGCACGCCAAAGTCTTTCCGCGCTTCGTTTTTTCACTCACGGCAACTTTCAAAAACTTGCTGCCGTCTAAATGTTTCCGTTTTGTTTCTTTGGTGAAACTTTTTCCAAATTTTTGGGGGATTCATAGTGATGTTCATGTGCTCTTGCACAATTTCAGACATTTCAGCATCAAAAAAAGAAGCATAAATCTGTTGTTTCGAAGTTCGAGAAACAGCGTTGGCACTAAGGCATCGCTATGCTTTTTATGACATGATTTTATAAATAAATCAGGGTTGCTGATTAACGTCAGCTTTTCTCTTAGCTAGCTGGCTCGTACTGCTGGCGGGCAGGCTTTCCAAACAAAGCCGCTTTTGACTTTGTTAAACGCAACCGAAAAACGGACTCGAAGAACGGGGCGAGGCGAAGCGCGGGCGCCGTCAAACGCAATCAAGGTCCGGGTCGGCGGACGGCCTTTCAAGTCCGCCAGCGTGAAGTCCTAATTAGTGAGCCTTAACGCCGACGTCACGCCGCGACGGTCAAGAGTTGGACGAGGAAGGGAAGGACGGCGAGCCCGAGGCAAAACAAAGGCGGCGGCGGCGGCGGCGGGGGGCCCGGGTGACGCTGGATGAACTGTTTTTCCCGACCGTCAGATGAAAGGCCTCATCCTGTTCTCCGCTCCGCGGCGCCCCATTGCACCTTTTGGGCCCACCTTTTCTCCCGCCTGTCGGCTTAAGCTTTCACGCGCGCTCACCTTGATTGGGGCTAACGACGGCGCCGAGACCCCCTGCCGGCCGATCACGTGCCGGGGGAGCCGCCGCCTCCGATCCTTTCGGAATTGGGAACGCCGGACCCCGACGGCCCCTTTACGGGTTCTCTTCGGACGGTCCAAAACCAGCGGCCAGGATTGTCCGGGTCCCGCGGTGGAACAACCCGTCGGCCCGGGGCGGGGACCGGGGTCGGGCCGCCCGGTCGACAACTCGAGCGGCCCGAAAGGCGAGGTCCTCGATCGGGGGCGGGGAACTCCGGAACCGTCCTCGGCGAGCTCCGCGAAAGCCCGACGTCCGTCCCCGTCGTTTGACCGGGGTCGAAACCCGGCGGGGACCGGAGTTCCCGACCCCTGATCTAGGACCGAATCCTCGTTTAGTATCCGGCCCCTTGTTCCTAAGGCTGTTTACAATCGGCGAGCCTAACTGCGGTTCTTAGAGGGCGAGGCCCTAGATCAGGGGCGGGGGACTCCCGCACCCCGCCCGTTTCGGACACCTCGAACGACCAGCTCGTCTGCAAGCTCCGCCGAAGCCCGCCGGCCGTCTCCATCGTTTGAACGGGCTCGAAAGCGGGCGGGATACGCTCGCTCGCTCGCTCGCCCGGGGATCCCTTCTTGGTGGCGGATTCTTTGCTCGGACCGATCGCCGTCGTCTTTTTTGTTCCTGTTCCTGTCCGTGTTGCTTCTTGGCGCTACGGGGACTAGTCTCGTCTTTTTTCGATTCGAGCCGTTGTTTAGTTCCAACAATCGGTGCTGTTCTTTTATCTTTGCGAGCGTTTGGGACGTCGGCAGCTCTGCCAAAGGCTGGCCGGAAACTCAGCAAGGTAAGAGGCCTTTTCTCTTTACGGTTTTTGGTTCCAGCTTGTTGCTGGCGCTTCTTTTTAGCCTGTCTGACAGGAGAAGGATTTACTTGCTTGGATTCCTGCCCCCCCTTCATCTGGAAAAGTATGGACGGACGCTTTCGAGCCTCAGGCCTCGAGCCGAGGAGACAGATTTATTCGCTGACGCTAATGCTACAGGTTAGCGTGGCAAAACTCCCGTAATAATTCAACTTCCTATTCATTGACTACGCTTGTTCTTGACCATGTTTGATGACAGCCGTTGATCCTAACGCTTGTCAAATCTCAGTTTGAAATTTCGACCTCGCTTATAAGTCGAGCCCCTGTTTTTTCAATGAAATTTCGATGATTTATTTTTTTGACACAGCTGAATATTAATTAGTTGAAAATCCCTAAAAGTTGTCGGTGTCACCAAAAGCACCTCCCGTTTAACGTCCTCTCCTTCCTGCTCGTTATCTGCGCAAACGTCTTTGTTACTCTTCCATGAGTAGTCATCTTAGTCCAATGCGTTTGAAATGGAGGTCTTCGGAGGTTATTTGCTAATCGTCTTACTTGGGATCTTCTTTGCACGAGCGACGACTGTTGCGAGATCACAGAGTGAAAGTTTGCCCTTCGCTGTTTGGATGGATGGCTAGACAGCGAGCTAGCGAGCTAGATAGCAGGTTAGCTAGCAATAGATAGAGGGCCAGATTAGCTAGCGAGAAGCGGCGCTTGAGGAAAGTGCATTTTTCCGATGTTCTGTGCAAAGACCTGAAAACGGATGCATACTATATCAAATCAGAGGTGTAACTAATCATTTTAAACCTTGTGAATGATATGACTTGTTTTGCATTCAAACAGAGATGTGCGGAAGTTTGAGTTATGTGAATATACGGGGGTTGAAAACGAGGAAACTTGGAGAAAGCCGGAGAAATGCGCTATTTTCTCCCATTTCCAGTGCTTGGGCTAAGCCAGACCGAAAATGTAGCCGGCCGCCTTTTGACTCGCACCGATCGCTTGCTAGCACGCCGCCTCACGTAAACAGCGTTTGGAAATGACGTGGCGCGAATGCTCAAATCAATCTTTGGCACCATTCTGCCATTAGTGAAACCAATTAGTTGCTCGAGGGTGAGCTTCGGTAGCGCCGCCTCTTAAATTGCACGGACACTAGCTCTTATTGTTGCTCCGACTAAACGCCCCCCTCTCACGCGCGCGCGCCGAGCGTAATCACTTAGCGCGAGGCAGCAAAATGCCGAGTCAGCGCAAGTATCGCAAAGGTCACGCTGTTGCGTGCGACTGGCAGGAAAACAAGGATGTGCGCCTGCCCGCGTGCGTGCGCGCGCGCGCGTGTTGGGAAAAGAGGTGCAACGACGGCGGGCGCACTGGGAATGCGGCCGCCGTGTTGTGATTGCGCTGGCTGAACATGGCGCGTTTGCCACTGGAACGCAGCGCCCGAGTGATGGTAGCGTGCGCGCGGGGCGCCGCCGGGGATTTTGCGGGGACTCCGCTCGGCTTTGCGGCGTGTGCGCGCATGTGTGTTTGCGCAGAGCACGCGATTAGTCCCACCTGATAGTTCCCCTGATAGCGTTTTGATATCGGGGATGTCACTTGCAGCAGGGGCCTGGTATTCATGCTAATGCCGTATTTTGCGCACAATGAGGCGCACCTAAAAGCCTTAAATTTTCTCCAAAATTGACAGCGCTCCGGCCTTATAATCCACTGCGGAGGATGAAAAAATTTTTTTTACCTCTGCATTTCATTTTGATACGTATTTTTTTACCCTTTTTAAAACAGCAAAACAATATATTTGAAGGTTTTTGCTTGCAATTGGACAAGTGCATGGAGTGGCTGAGTAACGCAACTTCGGCCACTACTGTAGCTTCTATTCTATGCGTCTTATAATGCAGTGCGCCTGATATATGAAAACACTTAAAATGGGCTGTTCATTGAAGGCGCGTAAAATATGGCGATCAAGTTTGACTGAGTTATCTGATTTTGTTTTGAGTCCCTTTAGTGCAGCTCCATCTAGCGGATGCACAACACAACCTTAGACATTCCTGTAGCTTATATTCTATGTGTTTTAAAACGCGGTCCACCCTATATAAGAAAACAGTTTAGGAACAGGCCATTCAGTGCGGTTTATAATCCCCTGAGTCTTATAGTACTGAAAATGCCGTATTAATTAAGGGAGGACTGTGCGATATCCTTGTAACTTCTTTACTGTATGCAAAAAAGATGGCTACGCAGCAGCGGAGTCCGATTGTGCCGGATGCGGAAGAAGGTCTAAACGGTACCTCCTCTTGACGCTGGGTGGCAGGGCTGCAAATAGATGCAGCATAAAGATTTTCTATCCTGGCCCATTTCAAGACCGGTTTCCAAGCGCGCAGAGGAGGTCGGAAGCCGGTCGGCGGACTCTTGGACTCCCGCCCCGTTTTGAAGTTTCGTTGCATCAGCGGCGCAATGCGATGTGCTTGAGGCGCGCGAGAGCAAGACGCCGCAGTGGGGATGCGTCGGGGTGCCCCCCGCCCCGCCGCGCCCCACCCCGCCGGGCCCCGTCTTTGAAGGAGACGCCAAGCCCACGTGAGCCAGCGAGGACAGCCAAGCGTGCGCCGCGTCCATAAAGCTCCATCGATTGGCCGCCGGCCTCGCTTGTTGCCGGAGTCCCGCCGCTCGGAACTTTGTGTGGCGTCAGCTGCATGCGCGCGCAACTCATTATCCCTCCAGCGCCTTCATTAAGATCTCGCTGGCCAGGAAGGAAAAGTCGCTCGCTTAACGCCTCATGCAGTCAATGCGGATTTTCAAACTCTTTTTTTTTTTTTTTTTTCTTCTTAAACCTCGGACGGCATTTTGTCCAATTCTTGGTTATTCTATCAAAAGCCTTTCAAATCTAGGGGAAAGCATTGAAAAAAGGCACTAGGCAGCTGAAATTTCAAACAGATGGGGACAAGGTGTCCAAGTTTAACACAGCGCCGCCACCACTGGCAAGAGTACTTTTGTCTGCTTCGCTCAACCTAGAACATTTGGTAAAAACACACAAGGAAGGAAGGCCAAAGACTTTAGATTCTTTTCGCTCCCGAAGAGAATGGACCGAGACGCGTCGGCGCTCACAGATCTCCTACGGCTCCGGAAACACATCCGGTGCAGCCCTTTTTTTAGCGATTAGAGTAGCCCCGATTACAAACGTCGCCACCCTAAAGTTTTTGGGGGGGGGGCAAAACACACGGCGGCAACACGGCAATAAACACGTATGTGTCTCTGCTATACTATCACCTATCAGTTCATACGGTGGCTAGTATCTTCTTTGAGACATAACAACCATCCGCAGACCGTCACGTCCTGTAGTCGGGTCACGCTGCCTCCTTTCTTCTCATGCTCATGCTATTCTAACTGCTATTTTGTCCAATCTTTTCATCTTTGTGTCAAATGCATTTCACATCAAAGCGAAAGCTTTGAAAGAGGGCACCGGGGAGCTGAAATTTGACCACGGTCTGATTTTTTTGCCTTTCTACAACCTGCATCTGATCTTTTCATGGCAGTTTGCGGCGTAGGCTTACGGCACTTGTTCAAATGAGGCAGCTTTTATCGGGCTCCGGCTTCTCGGACGGACAAATACTCGGTACGGAGGCGGCGGCCGCCTCCGTCACGAGCGCTCGCCAGCAAGCGCTTCCTGACGGCCTGCTCATCGCGTGCGAGTCATTGCAAGTCCACTCGAGTCGTTAGGCGAGGAGAGTGCGCCGCAACATCAACAGGAAGTGGTGTAGACGTGTCACTCAAGAAGCGGGACTCTTTAAAAGCATTCCGGCCAGACCAAATGGCGCGTTTGATGCCTTTCAAGCACTAAACGTGCTGACAAGGACTTCTTGGACGAGGCCGCCGTTGACAAACGAGCGCAACGCAAATCCGTTGGTTAACCTCGCCGGATCCCGCCGCCTTTGCGGCTTGCTCGTGGCCGTTTTGGACGTTTCTCAGGATCGCGCATCTTTGCATGCGTTCGGCTGTAACGCGCATCACATCCACGCGGTGACAACGCAAACGTCAGACGCAACGTGTTACGTCACACGTGTTTTGACGTTAGCGCTAACGTCAATTTGATGTTTGTAAGTTCTACGGGCTAAGTTGTTGGTGGGAAGTGTGGTTGAAAGGAGTAAAGGTGAAAAGTGGAAGAGCACGGTAAACGTCAATGCAAAAAAGCATGGTCTGGGTTGCGGGCAAGCCGGCACATTAATAAATGACAAGAATGCATCGGAAAGGATAATACGGTAGATGTGACGGGTTGGTTGCTCTGGTTGCTAGAGACAATATTTTACCGCCGAGGTGTTTCGTAAGCTGACTTTTCGTAAAGAGGCGTTCGTAAGTGGAGCTACCGCTGTATTTGTTTCTTTTTGGAGGGCTGCAAAGCAACATAAAAAAAACTAAAGTACACAGACTGCCAAAAGAAAACATCATGTATGTGTTTTATACCTTACGCAACATCAAACGTAGCAGTAAATAGCAAAAGAAAACTAGCCGGGGGCTAATTTTCAGTAGTTGTCCAACGATGCTAGCGTCATATTTTATTGCATGCAAACGAGCATTTTGCAAGTAAGTATCCTCTTTGTACGGGAAAGAAAAGAAAAAAAAAACCCTCCTTGGACGATTCTTGCTGCAAACTCCCAAAGCATTTGACGGCGAGGAAGCGCTTGGCCTGCTTTAATTGGCGTGTCAAAGTCACCTCCAGACCGACGTTCTTCTCGTGATTACGCCGGCAGGCCCAAGACACGTGTGTGTGCGTGTGCGTGTGCGTGCGTGTCCCAAAAATGCAATGTTCCATGTCCTACCTGAACTGTCTCTCACCTTCCGGAAAAATCTGGCTCGCAGCCACGCTTCACAATGTGGGCGGATGCAGAAAATCATCCAATCAAAGGAACGACGGCGCGCAATCTCACGGCTGACCTACGGTGCTCCCGCTAGCGTCGCGCCGCTTTTTATGACGGAAAGAAAAGGGATGGATGATGGGGCCGACGGACGGCGGACGGATGGATGGGGCCAATGAGCGGATGGATGACGCAGGGGTAGGATTAACGAATTCAATGATACGGCGGATGAACGGACGAATGGTACGGATCGCAACTCGGTGGATGGATGGATACGACGGAAGGATACGATTCACGATTGGACGGATAGGACATAAACGGAGGGATGCGGCTAACGGCAATGGATGGAAATGGATCATTTATGGACTGAGATGTCTAACGAGCGGACGGACGGATACGACTAAGGAAAGGAAGGGAGCGGCCAACCACCGGATGGGCGCCCGCCGCTAACCTACAGCTAATGGATGGATGAATGGGAAAAGAAAACCCGCCGTTCAATTGATCGTCTTTTTATCGTTTCATGAAAGTCCTACTTCGGACCTCCGGGATTAAGATCGCTCCCAAGGTTGTTCCTCAAAAGAAGGCGTTGTCACAGCTGCTCCGAAAAAAGAAGAAGAAAAAAGAAATCCAAACGCCGGAGGAAATGTTTGTGTGCCGACGTGGACTCCGACTCCGACTCTTTCCTTGGCCTTGGCGTCATGTCAAATACCCCTTGTCTGACAGCGACTCCCTTTTGTTTTGTTTTTAACGAATAGAGCGGTGACGCCGGCGGCCGGCGCTCCTCTTAACTCATTCGGTGCCGTGGACGAGGATTCTCACCTTTTAAAACGGCAATAAGAAATCATCAAATTCTGCTCCAGTCGTTTTTTTCTACGAAAGCCTGACGCTCTTGACTCTTAAGTTCATGTGGGGCAGTTAAGCGCCGTGGTGCTGACTGCGACCGCGAGGTGGCGGTGTTTCCGCACTCGCAGCTATTGCCGCCATCGATTCCAACCGAAGAATGGAAGTCAATCTTTCGTATGATGCCGCCGATATTTGCGTGGACATAGCCCGTAGAAATGCCAATGATACCGGCTGTAACGCTAACAGGCCGGACTGGCGAGAAAGCGACGCGCGCCGCTTGCATGCCGCTTGCATGCCGCTTGCATGCCGCTTGCATGCTGCTTGCACGCCGCTTGCACGCCACCTGCACGTCATGACTAAAGCTGAAGTTTTGCCGGAAAACAAGGGGCGACCCCGGCGAGCGCGGTTTCCACGTCCGTCCGCAGAGCTGGGGCGGCCGCGAAAAGCTTCTCCCGACCACAGCCAAGTGAGTGGCCCTTCCTTTTTTCTTCTCTTCCCCTCCCCACATCATCGGCCACAAACTGGTGACGAGGCAGAAAATGGCGGCAGGAGCTCCACATTTCTCAACTGCAAAAAAGCACTAGTAGCAATGGTGTAAGAAACTATAAATGTGAAATGGCTGGATGTACAGGTGGGTGGAGCATATTGACATCCATCCAAAATTGAAAGTCAACCCTGAAAGCTCTTGTGTAATATTGACACAAAAGAAAATCGATTTTTTTTTTACTTGCTATTTCCAATGTAAGGTGCGATTCTCTTAGTTTGACAACGAATTGTCATTTAATATCGTAAATGCTCGTAAGTTTTTTTTTGGTATACCCCAATTGATTTTTTTTAATTTTTTTTGTCCCGCGGGGCGAGCGTGGCTCAAAAGCTGCTTTTCACTTCGCGGCCGTCTGGTGAGGGAGCGCGCACCTGTATCAATACAACACCCCTGAAATGCATTTTTTGCGTGCGCAGGCGCGCCGTATTTCACCGGCCGACATATTGACTTTGGATGTAGTCGCGGCTCGGAAAAGAAAATCCCGGGCCGCATCGCGGCGCTCTTCTTTTACGGGCCCTCGAAGGATTCCACGGACTTCTTTTTTTTGACATGTTTACACCCGGCGCCGTGACTTGAAACCGCGCCGGGTGCTTTACGGCCTTCCAAAGTCAAATGAGCGCGTCTTGTGGAAGGATTAGCGGCGGGCGGAAGCGGCCGCCATTTTAGTCGCCGACTTACAAGTCGCCGTATTTTTCCGACTGGAAGCAACAATTTTTTTCTCGTGATTTGAGCCCTGTGGCTTATAGTTGAGTGTGGCTTAACTGCAGTTTTTTTTTTTTTTTTTTAGATAAGGGATCGCCGTATTTTTCCAACTACATACTGCAACTATTTTCTCATTTGACACTTGCAAATCATCTCCTAAATGATCAATAACAAACGTGCAAGTGTGCCGCCTCGACTGCGAGTTAGCTAGCGGGCTAACAGCTGCTAAAGGCTAAATGAGCGGAGGACAACAGCGCAATTGGCGTTTCGCTTTGTTGGCCGTCTCTCTCCACCGCTGATGAATGCATAAAAGTGCCGCGTGACTCATTGTTCCCCACATTTGCGCCGGGGCGCCTCCCGCAAAGCATCATGGGAGCAGCCAGCGCGCCAAAGAGCACCGTGACTTCCGTCTTTCTCGATGGGGAACCGGGAATGTTTTTTTTTTTTCTTTGTTTGATGCTCTTCCGCGAGCGGGGAGACGCGTGGCGCTCGGAACCAGAAGTTCCTTTCTTCATTTGGACTTCTTGCGTCGTCATGGCGGCGGAACAAAACAAAGCGCGCAAACAAAACTTTTTTTGCCGAGAGTCACGAGGACGTTCAAATTGTGACTGCGAGCTTTTTCTTCAGCGCGGCTTTTGACGTCAGCTTTCTTCCTTGGACGTTCTGCTTTCGAAAAGAGCAACACGCGCCCATTTATTTCTCCCGCGTTACTGGCCATCCTGGTACTCGGGCGTACTCCTCACGGGATTCAAACCCCCGACCCGAGGCGGATGTTTTCCGGGCCTCCAAGGTTGCGCTAAGCGCTAAGCGCAAGCGCGGGGCCTCGCCTCGCCTCGCCGTGCCGGCCGGCCGGCTCTTTGCCTAATTTGCTGGAAAAGACATTAAGCCGGCAGAAATGATCAAAGTGTTAAAGCAGAGACGCGTAGCGAGCGGGAACGCGGCGCAGGGTGGTCTCGGCCGCTCGCCGACATTTCTTTGGCCCTGCGGGCGGCCGTGTTTGGGGGACGCAAAGGCACTAGCGCCAATTGACCTCTTTGCCGCAGTCTCACCGAATTTACGGGCGGCAGAAACTCTGATGGCGCTACTCAAACACATTGTGACGTTCGGACAAATAGCCAACTAGACGGTTTGATCAAATAGAAACCAACGGGTAGCTCTAAAGCTAGTTTGCGCAATACCGCATCGCTACATAGCGAGATAGCCAACTGGATCGATAAGACAAGCATCTCGCTAGATAATTATGTCGAAGCTGGACGGATAGGAAGCTCTGAAGCCATGAAGATAACTAGCTAACGAGATCCAGACGGGTAAAGTAGAAGCGAGACTGAGAGGTAACCGCAAAGTTAGGTAGCACTAGCTCATCGGCTCAAAGCTCGACCGCTAACAAGTGGCATACAAAGTAGAAGGTAACTATGAAGCGAGGTAGCACTAGCTCATTATCTCTAAGCTAGCTAGCTAACTAGAAACAGACATACTGAACTATATAGCTTGATAAAGCAGAAGCTATACAGATCAGTGGCTATGAAGCTAGCCAAAGTCAGCTAGCTAACTAGATAGACAGACACTTAACTAGATAGCTCGATCCAATCTAACTCATGGGGACAGCTAGCTCATTCCCTCAAAGCCCGCGAGCTAACAAGTTTGACACAGTCCTGACGGTTTAGGACTTTTGAATTAGTTTTGTGTTTTCTCGGGTCACGTGTCCTCTACTTGTTAGGGTTTCCATTTGCAGCCGTTTCGTCATTGTTCCTTGTCTACCAAACAAGTTCAATCAGCCACTGGAGACCTGGCCAGGTGCTCCTTGTTGCGGTCATTCAGATTTCCCTGTTTGGAATGTTTTCTGTGGGGCGGCGTTTCGTCCAAGTGTTTGTTTCTTTGGATGCCGCTTTCCCGGACTTTGTGTTCACGCGTTTCCGATTCCACGTGCGTTCTCTCATATTCGAAATCAACGTAAATCAACGTCTGGCTTCGGGCGCTCAGTCGGAACGTCCGGCCCCGGAGAAAACCGAAGCGAAAACAGAAGCGAGGCGAGGGGCGACGTTTCTGATCAACTGGTAAGTTGGTCACTTCTTTTTCAGCGTTTGATTTGACGTGAATCAAAAAAGAACAGCCGAGAGTTTGAAGGCTATTTGATGTATGCGTGTACCACATGGGTCCAGACTGCTTTTGACTCTGACTGGAGTCATATCGTTCGAAAGGATATTCTTAGGTGGGACTCGAGTCACGGTTTGGGTTTAGAGTTGGCGTTTGTGTTAGTGTTGGGGGTCAGGTTCGGGTCAGGCCCAGGCAAAGTTCAGCCAGAGTTAAGATGGGCCTGAAAAAAAACGATGACATTTGGACGCCGTTCCTATGAAGACATTCTATCCTCGTCTGGCCCGCGAAGAGAAAGAAGTCCATCTTTTGTTCATTTTCCTCTTGGAAACTAAACGAGTGAGTCATTTGATGTGGGAACTTTCCACATCGCTGGCGACGAGCACCGTATTGGGCCCTTGGCTTTTTTTCCCCCCAACCGAAACGGCGCAAGCGCCTCTTCAGCGTGCTCTTTGGCCAAAAACACCGAGAGAAGAAACGCTTACTCATTATGATATAAATGACTTCGAAAATAAAGTCGGAAACCATGCTTTTATTAGTCACTTGTGCAAGAGCGTACGCCTGTGCAACTCTCTCTCTCTCTCTCTCTCTATATATATATATATATATATATATAGAGAGAGAGAGAGAGAGAGAGATTAAAAATACGTATTAAAAAGTATATAAATATACATAATACTGTATTCATAAAATGTATCTATTTTTGTAGAATAGTAAAAAATGTATGGCTATTGCGGGGTGCATGCTTGCGTCTTTTTCCAGACATTAGTGTTAGTCCGCCCTCTTGTGGCGAATGCGCAACCATAAAAAAGAGGAAGAACTGATCAGCATTTTAGAAGTGAGGATCCATTTTCCCTCCCACTTGAGTCAGTCATTAAATAATAAATCATTTTAAATAAAAAATCATTTCTGTAAGAGGACAACTTCAAAGTAAGACCTCGTCACGGTATTCTAAAATGACTCATCTTGTCCTTTTTTATTTTACACAAGATCATAACATTTTCCCTAATACGCTATGTGAAATAAGCACAATAATATGTTTGCGGTATCTGTTTGAAAAATGCATTTTTCAACAGCTGTACACACGTCCGAGCTAATACTTTTCGGAGGGGAAATGGCCCCATCATCTCTTCTTGTACAAACAAGCTTTGAGCTGCAAGTTGAAATTCTTGATGTTTTGTGGCGCGTCGCCGGTCTTGGTGAAGTCGAATGTGTAGAAATGGCTGTTGGTCGTATCCTAAAAAAGATCCAAAGAAAAAAAAAGTGAGATATATATGAGCATCCTCAGAACGCAATGTTAGATCTCGCTCGTCTCAATAGCGTATAGTTTTATTACATAATCTTTGTACATATGGTAATAGAGTTAAAAAAAACACATACTTTGAACGCAGTAAATGTTAATGGGCAGTCATTTAAAAACTGAATTATGAACCGATAGTCGCAATTGATGAAAAATGTGTTTGACTACTAAAATCAAGTCCGATAAAAACATTTAAAGAACATCTTTTTTGTGAGAAATCCTTTTACATACAAACGTAAAAAGTTAGAAGACGGAAATAAGCAATAAATATTACAGGGCAGGCGCCCCCTCACCTTGGACTCCAACTTGAATCCCAACCTGGCCAGCGCCCCGATGAAGCTCCTCACGTTGTCCAACCTGCTCGCCACCTCGGCCACTTTCAGCACGCCCCTGAAAGCGCGGGCCGCGCCGTCAGACGGCCGGCCGGGGACGCCGCCCCCACACATCTGCGCGGGGTCGCCGCGGATCTCACTGCCCCCCGGCGGCCAACGTACGGCGGACGCGCGCAACCACCCCGGTTTGGGACGAACGAAGGCACGTTACCCCCTTTTCAAGACCCGGTTGGCCTCGGCCAGGAAAGCCGGCAGGTTGGTCCCCATCAGCGACAGGCAGAAGACGGCGATGTCCACCGAGCCGTCCCGGAGCGGCACCTGCGGGGCCCGTCGGCGTGAGCGGGCGGGGCGAGTGAGTGAGGCGCGCGTACGCGGACGCTCACGTGGGCCATGTCGCAGGCGGTGGCCAGGGGGCACGCGGCCACCAGGTCGAAGCTGTGCACTTTGTTCTTGACGCTGCGCGCGATCTTACAGTCGCCGCAACCCAGGTCGGCCACCACCAGTGACTGAGATCTGAAAGAAAAAACCGGAAATGATCCAAAACTCGATACGGCTCATTGCGGGATCGGAGGACATTTGGCGTCCCGCCCGTCGTCTACATTGGAAATACTTCAACGTGCGGTTTCCCGGTACATTTACTTGTTCTGAGAGCAAGAGAAAGAGTAGTTTTGAAATAGTCTATCTCTGTGTGCAAGAAAGGTCCGTGCTGCAAACATAGTTCGCGCGGAGGTTCCAGGCGGATGTTCGCCTATTTTTACTAGACTTACCCGACTTGGTCAATTTGTCTTTTTTTTTTTTTGCTCTCGTTTTCCCTCTCAGCCCCAAATCGCAGATTCGAGTATACGTATGGTTTCTTACTTGCTGCTAATGTAGGCGATGATGGCGTCCACGGGGTTGGCGGGCCAGTGGCGCACCTGCTCGGCAAAGCCCTTGTGGTAGATCTCGAAGGCCCGCGGGTCCTGCTGGAACATGCGCTTGGCCTCTCCGCTGCTGTTGCTGTACAGGAACTGGTTGATGTAGCGGAAACGGGCCGCTTCCAGGCGCCGCTCCATGCGCTGGCGCAGGGCGCTTGAACGCTCCTCCGCCTCTTCCTTGTGGGGCTCCGCCTCTTCCTTGAGAGCCTCCGCCTTCTCCCCGGGCTCCTCCGCCTTCTCCCCGGGTTGTCGCAGAAGCTCCCGGGGGCGCCGGCGTTTCAGCCTCTCGCCGTTTTGTCCGACCGCCGACCCGCCGGCCGCTTTTTCCCGTTCTACCTCCGCCGTCTTCATGGACGGTGTACCGGCGGCGTCGCAATCTTCTGTCCTTTTTCTTTTCTGCGGCGATTTTTGTGTATCTGGCGCTTGGACGCGTTTGGCGCTTTGGGCGTGCGACGGAGGCCTGTCATCCGTCCGGCTATTCTCTTGAGGTTTATTTTGGCGATATTTATTTTTGCACTTCCTCTTGTTCTTCATTTTGTTTTTCCATTGCTGCCGGCTGAGCTTGGCGGCCTCGTCGGCCGTCTTTTCGCCGGCCGTCTTTTCGCCGGCCGTCTTTTCGCCGGCCGTCTTTTCGCCGGCCGTCTTTTCGCCGGCCGTCTTTTCGCCGTCCGTCTCACCTGCGGGTGTTTTTGTCATCTTCGGGGCAGCTTGGAAAAGACATTTTGCCGTCAATCCTGACAAAGTGTGTGAGCGTCCCTTCAAGGGTTTTGAAACAGTGATTTGATTCTGAGAGTCACACAGTTGGATGCGTTGAATGTTTTGTATAGAAACGAATTGCACTTGTCATTCAGTTAAATGGTTGACTTCATGTCACTTGTGTACATCTTTTTCTCAAGTGGCACAAAGGATTTGCGATTAAAATCCAGTCTATAGCCACAATGTAGGTTTCACCGTTTCAACACTTTGAAGGGTACATTTCATTTGCAACGGCAACAATTCCACCACTCACCAGTTTTCCTTGTCACTTCCTTTTTGATTTGTGATTTCTCTTCCTTGACATCGCCGTTATTCTCCCGCTCTGCCGTTGTCGCGCCGCCTTGCTTTGTCCGCTTCCTTCTTTTCTTTTTTTTCTTCTTCATCGTGCACGGGCCGGCGTCATCATCGTCGCTGTCGGAATTGGGCTGCCGCCGGTCGTCGTCGGCCTTCCAGTCCGGTATGGATTGCAGCGTCTGCAGCGTCTGGAGGAGAATCTTCTTTGCCGCATTTTTCTGTGGGTGGGGCACTAGATTAGGCAATCGCAACATCAAATCAATGCTCACTTCTCCGGTTAATGATGTGTTGCCATTCGATCGGAAAATTCCGAATGCCCCGCTAGATGGCATACATTACCACGCCATGTTCAGCCCGGTCCGTTCTGCATTAGAGTAAATGGCCTCTGTCTCAGACGCGTGCACATTTGTGTGTGTGCGTGAAGCCGAATATTTTTTTGGGGTGCACTCGATCGTCGTGCCGACTGCGCGCGTACATAGACTTGTGCAATACGTGACCTACCTTTACGTTGGTTCTGATGCCGTTTGGTGGGTTCTTTTTCACAATGCTTTGACTGGGGACGTCGGCGGCATCATTCCAGTCGTCTTCCTCATTAAACATATTCCCCAAAGTCTGCATATTGCCAAAACATGCATGGGGGAAAGGGCAGAGTAAAGCACCCCAAATCAGCAGGAATTTTACTCACCAGTCAAACGCGTTTCTCGTCGAATTGAAGGTCAATTGAAAATGGAAGTTTACGAATATGAATCACCGCATGTTATGATTTCCTGACTTTTTTTGGGACCGCGCTCGTCGCTCAGCTAACATGCGCGTGCACCAAGCAAAACAGTCAACGGCGCGTTGTGATGACGTCAACAGGACGAAATCTCCGCTGGATTTTTTTTTTTAACCGTACGAACACTAGCATAGTACATTCCCCGCTAGAAACTACTCCACACAGAAAACCAGTATAAATGCATTCCGGCCGACTTGAAATCTTGCAGGGTTTCGCAGCTCCGGACGTTGATTGGCTGAAAATGGTCACGTGATACCGGAAAGCCATTTTGCAGCTCAATGCTTGCTGTCGTTGATACGTAAATTCAATTGCTTTTCGCGAGTCTTTTATCACAGTAAAGAAATACTGAGGCAAATAGTCACCTACAGTTGTTAACCGAAGCGGCAAAGACGCGAAGATCCGCAGATCTAATCTACTAACCTGGTTCTTGCGAAATCGTCTACCTTCCAGTTTAATTTAATTGACTTACTCGGTTCCATAAAACCCTACAATCCATAAAACCCTACAATCAAATCTAATGTTATCTATCTTCCTATCTGGTTCCTGTATCATAACCTACCCATCTAAACTACCTACCTAGTACCGAGTATGTGTATTCTTTCACATGCTCCCGTGGGAGCTTTGGGGACATTACGGTAAACGCAACAATACACACTCCGCCTACTGTTGCCCGTGGCGAAACAGACAGGGCAACCAAATGTAATATCGACCTACGATTATATTTAAAACATACTGTTGGGCGTTAAGAACACATTTCTTTACAAGTTTTTGAAATAGTAATTTAATTGATCAATTTTCAATGAAAAACGGTATAAATCTGAAAAAAAAACTATCTAATCCAATCTAATGTAATTTTGTTATTACCAGGTTCCGGTTAAATCCATTCCCCGAGGCTATATCATTTGACGCGGTGTCTGCTAAAGTCTGCAGAGGGCGCAGTTGCTTGTTCGGCCGCCGTAGCACGTCGCTACGTGAGGGTGTGGACGTAGGCAGTTCGGCTGTCGGCTCGGCTCGGCGCGGTTCAGTCGCTCTCAAACGCAAAAGAACAGCCCTCTAAACTTCTCCCGAGGCCTCCTTTCACGTCATTACAATCGGTAAGTCGTCGCCTTGATTCGCTTAAAGCCGCCCGGCGTGCCGGTTAAACGGCGAACCGACGCGCTTTTTGGTCGCTGTCCTGCAATTGCCAATGAGAGAAACGGGGGCGTCAAGAATGGGGTTAGCATGCTAGGCTACAGCTGCCCAGATGCTTTCCTTTCTTTCTTTCTTTCTTTCCTTTTTTGCTTCCTCTTTCCTGGAGTTAGTGTTCGCCAACTGCGTTCTTTGGCGCGAGCGCTCCGTGTAGTGATCGCGTTGAATAGAAATCAACAAGTTTGGTTGTTTTTCCTCCCCCCTCGCGTTCGACAGCAGGCGATGCTAGCTAGGGCAGATGAAAATAGTTCAACTTCTTCCTTATATCAGCAACAGTTTGACAAATTGGACTCCTTATCCGGATCTACGTCTTTTTCGAAATAACGTTTCAAGACGTTACGCTCGTATTGAGAATTGAAATGTTCTTTGGTCAGCGTTCCACCGCGTTGCACGAGATTTGCTTCTTTTCCTTCAAATGATCCGCAAGGAACAAGTTGAGGTCACGGAGTTACTGTCACAGACAAACAACAGCAATTCGTCCCTTTGAGGATGCAACAACTTGCAAATATTTGTTTGCGAATGGCAGTCTATGAGCAGCAAACAGTGTAGGATACCTCCAGGTGTTTGTTGAAGTGATTGAAAAGGCTTCAAGATGTGCCTCAAATGGATCTGCGTTTTGGAGTTGCTGCCATTCAAAAGGAATGAAACAATCGCGCGTCTATTTAAAGATATGCAAATGTTTCTCTCTCGCTATATAATTGAGTACTAGAGTTTAGAATTGTAATTTGCAGGAAGAAAGTTTGGGAAAGAACATTCAATGAAAAGTTAGCGACAAGTCATTCCCGAATTTTCCCTGGCTACATATACTTCATACGTTTTATACATGCTATTATCAATTTGTGGACATGAATTCATCTTTTAATGTCATAACAGATTAATTTATGACGTACTAGGGGTGGGAATCCGACTGCCACAATTCCATGACATTCCAATTTTGAAATTTCGATTTTGCTTCAGATTTTCGATTTTCAGCTCAAAACAATTTTGGTTTCAAAATGAATCAATGCAATTACGTGTGTCACGACAGTGACGGCTCTCGATTAAAACCGCACCGTCCTTCCTCACTACATAATGTAGTATCAACCGTGGCCAGAGGCGGCGCCAAAAAACATAGATCAAACCAAAACAAAGCGCAGCTCCATAACAGTAAGAAGATCAAGGAAACCCGCTCCAAAACGTTATTGTTTCGGCCCCTGCCGCCCAGTACCAGTTGACCCGCGGGCCGGCGGTTGGGGACCTCTGTTCAATAGCGTCGAGTGCACCTATTTCATTTTACAAGCCATTTGTTGTGACTTGTAAGTCAGCGCTACAAACGGTGTGCGTCAAACCCTCTATGGCAAGCGTGTACGAGATTGCTCAACTTTGCTCGTGATTCTCAGTAACCGCGGCTGTCGTCATCATCCTCCCTCGACTTGGGACGTGAAATATACAACAGTAGCAAAATGATTTTTGCCTGAAAATTGCCATTTGCCTTTATAAGGACATTGGAAATCCTAATTTATTTGGAGGCTCACTGTAAAGGCAAGGTTTCTTTCCGAGCATTTCTTTGAGCTTGTGCTTTCCGGTGATTTCAGGTGCGAGGCCCCGCTGCTCTGAGGCTCGGCGACCGTGGCCCTCGCTGCATTAGTTGAGGGACGGATGAAAGGCGCCGTCTTCCCGCTGCAGTTCCGCATCGTGTCGCTCAGTTAACGGCGAGCGCCCCAAAATGGACGACATCTTCACGCAGTGTCGAGAAGGCAACGCGGTGGCTGTGCGTCTCTGGCTGGACAACACGGAAAATGACCTCAACCAAGGGTGAGACGCCGTTTGTTGTAGGTGCTTTATTTCAAATGGGCTACTTCCTTTTCGCGTGGAAAATTGACAGTTCGATGCTATTGATATGAAACTGAAACTGTGGAAAAGAGGAAGCGAAACTTTGGACTTTTTGTCCCTCGTGAATGTGGTGGATTGCCGAGTTGTTGTTGACCCCCACTTTCATGAGGATTTTCTTTAAAATTGTTTTCAAATTACATTCAAATGAATGTTATTCAAGCACAGATATGCGAAGAAAATGAGTCACCGAATCAACTCATTGGTGCTTTTTGAGGCAATGACTTTTACTGGAAAAAAGAATTCCATCAGGTCCGGTGAGTCGACTTTAAAAATACTGCAAATGTCCGCTCACTGGATTCTTCAATGTCGTGATCAATTTTAAAAGATGGGATTGCGACGGACTTACTTGACTCGGCCTTTTGGCTTGATGAGGCCAACGCTCAAGACGTTCCCTGCGGCGATTTAACGTTTGCGCGGCGGCCACTTTGGCTTTATTCCCGGAGGGCCGCCGGCCCGAGGTTGAACCCTCTTCTGCGGAAGCTCGTGTTTATAGGTCGGGAATTCCCTTCCACAAAAGCGCGGCGCTAGCACAGGAAGCTGGCCTTGACGCCGGTGGACGCGGCGGACAACGCAGCCCGACTTGAGGCGGTGACATCTGGCCGGCGGTTTACTTGACCCGGTTCAGCAATCGAGCGCGCGCGGATCGGCGCCGGGCCGGCCGACGCCGACTTTTCCATTAGCTGATGAGCACGTCGACTGGCTGATTTATGGCCTCGAGCGGGAAGAAAATGAGCCGGGGTAACATTAGAATGCGGCGGCTGCCTCTCCAGCTTATGCAATTGATTTAGTTAGGGGAAAAAAAGTTCCTTCAAAGCTTCCAAGCTCATCAATGTTTGGACTCAGCACGTGTTTGCTTTTGTCGCCCCCCCCCCCCGCCCCCCAAAGTACCAAAGGACGGGAAGATTGAAATCTTTACGTCTCGTCGTAACCCTAACCCGCACAAAATAGCTCCTCCCGTTTTACTTCCGGACGTTCTTTCCTTCCCGCTTGTCATTTGTTCTTCCGCGGGCGCTCATCTTTGGAAGTTTGTTTGAAATGGAATTCTCCAGAAATGCTTTGCTGATGCTTTTATTGAATTTTATTTTTGAAACCAAGCGATGACTGCGGGCAGCCCGGAGCCCGGACGGTTAAGCCCTCCCCCCTGTCGGGCTGAAGTCATTTGCTGCCTGTCATATTTGTAAATGTTATCGCTCCGTTGTGAATTTTGCGCTGAAGCTTGACTTGATTGAAGTTCCGATATCTGCAGGACAAATTGCAATTGCAATTTTTTTCCTTAAACTCACTCTGCACCGGCTTGTTCCCGGGAAAGCGTGGTTGCTGAATCTCCTTACAAGGAAAAGGACGCGGGGCGGCCCCACTTGCTCTCCTAGCACTGTCCAAGTGGTGTTTGGCCAGACAGACAAGTGTGCGTGGAATGCGCGCGGCCCTGCACGCGCACATACGCACAGTGATCCGCATTCCACTTTATTCCTGCTCCTCTGCCCTAGCTTACGCTCAACTCATCAGCTGCCGCACTTGCTCTCAGCGCCTCCTTTTCCAGGTGCTTTTCATCAAAGAAGCACTTGGCTGCGTTTTGTTTTTCCTCGGGCTTAGTGCCTCAATCCCAGTCTTTATTTAGCTGGAAAGCTAGCACCGGTAGCCGTACAGGCCTTCTTTGGAAAGCTGGGAGGTTTATGGGGTGATTGCTGATTTTTATATAATACCTCCTTCATCTGCGCGGCGGGGAGCAGATACCCAGTGCCTGTTGTAGCTCTGGCTGACAGTTTTCATGAATGAAAGTGCGTCCCCGTTGGGAACAATCTGTATATCCGTTGTCGTAAAAAGGTAACGAACCATCTTTTGTCATCAAGCAGCGCGACTCATTTTCAGTGAGGAAAAGACGAAAGCTGTCCAAACCAAGAAAATACAGAGGACTAAATACACCTTGCAATGGGGGTCATTAGAAAATGTGTTTTCCGAAAGGGGGTCCCTGACTCCCGACTCATTTGAAGAGCTCCCGATTGACGCTTTCTGGATCTTGCGTTTGCCGGACTGACGACCCTTGGCAGGTGGAAGAGCCTGAAATAAATGCGCGCAGCAAGCCGGGGGGGGGGGGACTCCGAGCAAGGGAGAGCGGGGACCTGATTGAAGTCCTTTTTTTTTTTCCCCTAAAGGTTTTAAGAGTGCAAAAACAAGTCAGAAATTCTTCTGGATAAATTCTTCAAAGTGTCGCTTAAACATTTTTTTTCTTTTGTTTGAGGCTAGACTGAAGCAAATGGTGCTACCAGTAATAGAAAATGTAAGCAATATTTTCCGCTGAATTAAAAAATTCAGGCGAGCCTTGCTCAATTCAAGCAAACTTTACCTAGAAGCGTTTTCTTAAATTAAGGTGAATTTTTTCTTAAAGTTACAATTTTCAAACAACCCCTACAACAAATTCTATTACTAAAACAATGCGTACGCAAACTAGTTCAGGGAGCTCCCGTGGTCATCAGCATCTTTTAGTTTGGATGAAAACTTAAACAGCTTTGGATCATGTTCGACTACAGTCAGTCAAGTTCTCCAAAATTTCAGAATAACAAAAATGTTCAAATGTGTTTGTTTTCAAACAAATGCGAATCCCTTAAGTTAACTGCAAATGTATATTATTTGAAATGAACACAGTTTTGTATCAATTATAATCAGTTATCGGCAATCTTTTTTTTTTTTTTTTTAAGACAAAGCCAGATACCGGTATTCGCCAAAACGCCAAATGTCTGCGCCGGTAATCGGCCTCGTCTCCACTTGTTAATGGCGGCATTTTGGTAGGGGGTCAAGATCTTGCATACATCAGCACAAGCATCAGACTTCCTTCCGGAGATTTGTGCCCTCATAATGTTGAACTCATTACTTTCTAGGGTTTGGCCTTTTTGGTCCGACGGGAAATGACCCCCCCCGCCCGATGCACAGATAGACTTGTGTGGTGGGACTGAGAGGGTCTGTGCGGGACCTCAACACAAGCACGCAAGGACGTGTTACCACAAGCCAGAGAAGCAGACCGCGTGGGCGGAGCTTTGAGATTCCTTCAGAATGCTCCTTCAGTTCTCTCCGGCCTGATTGTGTTAGACGCCGACACAAAGCAAAAGTGTGTAAGTTGAAGGGCTCCGGCTGAGAGGACGATGCGACCGAGGCGAGAAAAACCAGCGGAGGAATGGGGGGGGGGGAGAACACTTTGACATAGAGCAGACGGAGCACTCGCTGTCCTTAGAAGGACTGTAGCGGCTTTTTGTTGGCGTTCATCCGCCAGAGGACATCAGGAGGCCTTATAATGTCGTGCGGGAATTCGAATTGTGACACGATAAGTCAAGTGGAGGACTTATCACGTGAAGTTTTTGATGCGGTTCTATAGCTCCTCAAAGAACCACCGTCTTTTAATGGGCCATTTCAAACCACGGTGACGCAGGGGAAAACTAGACACCCGCGGCTTGTTTTGAAAATTGGCAAAGTTGAGGCTTTTATGCACAGGCCGACTTGACTCATGGGCAAAGTTGATGTGAGGGACAATTTTACATAGGGGCTGAATCGATGCGCGGAACGAGCGGATGCCCGGGGTCTCTTGATGCAAGGGCTGAATTGGGGTCAAATTGACACATGGGGCAAGTTGACCGATGGGCTAAATGAACAGATTGGGCTCGGTGGTTAGCTCGTTCGCCCCGCACTTCAGGGACCCGAGTTCAAGTTCACCCCGCTCCGGCCGTCCTGTGTGGAGTTTGCGTGTTCTCCCCGAGGCCATGCGGCTTCTCTCCGGGTACTCTCCAAAAACATGCATGGCAGGCTGTGGACATACTAAGTTGTCCCTTTGTGTGTTTGGGTGCATTAATAATTGTTGGTCCCGGCGTGCCCTGCAATTGGCTGGCAACCAGTTGAGGGTGTCCCCTGCCTACTGCCTGGAGTTAGCTGGGGCGGGCACCCGCAAGCTGCGACCCTCGTGAGGACAAGCGGCTCGAGAAAATGGATGGGCGGACGTCACAAAATGCCTATGATATGAAGGTCCAACGGACACACCTGAGACGACACAGCCCGACTTGACGCATGTACCCAATTGACAAACTGGTCTAATTGACCCGCGGGCGAAAGTGACACTCGGTAACCTCGCTGATGGAAAATTCCAAAGGATGCGCCGATTGGCACACCAAAGTCAACGTAAGCGTGCGCACTCAAGGTCCGCCGATTGTCGTTTGCAGGGACGACCACGGTTTCAGCCCTCTGCACTGGGCGTGTCGCGAGGGCCGTTCCAGCGTGGTGGACATGCTCATCATGCGAGGCGCCCGCATCAACGTCATGAACCGCGGGGATGACACGCCCCTGCACCTGGCCGCCAGCCACGGACATCGAGACATTGTGGGCAAGGTACTGCAAAAACCCGGCCGCGCTCACACAGTCACTAGTGCCGTTAATGTTGCGTCATCCAATCAGAGGCAAACACCGTAATTCCTCAAATATAAAATGAGATTTTGTCGTGAAGAAAAGGAAAAATCACTTTCTAGCATATCCCGCTGATCGCTCACAACGTGGGAAATCTGAAACACACTCGATGCACAACAAATATATAATTTACGCATACGAACACAAGAAAATATGAAGAGTTTACAAAAGATGAGCTTTATGTAGTTTTTGCTCTAAATTTGACATTGTTGCCAAAGTGTTGGTGGTGCATCTTTTACACGATAACATAGCAAATTAAGGGTGTGTCTTATGTTTGGGGAATACGGTATTAGTTTACATTGCGGCCTGTGGCATAATATTTGAAGATTCTCGCATTTAAATATATGCATAAAATTGTTGCCATCTTAACTTTGGCACATTAGAAATTCCATTTCCTATGAAATGGGTTTTTTTTTTTTTTTTGGTGGTTGGATTTCTAACCAGGAAGTAAATGGCTTTTTTACGGAAACCCCGCCTCTCACCATACCACACTGTTCAAATCTCATATACCCCCATGGGCCCCCCTGCCTCGGTTTGAGAACTGCCAATCGGGGAAGAGTAATTAATATATCAAGTGCTTCTTTTGCCATCACCTTCCAACGACCTTTCTGCAGCGTTCTTCTTCTGCCGCTCCCCCTCGATTGTTGTTCCAAGTTTCGGATCATACGTGCTAAGATATATTGCAGAACGCCGCGGACTCGGCTGTTGCAACACACCACATAAACCTGTCGTAATCTGTCAGGTGTCGGTATTGTTGGCGGCGCTTATTAGTCCCACATGTGTCGGATGGTCTGTGTCGGAATTAGAAACGCTGGCAGGCGGCTATGCGGATTAATATTAGGCGCGTCTCAAAACGGCGTGCGCGGAGCTGCCAAGTTGTGAATCCTTAACGCATGTGCTGTTTGCGGCCTAAACAGAGCAGAGCAGAGTACGCCGGCCCAAAGTCTTTGACGTCTCTTCCTTTGCGCTTGTAGCTGGTTCAGTGCAAAGCGGACACCAATGCGGCCAACGAACACGGGAACACGCCGTTGCATTACGCCTGCTTCTGGGGACAAGACCTGGTGGCGGAGGTGAGTGAGTGCGTGCGCCCTCCGGTGGCCCCAAAGCTCAATTTGCTGACCGGGCCCTGTCACTTGGCAGGACCTGCTAAGCAACGGGGCTCAGGTCAGCGTCTGTAACAAATATGGGGAAACGCCCTTGGACAAAGCCAAACCTCACCTGCGGGAGCTTCTCAAAGGTATCCCGTCAACGCCACTAATCACTCATCACCGGTCCTGTCTGTCTTCACGCTTGCGTTTGTTGCCTTTGTAGAAAAAGCGGAAAAAATGGGACAGAACCTGACCAAAATCCCCTTCAAGGACACCTTTTGGAAAGGCACCACCAGAACACGGCCCCGTGAGTACCAAATGCATCCCAAGAGTTACTTATGCACATTTTTTATTTGAATCTTTGCAAAATGCACTGACAAATGAGGCTCAAAATGAAAATGAAAAAAAAATTGATAAGGGAAACGCCATCACATTTGGGCAGGGAGAGCCACGTTCGCCGATGCGCGTGCAGGACGATTATCGACCATGTGTGAGCAACGGGACGCAGCGAATTAAAGGAAAACTTGAACAAATACAGTATGTGGCTCTCTAAATCAAGTCTTCCAAATTGGCTGTATAACTCAGAAGACCATCTTTTTTTTTCCACATTCCAAAACAAAAGTGCAGCGAGTTTCACAAAGGTGTAACAGAATCCCTGTTTCAAGCCGATCTTCAATTGGATCCGCTAAAATACGTAAATTGGTTAATTCTCCGTTTTTGACTCTCGTTAACAAAACTGCAAGCAACTGAACTTTCTCTCCGGTATTTAATTGCTCTAATAGTTTGTGGCGTGTTTCAAAATGTCCGCAATTTGCATTTTAATATATATTTTTTTTTCTCCCGTCCGTTTGAAGGCAACGGTACTTTGAACAAGCACGCGGGCATCGACTACAAGCAGCTCTCTCTCCTGGCTCGAATAAACGAGAACCAGTCCGGAGAGGTACGCCGGTAACCGTTAGCGACGCCGGCCTCCTCTGTACCTGTAATCCGTCCGTGGCTCGTGTAACGCGTTCTCGACGCCGCGCAGCTGTGGCAAGGGCGCTGGCAAGGCAACGAGATCGTGGTCAAAGTGCTGAAGGTCCGCGACTGGACCACCAGGAAGAGCAGGGACTTCAACGAGGAGTATCCCAAACTCAGGTGCCGATCTGCCGTGTGCATTCCGTACGCTTGCCGTCGTGTTCGGCGTGGCCTCGTCGCGGCGTGTCCACGTCCCGGTTGCGACCGGTCGGGGTGGAAAGTCGTAGGCGGGCATGGGCTCCAATGGGTCAATACGCAAAGGTCGACGCCGCGCGGTTTGTTTGTGACGTCTGACGTCGGCTGTCCCGCGTTGTTGTTTTGGTCACCGTCCCAGGATCTTTTCCCACCCGAATGTCCTCCCCATGTTGGGGGCGTGTCAGTCCCCGCCGGCCCCTCACCCCATCATCATCACACACTGGATGCCTTACGGCTCCCTCTACAACGTGCTGCACGAGGGCACCAGTGAGTACGTTGCGGCGGCGGCGGCGCGGCGGCGAAGACCCGTTCCCGACGCTGGTTTCTCGTCCTCCCGGCAGACTTTGTGGTGGACCAGACGCAAGCGGTGAAGTTTGCCCTGGACATCGCCTGCGGGATGGCTTTCTTGCACACGCTGGAGCCCATGATTCCTCGACACTACCTGAACAGCAAGAGCATCATGGTGAGAAGACCTTGTACGCAAGCCTTGATCTTGGCTTCGAGCGGGGCTGTCAACCCCCTTTTCTTTTCATCATTGTGGTTGTAGTTTACGGCTTAAGTTTTGTGGCTCTTCGAACTGCACAAGACAAACTGAAAATGCGATCGTTAGTTTTTGCGCGGCGTTTGTAGAGAATTATTGTCACATTTTGACCGATCTTTACAACAAATGCATTTCGCATCCAAGGGAAAGCAACCGGAGAAATTAAGCAGCTGACATTTCACCCAAATGGTGACAGAAGACACTAGGGAGATGAAATTTTGCCCGGATGGCGACAACACGCCCAAGTTCCACTCAGTTGTCGCACTTGCAGGGAGCGTGCCATCCCTCGGTAAAAATGCTGCCAGAATGACGTGGAAGAAAACCACCCCGAAATGATCAAAGTACTGCAAAGGATCCAAGCGCTTCGCTGAGCCGACGTTTCAATTGAATCGTTCCAAGACAAACGATGAAGATAAAACGTCTCGATTGCAGACGTGAGCCCCCCGCGCGTCCGTCCCGCCCGCCCGCCGGTGACATCTGCCTCTTGTTTCATCCGCAGATCGATGAAGACATGACGGCCAGGATCAGCATGGCGGACGTCAAGTTCTCCTTTCAGTGTCCTGGCAGGATGTACTCGCCCGCTTGGGTTGCGCCCGAGGGTGCGTGATGCAGCACGCGCGCATCCAATGTGACGGCTTGGCCGCGAACCGTCACTTTGCCGAAACGGAACCTCGCTAAGATGTCCTCCAGAGACGGCTCGTCTAAAGCGATTAGAAAGAAAATAGGAGGCTCTTCGTGGAGAGCTTCCAGACTAGCGCGGTGCCCTTTTTTGTCGGCTAGCTTTTTCCCTGTCTGAAATTGA
This sequence comes from Hippichthys cyanospilos, assembly GCF_059441005.1. Taxonomy (NCBI): domain Eukaryota; kingdom Metazoa; phylum Chordata; class Actinopteri; order Syngnathiformes; family Syngnathidae; genus Hippichthys; species Hippichthys cyanospilos. Next base: position 561,678 of record NC_142379.1, read on the forward strand.
GGCCCGAGTGGCAGTTTGCTCATTTCCGTGCGTTGCGAAATGACCTCGCGCCATTAAGAAGGAAGTGACGCTACGGCAAACGTTCCTAGAAAACGAGCACTGATGCAAATCGAAGGGGTCGTGTCGCCCCATTCTTAACACCTTCCCACATTTCATTTGCATCTACGACCGGTGGCGGGAGTAATGCCTCACCAAAGTCACGTCGGTACTGTAATGCGTGACTTTTTGATGTAATCGGGTTAGCGGAAGGCATCGCGCACACCAAACTAGAAATGTTTAACTCGCCACTAATGACAGTAACGCTCGTCACCAAGCATTGGGATATCATCGATGACTCGGCAAACGACGGCATCACAACCGACCCCGATCTCGCATAAAAGGGAGAAGGGCGGCCGGGCTGTTGCTAAGTGACTCCTTGGCCCGTGTGGCGCTTTGCAGCCCTGCAGAAGAAGCCGGAGGAGATCAACCGGCGGTCGGCGGACATGTGGAGCTTCGCCGTGCTGCTGTGGGAGCTGGTGACCAGGGAGGTGCCCTTTGCCGACCTCTCCAACATGGAAATCGGCATGAAGGTCAGCAAAGGCGTCTTTGACTTTGCCTCATCACCGTATGTTTGCAAACTTGTCCCGTGGCATGACCTCCGGAGAAAAGTCATCCTGCTCGCTCACCAAGTAGTAGAGGCCAGAGGTGGGCGACACACAACCCTTTCGAAAGTGACGGCTACTTCTTTGGTACCGAGTAATACGAAGGGCTAGCGCTTTGCGCTCGTCGCGTTAACGATTTCTCGCAATCATTAAGGAACGGCTGCAGTAAGTGTCATGTAAATGTCATGCATGTATAATTTTTGATAAAATACATGGAAAAATCACCTATCTTCACAGAACAGGCCTGCGGGCTACTCGTGTGATCTTTCACCGCCTCGGTGACCCCCGCTTTAAACGAAACTCAAACGCTTCTCGTTTCTAACTGCCTAGACAACCGCCGCTAAAGGCTTTTCCTTCAATAGTTCTCGGTTATTTTATTTTGACCTACTGTATTTCTTTATTTGGATGTAATTATGGCTAACCGATGGTCTGTCCCCTCCAGGTTGCCTTGGAGGGCTTGAGGCCCACCATTCCTCCCGGCATCTCGCCGCACATCTGCAAGCTGATGAAGATCTGCATGAACGAGGACCCGGCCAAGAGGCCCAAGTTCGACATGATTGTGCCTATCCTGGAGAAAATGCAGGACAAATGAAAAAAACAAAACAAAATCATCATCAAATCAAATAAGAGCAGACCTTTTATCCCCGGGATGTTGCCTTAAACTCTCTTTCCTTTCTGCAGCCTTGAGCACCGTCGCCACTCCAGTCCGACAGCAGTCCTCCTTTGTTTTTCGCGAGGCTTTATTATCGCTCTTTCTTTGTTTTTATATTGTACATGCCGACTGTAATCAACATGGACTGAATAACCTGTGGAGGGTTTTTTTTTTTTTTTGGGGTGGGGGTGGGGGGGTGAATGGCGCTTACGTCGCTGCCGTCGGGTGGGTTCCTTATACTTTGAAAATCATCGATTATCCGGAGACCCCGAAAACCAATCCTTCAACCATCAGCAATGAATCGTCAGCCTATTTGACTTCTTTGGATCGCTCGGTCGGTCGTTCGCTGGCCGACCAGCTGTATGGATTTGTGAAAAATAGAAAATGTAGCAAATTGTGACAGGAGGTTCGGGCCTGATGCCAGCGATGCGCAAAAAAGCAGATTTTGCAAAGCATGCCACTGTATAACGACCTGTGTAATGATGAGGAAAGTTTTTTCATTTTTAATTTTTTTCATTCTGAAAAACCATAACCCATTTGCCTCAGTTTTTATCGCCAGAACTTTTACAAATTGTATTTTTCACATCTAATTTGAAAATCTAGTCCAAATGTGCTTTTATGCATAGAAGTGCCTGAGAGGATATTTTAGCCTTTTCATTTTTTGGGGGGTGGGGTGGCATCAAACTCAGAACAAAGGCTGTACGCACTGTAAACAGTCATGCTTTTTCCCCGTCTCTTCATTTGTAGGGCGGCCACCTTTCTATGATGTCAGGGGTGTCAAACATGCGGCCCGCGGGACATTTCTGGCCCGCAAACGTGAGAGGATTCTGTTAAAAGTTTAATGGTAGTATTTTATGATTAAAAGTGATGTTGCGCTTGTGTTTCTGGACAGTATTAAAAAAGAACAATACATTTGAAATTGTTTTAAAGTTATATGAATACATACCATGATGCGGCCCGCGAGCTAAAATGTTTGACACCCCTGTGTTATGTTGACATCTCACACATCTTGTCTTTTCTGTGCCTACATCTACTTACTTCTTTGCGTCCATGCCAAAATCAAAAGCAAGCTATACAAATGTATGTATTTATATATAAATATATTAAATTGCAAAGTATGACTAGATTTGGTGTGTTCATTTTGTGCGGCACTTGCAAAAATGCTTCTTTGTGGCTTATAGTTGTCAATTTACTGCAAATCATTGACCACACTTTGTTTTTGCACTTCCCAATCTTTGCCCTATTTTCCTGTGTTGGTTCTCCTTGAGTAGCAATTAGAGATCCGAGGCCTTGAATTTAATACTTGGTGCGTCTCTGTTTGGAATATATCGCTTCGATGTGATGACGTGTGATCGAAGGAAAAGCATACGAAAAAATCACTGGGACGCTAGGATATAGCACGGATTGTCAAAACGCGATGACCTTCAGTACGCAGTGTTTCCTAAATGCTTGCAAACGGGAGGTGGAGAGCTACACCCTGCAGACGTCAAATTGAGCCCATGTCGGGCTCATTTACCGCCATTCAAAAATGGAAATACTGTATTGTCAGTTTTGGGCTAGCTGAAAACCTGATGTTTTATCACACAACTCCCCCGATTTTTGTATTCATCCTTTCAACGGCAACTCGCAAATAAGCCGCAATAGAAATGTTTGTGTTGACGTCCCAAAACCTCTGGGGGTGCTCCTTTCAATGACTGGCTTGTGAATATTTTGAGGGATTGAAAGTAAATATACGTTCATAATTGACATGTTGTCCACGCAAGTTGGGCGATAGTAAGGCCAGCCTAGTGAAAAATCCGCAGACGCCCAGGGGTTAATCTGAGCTCGTTTGGGCCTCGCAGCACTTTTGCACAACGCATATTACAAACAGGACAAAATCTCCAGCCGCACCATTCTTTATAAGGTCACCGAATGAAATGGTAACGTCCTTTATTATCGACGAGTCGTATCGAATATTCGGCGCGGTTTTTGCTCGTCGAGCATCCGAGCTCGGCCGTGACGTCAGCGACTGACGCAGGCCCGTCACCGCCTCTGACACGACCCCCACCCCGGCTCCGTCCTGCCCGCTCCACCTCCCCCCACTGCGCTCGGAGCTAGGAGACGGGCAGTCACCGTGGGCATCGTCGTAACGTGGAAACATGTAGCTAGCTCGCTCCGCTCGACGTCTTTCGAAGCCGAGGAGGTTCCGCCGGTAAGTGTGAGGGCTTGCGGCCGCGCCGGATGATCTTGAATCGGACGCTTTCGGAGCTGAGCCGAGGAGCTAACGTTAGCCTAGCCAAGATGGCGGCGGCGATGGCGATCGGACGTTGCCCGACTGCCCGTTATTATCATCCGGCTGCGGGCCGACTGACCGAGGGGGATATCGCATATTTTCATTCGTTTTTAGATGGTTACATGAAGAACAATGGATGTCGCCGCGAGGCCGTGCTGGTATTTATGGCGAGCCTATTTCTGTGTGTTTATTCAGCATACATGGCCCAAGTACGTATCCGATTCGAATGATTAGAGCTTATGGGCGAAATGTCAGGCTTAGTCCGCTCCTCTAAGCAATAAAATGTGTATTTTAAATGTGCATTTGGTGGTCCTGTTGGGTACGAATCGCTATTTGAGCTTCGCCGGAGCGAGCGAGCCATTTTAGCTTGTGCGCTAGCTGAGGGGCTCGGATGTAACAACATCACATTCGAGCTCCTCAGTTGGCACTCATGACATTCAACCCCCGGCATTCGCGGCGGTTTTTGGCACAAAACGCGAATCGTAGAGCCCCAACCCCTCAGAAAAAGAAAAAAAATCAATCCCTGGGGGGAATTTTGACCCAACTACGGCTTTTGTTTTTCATGTGTGATATTAAAAAAAAGCGCACACAAAACACGAGGAGGCTAAAATATTGCATGGATTGTCAAAACATGGCGTCTTTCAGTATGCTGTCCTGCCGTCCCTTGTAGATGTTTGCAAATGGGTGGTCGAGATGTTAAAATTAGCCCATGTCGGGCGCATTTACTGCCAATGAAATTGGAAATATTGTCAATCTTCAACGTATTGAAAAACAGATGTTTTATCATGCATTTCTACCGAGTTTTGCATTAATCCTTTCAAAGGCAACCCGTGAACAAACTGCAATTGAATTTGTTGCCTTGCGACCCCAAAATCAGCCCAAGTTAGGTGATAATACAGTCAGGTTAGTGAAAAATCCCTGGCCACCCAGGGGGTAAAATGCCCGTCACCACGTTTGTCCAAGACAGGTCCTCGGGGTCCGGTATCCTGCATGTTTTCTAGGTGTCTTTTCCTGACACACCTGATTCAAATGATCAGCTCATCACCAAGCTCAGCAGAGGAGAGGCCTTATAACAATCCCCGCATTTGAATCGAGTGTGTCGAGGGAAAGAAAGCCGAAAGACATGCAGGGGCGCCGGCCCTCGAGGATGGTGTTTGGACGCCCCCGCTCAAAGGTGTATACTTGATATGCCTCCCCGGTGTCGGCCCGCAGCTACGTGGAAAGCGAAGCAGCGATGGGCGGCCACGACGACGACGTCGGGCCGTACGTGGCCAACAAGCAGCGCGACGAGGAGCTGAAGAAGAACAAGCTGAAGGAGTGGCGCGAGCACGAGTCGACGGGCAACAACACCAAGTGGCACAAGGAGGGCCAGAACCAGCTCCGCAAGGTGAGCGAGAACCAGCAGGAGCAGGACCACAACTGCAACATCAGCCACAATGGCAACCCGGACGGGGAACGGGACCGCTCCCCCAAAGCGGCCGCCCGGGAAGAGGCCAACAACATCCTCAATGAGCCGCTGCTCATCCATGCCATGGACGAGGACGAGGAGAAGGAGAGGGAAGAGGAGGACAAGGGGGAGAAGTCGGAGCAGGCCGCTCCGGATGGAGAGGAGGCCCCCGGGGGAGGAGGGAGAGAGGGAGGCGTCCCCGGCGGCAAGGCCTGCCTCCTCTTCGCCAACGTCAACGGGACGCCCGGCGACGACGAGGCCAACTGGCCGGCCGCCGCTCAGGAGGCGTCTTCTCCCAACGGCAACAGAGGTAAATCGCGGGACTGTCTTTGCGCTTTCAAGTAGATCCAATACGCGACTGCAACTACCGCTACTACTAAAACTTCTATGGACAAATTCTGGACGTTCTCAACACAAACCCATGTTTTTTTTTTCCCTACCGAGCCCTCTGTTTTACTACCCCTTCAGTGTGGAGAGTGAGCGTGTCCTTTCAAAAAGTCCCCCATTGGCATTTAACAAAATCCAGATAGATAGATCGCAAGGTAGCGCTATAGATAAATAGCTAGATAGCTGCAGCACAAGGCAACAAAATTTGACTCGAGTTCGAAACGTCCAAGAAAGATACAATACAATTGACTGACGGGGAGACAGATGGCGAGATGGGATGCGCTACGCCGACGACTCAGAGATTTTAGCAGAGATAAGGTTACACGGAGGGGGAAAAAAAAAAGTCTTCAGCCGTGCCCCAAACTGTGAGAGCGTGACTCAAGTCTGAAAAATGAATCTATTAAACATCAACAACTTCAACTGCATTATCCTTTTCTTGTACTGTTCAAAATTAAACATCATAATAAATCCTAAAATATTAACCTTACTATTAATCGTAAAACTTTTCAAGATTTCATTTATTAAAAAAAAATCCTCTCATTCTTATGCTTTACTAAATCATCTCGCGGGCCGGATGAAATCCATTCTATCCAAGGCCTGTGTTTGACACCAATCCCCTTACACAAGATCTTTTCTTTCTCCCCAACTTTGCAAAAGACTCCTTCTGGGACTCCAGCGCCTTCGAGACTGACACGGACCTGCCGGCCGGCTGGATGAGGGTGCGCGATACGTCGGGCACCTATTACTGGCACATCCCCACGGGCACCACCCAGTGGGAGCCCCCCTCACCCTTGGGGAAAGCGGCCGACTCCGTGCTGTCCTCCACCATGTCCCTGGAGACCACGCCGTGCGAGGAGCCTGAGGTCAGATCCCCTTTGAAAGTACCGATGACTTTTTTTCTTTCGCTTTCCCATCCGAAAGAGCGCTGCGGACCCGGGTTGGATCCCGTGGAGCTCCGGGTTGGATCCCGTGGAGCTCCGTGTTTCCACGCTCACAGATCCTGAACTGTGAAGAGCCCAATGGCAAATGTCACTTGTCTTTTCAGGAATCCTGGCCTCAATTTTCCAGCGCAGACGAAGGCGGCGCCGACGGAGAGCTGTGGAAGGTGAGCCCAATCCGCCTTCGTAAATGTGGGGCACCGAGGTTTTTTTCCCCTCGCCTCCGAGCGTCATGTCATCTCCGCATCTTCAGGAGGAAGGCGAGGCCGCGTCCGATCAGAGCCTGCGAGAGTTCGAGGGGGCGACTCTCCGTTACGCTTCCATCAATCTCAAGTATTTACTCTGACTCTTACTCAAGCATGTTTTGAAATGACCGCACGATAAATAGAGCGTGGTCTCTTGTTCCTCACTCCGTAGCTACAACTGCTCCCAGTCTGAGGAGGAGGAGAAACCGCTCACGCTCTGCACCGATTTGGAGAGCAAGGTACCCCAGTGAAAACACACACCGTGCAAAAAAAGTTTGGTCCCCAACCGCCGGTCGGTGGATGGACTGGTACCGGGCCGCGCCTGAAAAAATGACATTTCGGAACCGATTTACTTTATCCTTTATCGGTTCATTCCTTTGTGCTTTGTTTGTCTCGATCTTTGTTTTTTTGGCGCCGCCGTTGGCGACCTCTGGTCTAGACTACGGGTGTCAAACTCCAGTCCTGGAGGAGGGCTGCTTCCTGCGTGTTTTTGAAGCGTCTCTTTCAACCACACCCGACCCATATAATAATCCAGCTCCCGCAGAGCTCGCTAAAAGGCTAATCATTTGAATCGGATGTGCCGGGAAGAGAAAAACGGAAAACATGCGGGATACCGGCCGTCCCCAACCGGAGTTCCGCGCGGAACGATTTGACTTTTTGGGTGCATACTGATATTTTAGCCAGCGGTCCGATATTCTTGTGCCTGGACTGTTGGGAGAAACAGACGGCGGCGGTTGAAAGTCTTCTTTGCGCTGGCAGTGCTTCGCCGTGCGTTCCTTGGGCTGGGTGGAGATGTCGGAGGAAGACATGGCGCCGGGCAAGAGCAGCGTGGCCGTCAACAACTGCATCCGCCAGCTCTCCTACCACAAGCACAACCTGCACGACACCGCCGGCATCTGGGGAGAGGTACCGTCACATTTCCTTTCCATTTTTACTTTTTGGCTTGATTGGATCTTTTTTGGCTTTATATCAAGAGGAGGGCTGGCCACGAGTATCCCTTATCCATTCCTTAAAAACAAAAGAAAACAACAACATGTAGTTGTAGTCTTGTCACTAGCACACAACCAAAGTATTTTACATGACAAATATTCTCGTCCATGGCACCGAAAGAGTTAAAAGCTCCAAAAAGTTGATTTTTCATGTGGCGGCCCCTTTAAAGGCCGCGTCGATCGGTCTTCCGCTGACGCGATCGTCTAAATGTCCACGCGTTGATGCGCCTGTGCGCTTCGACGCAGGGCAAAGACATGCTGATGGTTCTGGAGAACGACACCATGAACCTGATCGACCCGTTGGGGCAGACGCTGCTTCACGCGCAGCCCATCGCCAGCATCCGCGTGTGGGGCGTCGGCAGGGACAACGGCAGGTTGGTTTTCACTCAAATCCGGCCAAAGGAACAAATCAGTCAGATCTTCTTCTCTCCCTTTTGGCTTTATTTATGATTGGCATACAAGCCTTATTTTTGACTGTTTTTTTGGTTTTGATTAGCGATTGGCATACAAACCAGTGAGGAGCTCTGGTGCACAAGATACATACCGACATCCAAAACGTAATCTGAATGACATTCGCATCGTTTGCATTCCCTTGCGTTCTGAAGCTAATAGAAACATCCATCTGAGCGGCGCTCCCCAAAACACATTTGTTCGCCTGTAAGAAAAATTTAGATTCGGCTTTCTAAACGAATCACCGCTATACATTTAACATCTGGGAGTCCGGGGATTTTTCATGAGCCTGGCCTTACTCAACTTGGGCTGACTTTGAATGGCTCATAACATTTTAACATAGAAATATATGTTTACTTTCAAAATTTCCCCAAGGGGTTAAGTAAACCTTGCCCCTACTATCTGGTTTTATAGTGTTTGCATAATGAGTCCCTCTGGTGGACATTTTTTGTTATTACTGCTGCATTTATCACCAACGGGCAGCAGCTGCTTTACATTGTTCTAACACTTGTTTTTTTTCCTCCACGCTGCTTTTTCCACATGCAAACAGGGAAAGGTAAAGTCCGGGCTTTTTTATTTGTGATCTGTCGCGAATTGTATTTGCGCAGCATCGTTATAAGTTCATATTTTCGCGCTATGTCTCGCAGGGATTTTGCCTACGTGGCCCGGGACGTCCTGACGCAGGTCCTAAAGTGTCACGTGTTTCGCTGCGACTCGCCCGCCAAGAACATCGCCACCACTTTGCACGAAATGTGCTCCAAGGTCGGGCTCTCGTCGCCACGCTTTCGGCCGCGTGCGTGCGTGCGTGTGCGGTAACCCTTACATGAATTGTTTTGGGGTTTTTTTCTTCCAACGCGCGCATGTAGATAATGATGGAAAGGAAGGCATCCAAGCCAGGCTTGAGTCGCCTCAGCTCGGACACGGGCAAGCCGCTGTCCGTCGAAGGTAAACCGATAGCACCTTTTTTGGAAAGGGTCAAACGGCTTATTCCTTCTGATTGTCCATCAGAGTTTCCGGCTCCCAAAAATGAACTTTTCCAGCGCTTCCAAGTCTATTATCTCGGCAGCGAGCCCGCGCTCAAGCCCGTGGGTAAGAAGGCCGCCGTCGCCCCTCCTGCCGCCGCCTAGCGCGTACGTACCGGAAAGTGATGAAATGTTTGTCAGGTATGGACGTGATCAATGACGCTCTGGAGGCAGCCGTGGAGGGCAAAGACAAAAACCACTGGACGCCCGTGTCTGTCAACGTGGCGCCCGCGACGCTCACCATACTGGCAAAACAGGTCGGGGGATCCGTAACGCCGGACATTCCTTCGCAATCTTGTGCGGTTTCCACCCCGCGTAACCGCAACTGTAAACTCTCAATGCATCTGGGAGTATCATCATTTCTTTATGTTTTAATTGGACAGCCACGATCTATCTATCGACGTAACCTTTAAAGTTGGGGGTAAAATCGCGTTTTTGGAATATTTCCCCAAAGCGAAGTTCAAAAAAAAAAAAGGGTGGACTTAATAAGCGAGGTCAACATGACAATTGCCACACCATGAATATGATATCATTCCCGATTTCAGACAGAAGAGGTTTTGTCGGAGTGCCGGGTGCGCTTCCTTTCATTTATGGGCGTGGGCAAGGACGTGCGCACCTTCGCCTTCATCATGGCCGACGGCCCGCGAGACTTCACCTGCCACAAGTTCTGGTGCGAGCCCAACGCCGCCAGCCTCAGCGAAGCCGTCCAGGCGGCCTGCATGGTCAGTCTTCCGTGGATTTTCCGTTTGCCTGTAAACGACAGACGTCTCGTACCTGTGCTTGTGCTTGTACTTGACCGGGCTATTAATAGCACATTGTGTTGTTGTTGTGAGGCCAATTGATTTCTTTCTTTGTTTATCTGACAGCTCCGCTACCAGAAGTGTCTGGACGCGCGTCCGCCCAGCCTGGCGTCCTGCTTGCCCACCCCGCCCGCCGACTCTGTGGCCCGCCGCGTCAAGAAGGGCGTGCAGAGTCTGCTGGGCAGCTTCAAGAGCTACAGGTCAGGCTCCCAGTCGCCTTGACGGCCCGCGCGCCGCAACCAGGAAGGTCCACGCAAAACCACCATCTCCACCTTTTTTCCCTTTTACACTCGTCCTGTCGTGTCGTGGAAGTAGCTTGTGGACAAAGACCACTTTTATCCCCCCCTCCTTTTTTTTTCCTCAAATTTGAAACTTTACTCTCCTAATAGCTGGAATTCCAGCCTGGCCGGGGTCCTTTTATGTGATCGGTAACTTTTTGTGTTTTAACAGAAACAACGCTTGGAATGTTGGGACGTAACGTACGTCACCTGCTAAAAAGTGCTCAAATGGGCGCAGCAGATTGTCGCACACACTAGGTTGTCCCCTATAACGCCTCAGTGCAATGTCTGTGTAAAGAAAAACTTTCATGGCGCTCTGTACATTCACCTCACACAAGCCATGGTCCTCACAACAGAAATTCAGAAAGCTACAGCTAATACCCAGTTAAACAAGAAAATACCGTCGTTTCCCAAATAGAAGACAGACTTTTTTGTGCCGGTTCCTCTGTTATTAGCGTTAGCTTCTGACAGCATCAAACTTGGAGACGGATCAAAAATGTGACCGGAATTGAACAACGAGGCCTGGCGTGTGCGGCGAACGGCTTGGTAATTGTCGAGCGTTACCACCAGATGGCGACAAATAGACGTAGAATCCGCTCATAGAATTCATATTTACAGCTACAAAATCCTTTTAGCGGTGTTGAATTTGACATCAGTAGTCATGCAAAATCTATTCAACTGAACAACTGCAGCATACGCATTGCATACAGGGCTTTCAAATTCAATGCATGTCGACGGAGAAGAAAAAAAAGGTAGAATGCTGAGGTCATCGTACGTCATTTCAATCGTCAGGCTGACACGCACGTCCACACACACACACACACACACACGCGCGCGCGCGCGCAGGTGCGTGCGCACATCCAAAGTCTTCCAAAGATAGCGTCATGCTTCATTCGGTGATTTGCATGCAAGTCGAGTGGCCACAGCAAAAAAAAGAAAGATAAATGTCCAACACACACAGCCATGTTGTGAATACACACATGCACGCACACACCGGGCTCACTCCGTAGTCATGTAGGATGCATGTTTAAGTGTGCTAGTCCGTACTTGTGAGTGGGCCTTCCGTCACTAAGTAGCCGTAGAAAACCACACGCCGTCTTGCTCTGTATATCCCATCATGATCCAACACTAAATGGATGATTGTTTTTCTTTTCTTTTTATATAAGGGACAAGCGAATGATCTCATTGTCGATGTGTATGTAGCACCCTAGTAATAGTCGGGGCTAATGGCCAGAAGAAAAAAAGCTATGTATACTGTATATATTTCTATATTAGGAACACTAACCCACCCACATTGATCACTTAACCGTCCACACCCGTGTGGGATTAATTTATTATTTCTGCTTTTAGGTGTTAAAAATTGTGTCTCTATATATATATATATATATATATATATATATATATATATATATATATAAAGTCAACGCACAATAAATGTCAACATATCATGACCGCTGTCTCGTGTAGTGGTTGGTTTTCTAGGGGTGATTATTATGCGCAATACATTTTGGAGCCATAGGGTGGAGCCCTACACTTTCTGATGGATCCAGCTATCTTTGTCTGTCCCCTTTTTTCCTCTGTCCTGTCATGTCACATATGTCTCGCTCCCTTCCTGTCCCGTCCCCGTTCCCCAGGCCTTTGTTTGACGTTCCCGTTTGAAGATGGCGGGCAAAAAAGGGCCGACCCGACCCGGCCAAATGGGGGGTGTGGAACGTACGGCGCGCGGGCGGGCCGGTTCTGGCCCGCCAAGGGCTTTGATAGTGTCGGTGATTTATTTTGGACAGTATTGAAAAAGAATTCCAATTTTGAAGTTGCTGTTTCAAAGTCATATAAATATGGCGGCGTGGTTTTATTGGTCCGAGCCACTTGAGAATAGATTTTCCTCCTCTGTAAGAAATGCTATTCGCCATCCTAGATTCTGTCAAATAACAATTTCTGCTCGCTCAGTCATTATAAATGAAACGATAGGACAAGTCAAAATATTAGCGAGTAGGTTTTTTTCGTTCCTTTTGTTTGGCTCTGGATTTTGTGCGGTGTCACTCTCAATTTTTTTTGGGGGGGGGGGGGGGGGGGGGGGGGGCGTAACTAATGGCAAGTGTATAATTGTCCCCGTAGCCTGATTATGCGGCTGGCATGGGTCTTAATGGAGATTTATTTGCGGTAATGAATGTGTAGTCTTGTGGAACATTGCTTTTCCTGCCGCCGACATCTCGTCGGCCAATCGCGGCCTGGATGGGAGAGGCTGCTCAGGCGTCCCGCTGGATCCCAGTTCATTCTTATAACACCGCATTAGTTTTTCTATAACAATAAATAGCTTAAATGACCTAAAATATGATTTTTATTGTTTTGGAATCAAAAGCCTGACAAAAAAGTGACTGCATTTGAGTTTATATTTGGAACATGACTACGTTTAATTTGACATCAGTAAAGCACCTCCCACTTTTTTTCAATGAGCTAGTCGTAAAATAAGACTTGTAGTGTACATATTTCTTTTATGTGAAAAAAAACCTCATACATATTAAACAGCCAAGAATGCTAATTAGCCTAAAAATGACTTGAAATATTCTCTTGAACTTTGGACGCTAAACAACAATGCGTTTAATGCTACGTCTTAAGGTTTTAATTTCATGAAACAGGCCTATATTTTTTCATGAAATGAGGGGATTGAGCAAATCTCGCAATGCAATCCATTCATTTGCTGTCTTGAGCTTTTCACAGCCCCCCCCCCTTTTCCCCCCGCAAGGCAGCTGCCGCATCTATCCATTTGTTTGCGATAAGCTTGATGGAAAAACAGCACTCTCAATCAAAAGACCAATCAAAAGCATCTTCTGATTCACTTTTTTTTGATGATTTATTATTTTTTCCCCCCTTTTCTGAGTGGAGCGCCTCCTCCATCAACTCGTTCCCCGTCGCGCGTTTGCGAGTGACGGGGGGTCACGATGAGAAAATGGAGGTCAGGTGACAAGCAAACACATGTTATTACAAGGCGGCGCTGTGGTTTGCCTGCCGCTTTTTCACTTTTCGATCATATTCATCGGGAAGGCCGGCCCGCTTTGTTTCCATCGGCCGTTTTAGACACAAGAAAATGTGCTTCGCAGAAATTTCGAGGCAGGAAAAGGTGGTTTCATTTTCAAATGAAAAGTAAAGGAATTAGAACATGAGGGAACATTTGCGACGATTCCTTTGCAACGCTATCAAAGCTTCCGGTTCAAATCCGTTTAGCGCTGGTGTGAAGCTTGCGCGGGGGCACTCCGGCTCGGTCCCGCACCCCGGCGGCACCAACGGCGGCCGTATCGGACATACCCAAGCGTGCGATCGATCGGGCGCCGCACGTATCCCGTACGTTATTTGGGATGCGGCCCGGCACCGCAAAATCCCCTGCGCGCCGAAGGCCGTCGTGTCATACCTCGTACGAAAGCTCGTGGCCAGCGCTGTTCGATTTGGCTACGCCGACGCCTTTTCAATAGCTCCCGGACTCGAAGCGCCGTGCTCTCCGACGCGTCCCGAACGCTTGCGGGGTGAAGGATGCGGCGGCGCGGGCGGACCGAGGGCGGCGGCGGTCGGAGAGCGCTCGCCCGCTCGCCGATTCTTCTCTCTGTTCTCCGGGCCGATGGCGTCCCATGGCGGGCGGGGAGGTGCTTTCTATTCCGGCGGGAGAGCGGCGCCGCGCTTTGTTTTAGCCGCCCGTGCGAAGATCTGAGGCCTTGGGGGCGCCAACCCCGCGGTTAGCGTTGTCAAAAGGGTGGAAAGCGCTTTGTTACCAACCTTTGGCCGTCTCGTCGCTCAACGGCAAAGTCCTCTTCCGCGGCTTTCATATCATACCTGACTTGATATGCTTTCATGCATTTTTTATAGATTTTTTTTTTTGCATACCCTGAAAACAGGTTTGATCTTGTTCACTGAATGCGTTTGCAAATCCTTTTGAACATTTTTGCAAATACTTTTCAATGCATTGTATATATATATATATATATATATATATATATATATATATATATATATAAACAGCACTTATGGGATAAATAGTGTATGTTTTCCCAAAATGCCACGCGCTAATGCGTTTTAGCATTTCATTTAGAATTCGTTTTTCTTTGTCTGAAGTTTTGCTGGATTCCCTTGCACCGTTAGACGCACAGCCCTCATTAATGCCCCGCCCCCTTCCCCGGTCTCCCCACCAAAACCGTCTTGGCAGGAAAGGTCAGACCAAAAAGACAATGCGACTTTTTCCCCCCCGCCTTTCATATTCATGAGCAGCGCGCCGATGAATAATTTCAACAGGAAATGAGCGGCAAGAGTCCCGCGGGGCTGCCGCAGTCTTGAAAAAGCATTTTTTTGGCGGCGATTCCAACGTTTGTTTTCTCGTCGGCCAGCTCGCTCTTTAGCCCGAATCACCCACCTGATCTAGCGTACGTTTCAGCCGGCCATTTTCCCTCATACGGCGTTAGTTGGAGCCAAGGTGGGCTTCTTTCTTTTCCACGCTTGGATTGATGAATGGGCGGCGGCTATCGAGCGCCCCGATCCATAAACGCAGATCCGTTGTCGTTGTAATAATTTGCCATTGATTAACTCCAGTCATTTGTCCAATTACATCGGTTCTCACAGGAACAATAACCTCATTTGTTGACCTCCTCCAAGGAATCCTAACGTTGCGGTTATTGATCTCGTCCTTACGTGGGAGCGCAACGATTTGAGGACCGTCTGCGCGACGCTTTTGAATTTTTGTCCAAAATGTCGACGGAGCGGTCAGGGCACAAGCTTCGGGTTGGAGCAACAATTTGTCGAGATATTTTCACACCCGAACGGAACTACTGCAGATTGACCTTGCTGTTTTAATAGTCGGTAATTCTATTGCAATTATATTCCTTCTCCTGTAGCGCGCGGGTTCCATCGCGACTCGCTCCTAGAGGTGATATTTCCGAGTGCGCGTTTTGGACACGCCTCAATGCACGCGGCCTTTTCCGCAATGTTGTACGCGCGGGAAACAGCGACGGCTACCTGGCTAACTACGAGGGGTTATGCGGGGACCCGCCTAGCAAAGCACGCGCACCTACCGAGCTGGCTAAGTAGCATCCGCTGTACTTAGCATTAGCTGTGGATCTACCCGCTTAGCTAGCTGGATGCGCCAACCTTCGTCATACCTAGCGCGCTAAGGAGCGAGCTAACTCCTCACCTAGCTACGTCAAGCCAGCTAGCTACGGTACTTTGCCTTGCCTAACGTGAAATTATGAAATAAAATTAAAATAAGAAATTTCCGTGCACACATACAAAATATATAAAATGTAATTAAGGACATTTTTATTTAGTTAATGCGATTTTTGTATTCATTAATGGCAATTTATTGATTTATTTAATGGTACGTTTATTTATTTTGTTGACGCTGTCTCGACTTGAGTTTTTATTGAGATTTCTTCCAGGCGGCGCGGCCATCAGTCAGCGTCAAATCTCCCGTTGGCCTTGTGACACATCAGGCAGGGATGATTTGTTGATGCTGTCCCTCATGGGGTAGAAAAAAAAGATAGCGTCGCTCTGTCAATCTGATGGGAGGCTCAAATCAAGTTCATTTAAGGGAATTATTTATTCAGCAACAGATATTTTTGTCTCCCCTTTAGCCAAAAATTGGACACATATATTCATGACTTGTGGTACGGAAAATATGCAGATTTTTTTTTCTCTGAAAATTAAGGGCTTTTATCAATGCCTTGTGGAAAAAGTGCCTTTTTTCCCCCCGGAAAAACGAGAGCTTTTATTGACGCCTTATCGACGTAAACTACACTAATTATGGGACAGAAAAAAACACTCAACTCATGTTACGTGTTTCCGGAGTAACAATGCCTAATGTTACGTAAAAAAAAAAAAAAAAAAAGTCTTTTCGTGGGACGCCACCGCTGGCGCGCATCAGCTGCTGCCCCATAGCCGCGCCTGAATTTTTGCTAATGTATTCAACCAATAATTGAAAAGCGCGCGCGCGCGCGTTGCTCTTTGATTGCCCTTGGGCGGCGGCCGAGGCTCGGGCGTGACGGACGCAGGTGCGGACGCCGAGCCGGCGGACCGATTAGCGCTAATCAACAGTCGGCGGCTATTGTTTCACGGTCCGCGGACAAAACGGCGGCGGCGGCGGCCGGCCGAGGAATCGCCGGCGCGTGCTTATGAATATGCACGCGGGTTAACTGGAGTGCGACTCTGTAATTGCGATGGGACGCAAAGACGCCTTGAGTGCTTTGTCTTTGCATATTAATCCACCATAACCTGGTTTTTTTCTTCCCCTTCTTTCGGTTTCCCTCTGAATTGAATTCATCAGCAAACAATAAATATCCACCCAAACAATAAATATCCACCCAAAGCCGTTTCTCGGCAAATTCGGGCACCGAGGTCGAACATTTACCGAAGATAGGCGTCGGCGAGCCCTCTCGCCGTTTTCGCCTATCTTTCAATATTCTATTGAATGATTACGTAGACGTGGCGGTAGCATATGAAAGACGGGCTTCCCAATTTACCCGGAAAACGAAAGCGCGATATTATTCCGTTCTTCAGCAATCGCCGCTTGAAAAGAGCTCTTCCGAGTGACGGCAAGCTAGGAGGAACAGCCTCGCACAAGTATTTTTTACTGTTACATCTCAACAGTCCTTCGCGTCGATAAAACATAAAAACGGTGAAAACGTGTATAGCAACAGTTCTCGGTTGACATGATATTAAGGGGAGCGCCGGCCACCGGAATTCTTGTCTTTTTTTTACATGACCAAAGTTCTCATCCGCGGCACCCAAGTTCTCACTTTCAAATCGGAATTGTGACTTTAACGTCGGGATTCTGAGAAGGCCGTCGCAATGGTAAGAATTCAAAGTTCAAAATGTGACTCAATGGAGAATTCTCACATTCTGCGAGTGAGACAAAAAGTCCAATTTGTGCCTGTCAGAATTCTTCCTTTAAAAGACAATCTTGACTAAAGTGAGCCTTGTGACCACGCGGAATCACCATCTTTACAATTATTCTGACCGATACCAAAAAAACAAACAAAAGAAGGATCTGCCAACAAAAGTGCGGTCGGCGGTCAAGGTGACGGAGGCGGCGCTCTTGAAACGTTGCGGGACGGGGGCGGACGAGCCGAATGAGACGTGCGCACATGAAAGGCGCTGACGGATGAATCCACACGTGGAACAAAGGCTCTTTGAACTGATGGATGGAGAGATGAATGCGCCGCCGCCGCTGAAGCGCCGATGAGAAATGGGCGCCGGCCTGCCGCGGGCGCCCCGCGCCAAAAAAAAAAAAAAAAAAAAAACACCTTTTCAAAGAGCGCGCATTCATTTTTATTCACAGCTTCGCTCCGGTCCAGTCAAGTCCCCAAACAAGCGGCGGAAAATTGCCGCGCCGCCATCCGCCGCGTATCCTTTTTCAAATGCTTTTTTTGTGTCATTTAGAACAGAGGTCCCAATCGCCGGTCCGCGGCCCGGTGCCGGTCCTGGTACCTCACCCCGAGTGATGATGTTTTGGAATCGATTTAGTTTATCCTTTAACAGTTCTTTCATTTATGCCCCCCCCCCCCATTGCGTTACATGTTTTCTAAATGGGCCAGTCTGAGATATCTCACACTCAGTCTTTTCATGCACCCGCTCACACCCCAGCCCCTCCCCCACACGTACTGCACGTCTTCACGCGGCTCCGTCACTCCCGTAAGAGTCGTGAAGAGTTGTCGCCAAAATGTCCTGGTATCATGCCGCGACTCCGTGGATGTAGAATGGCGAGCGGTGGTTTCGCTAAAAGTTCCTTCGTTTGCGGCTGAACAAGATCGAGTATTAACAGGCTGTTAGACTGCTTCAGACTCCGTTTTAGGGACTGAGCGCGGAAGTATCGTTGCATGACGTTGGCTATGCGCTCTGTAAAAAAACCCACAAAGAAACAAGGGGCCAAAATCGGAGACGGCGGGCCGCAAAGGGATCCCGTGCCATACTTTGGACACCGACGTCCTACGCTAGGCGGAATTTGTGCTAATGCCCGCGCCGCAGCGTGGTTATTAGCATAAGAGGCGCGGGGGTCACCGCATATTCCTTAGCCGCCGAGTATTAATAATAAAACAAGACAATAAGGAGGCGGCTGGGCGCGCATGAGCAACGGGCTGCTTGTCTTTGGCCCTACGCGGGCGGAATATTTATCAGCCGGAGCGGGCGCGCTTCAATTAAAGGACGCCGCCGAGCCGGACGTCTCCGGGACCGTCGGGGAAAATGATCTCTTTTCCTTCTCACCTTATTCCCCCTCGCCCTTTAGCCTCCGGCCCCGCCCCCTCCCCTCACCGCAGTGCTGTCGCAGTGAGCCTGTGCAAAGGAGAGGCATGCGTGTGCATACTAACGCCGCCCGCCCGCCCGCCCGCCTGCGCCGCCCCCCCCAAACCCCACCTGCTGCTCCGGAGTCTTATGAATAAGGGAATACGTGTGGAGCTCTCGCCAAAAGTAGATGGAGACACAGTAAGGTAGTGGCGCCGCCCTTCGCGAAACCGTGGCCGCCTCCGCTCGTCTTCGGCCGGAGACCGCTCGGGCTTCCCCCGAGAGTCCGGTCGCGGTTATCCCCGAATCCCCGCGCGCCGTCCCGAAGGCCCTAACCCTAACCTTTTTATCACCGCTTGAGTTTCTTTATTGTGGACCGGAGGGGGCGCCGACCGCTCTGGAGTGAAGCCGGGCCATCCTTCCTCACTACAAGATGGAATATCGACGGCGCCATCTCTGGCCGCTGTTGATATTCCATTTTGTAGTGAGGAAGGACGGCGCGGCTTCAACTGACAGTTGTTCTGCCCCTGTGAAACGGTGGCCCGCGAGCGTCTTTGTCCTTTAAGATGATCTGCTCCAAACGACTTTGTTGATCCAACAACTCGTGACTGCGGATAACACGCACGCCAACGTTAGCGTGTTACGTGGCGCTGCCTTGAATGCGTTAGTCGTGAGTCGTTTGGTTTGCGCCGGGTATTTCCCTTCGGTACTTGTTAGCATCGATACGAACTCATTTGCATCTGTTTAACGTTTTGGACTGAATTTGTAGTTGAGCGGTCTAGACCTTAGACCATAGGTCTTGCAAAGACATAAAATGGCTTTACCAAGCTGTATATACAGGAACTGCGTATGTATAATACAAAAAAATATATATAAACTAATAATATTTAGTATAACATAAAATCATATTTGATATATGACGAAAATATAAATAAATCAAATTTAAAGCCAGTGAAGAAAGTAGGAAAAAGCCCGAAACAAAAGGGGTTCTCGTGACCATACTTGGTTTGTTTTCGGGGGGTGGGGGCGATTTTTGGCTGGCGCGAAGCGTAATAATGGCGGCTTTCCTGAAAAGCACAGCGCCATCACGCATGAGAAGGCCACAATTGCCTTATGGATTTTTCACAGCGGGTCCCCCAAAAAAAGAGGAGTCACGGGGACCGCTTTGTTCCAACGTGATCATTGGTATTCATGCGCGTGGCGTGGCCCCAACGCTGGCTGTGAGGAAGATGGCCCGCCGTGCTGGAGGGGGAAATTGACTCACCGGAAAGTGGGGAGGGGGGCTTAAGTAGTTTTCCCCTCATCCGGCTTGATTTTGGGCCCGAAGAAACCCGCGCGGATGGGATGTGGTCTCGTACTTGTCAAAAGTCAATTCAGAGCTATTGCTCTGACTTTTCATGTAAATAAGCGCCGGGAGCATATCACGCGTCTTGCGGGAGCGCCCGTCTCCCTCATGAAACTCGCAGGCGCTGTTGGGCGGTCGCCGCGGGAGAGCAGAGCGTTGCAAATCTCTTACCCCGATTTCTCTGGTAACGAATTGGAATTGCGAGTGTAAAGTCCGCTTGTTATCACGTTTGGTCAGCTGCAGGCTCGGCTCAAATTCGACGGCCGGCTGCCGCCAACCTCAGGACGCAAACGGGAAGGGATAACAGAACGGTTACCGTATCTGGTTTGGCAATTGAAGATTTAAGTAAATATTTGTACTCCGGTGATATTTGTCTTTAATGTTAATGTCTTTAATGGCCACGGACACGCGCATGAAAGTTCCGTCTTTGGGGAGTTGACGCTACTTTGCTACGTTTACTTTTTGTTTGTTTTTTCATGCATCGTCTTTCATGTTTCGGAAATCCCGCTCACAGATGGCCACTTGTAATCCCCGTTTCGGAGGGGATCCCATTACAATGTTTGACCCCGGCCCACCTTTCCACCTTAACCTTCACCCTTGGCGCCGCAGCTCAACTTAACCTTTAACCTTTGCAGACTCTCCCTCCGTGCCGACGATCCCTTTTGTTCCGCCCCGGCGACACCCACGAATGTGAAAAACAAGGCCAAAGTGAAAAATACGCAATTAGCGCCACTTGCCAAATTGATTTTTCAGTCTTTGGCGCGGAGTCGCTCGGGGTCGCTCGGGGGCTCCCGACCAACCGATCGGGAAGCCCTTTTAGAAGAAACGTTTCCAAGGACCCCCGTCGCAAACGTATGCGGAAACAACACAAAACCATCATGGAAGCCAAACATAAGTACCCCTTTTTATTCGCCGGCGTACGTGGTATGAGAAAGCGGGTCGGGTTCCTCGCTTTCCCTTTGGGGAAAAAGGTGCGTCTTAAATCTGGAGGATTAGGGTGCGTGTGAGGCCGCTTAAAGACGGATGCGGCTCCCGCTTCTTAGTTCGGTCAGCCCCGCCCCGAAGGTTTGCTTTGACTCCATCCGTCAGGCCCGGGGACCCCCACGTGCGCCTTCTCGCTGACCTTATTGCCCTCCCGCGTCCATTGATTAAGGAGGCATGAATCACGCTGAGGGATTATCCGGCGCCTGCCAAACGCCGCCTTTCTCCAGTCGACCGATTGTGCTTTTTATGGGACGGGAAGGTTAAACGGGCCGCCCGAGCGATTGATGGCGGGCGCTGACACTTTGGGTCCGGGGAGGAAGTGGAGCGGGGATGGATGGACGCCAGGAGACGCGCCGGGGACGCGAGCCAAAAGGGGCCAAAGACGATACTGCGTCCGGAAGTTTACCGAACTCGGCATCGGTGTACATATAGGCCCATCTATACAAATGGACCTATGCGTATGCACGCGTATATTCGTGTATATGCGTATGGACTTTAGTTGTGAAGTGATGGCGAGTCGGCTGGCGGGCCTTTTCCCCACTGGCGAGCGCGGATGGCCTCCCGCGCGAGGCGGGAATCGGTCGGGCGCGGAGGAAGGAAGCGGCCCGTTTTGCATGGCAAAGGGCCGCCCCGCCGCCGATCGCCCCACACACTTTGCTGCCTTTTAATCCCGCCGCCTGTCGTTTGGCGTTTGTCGGCATGATGCGCTTATGAGGGGCGGGGCACCTGCTCAAAGGAGCGGCGCAATCAGGCGAAAGGCGGCATGAAGTCAAACGCGCCCGTATGGATTCTTTCCATCTCTGTCGTCACTTTTGTTTCGGAGCCGGGAAAGGACTTGTCCTTTGCGCTGGTATCGCAAGGCGCGGCCTTTCTCAAGCGAAGGCCGGATAAGCGTAAAAAAAAGGGAGCTCGGCGGTGCGACGGGGACGGCCCGCTTCCGTCGCGTTTAAACCGTGCAAAAGAAACACGCGGGCTCAATGACCGCCACCGCCGGTCTTATCAATAATTGCTTTTTTTCCGGTGCGGCAATTTATGCCCGAATGGCCGTCTTTCTTTCCGTTGCGGCGCGGCCAAACTCAATTTGATAAACGGCGGCGTGGATCGTGCGCCGATCTTATCGCGCGGCAAAATATAAGAGCGGCGGGCGGAAAAGATGTCCAAATTAGCTAGCCGCGTTTCTTCCCGGCGAAGGGAGGGATTGGCCGCCTCCCGCTTTTTACAATTTCAACCGCTCGCGCGTGTGCGGCGACATGTCCGGCGGGCGGATGAGGAAGCGCACGTAATTAGCGGACCGGAGGGAAAGGAGATATTCCATTAGCGTGTTCCTTTGGCGGTCCCATCCAACGGGACGTTTGGCTTGGATTGTTCGCCGCCGCTGTTTTGAAAGCCGATCGTGTCAAAGCTGCTTCAAGTCGCTTGAACGCCGAAACTCGACACGCGAGCCAAAGTAAAGGCGACGGTCAATGCGGTCGAAAGGCCTCCATTTTTTTGCCAAAATAACACGGGCTTGAAGAAATAGGAACTCCTCCATTTCAATACTTTTTTATCATGTTTTTTTCCGATGAAAAAGTATTTGAATAGTATGTGATTTAAAATTAAAAAAAAAACGTCCGCAATTTTTGAAAACGTATGGTTATAATTTTGTTATTTATTATTATTTTATATTGATATTTAAAACTTGTACATAAATATAACAAATATATGCATTAAAATGAAAGAAAATGATTCCAATTTTTGAAAACATGATTATAATTTCATGATAAAAACGAAAATATGCAAGAAAGTGCCAATTCTGTGTCAACGTTTCTTATTGAGAGATTAGGATTGAAAAGAAAAAAAGAGAAACCCCCTGGAGGTAAAGGACGCACGCGGTGTATTTGGTGCCAGGCGGCCGGCTCCAAAGCCTGACCTTTGGGCGGGAGCTCCAAATGTCAGCGCCGGTATGGGCGGGGACTTTTGACGTCCGTTCCCGGGGACCCGAAGTCCGGCCCGCCGCGGGGAGGGGAGCCCATCTTTTTTTCAAAGGGGGAACCAGATGAGACCCCATCTGGACAGAGCGCCGCTTCCCGCCAGCTCTCCGTTCCCCCTGGCCATTTCGGGGAGGGGGGAGGAGGGGGGCTCCCCTCTCATCATCGGCCGTCAAAGGGGCCACCAACCAACCCCCGCTGGCGCCCCCTCACCTCGTTATTGACCAAAAGAGGCCAAGTGGGGGGCCCCTCTTATGGCCGGCTTGAAATTGCGTCCGTCCGCGAGCTTTTGGCATATTTTAACCTTGCAAACTGTTCATTTTGCACGCGGCGGGCGCGCCACCTTCCGCCCACCCACAATATGTTTATTTATTATATATCGGCGCTACTCTACCTTTTTTTGAAAGTAGCCCGAAGCATTTTTGAATAGAGAAAAACTAGCCGAAGAAGACGCGCCTTGTTTTCAGCTCAAAAAGGCCTTGCCCGCGCAAATTCCTCCCCGATCCGTATAAAAGCTAACCAGGTTTTGCAAAGGAGTCGCTAAATTAGCAACGAGCTACCTCATGCCGAGAATAAGTTGCTTTTAATTTGAAAAGAAAGAAGAGTGACGAAAAAGCATTCCATTAGATTTGCTGATACCTGCAGAAAACTAGTTAAAATCTCACGTACCCCCGTTTGAGAGCCAATGCCTTTTTTTTTTTTAAAACCCCCAAAATATTCAGCAAAAAATGCCCTAAGCATTTTCAATGAACAACAAAGGTTGCTACTCCCACCCAAAATTTTAAAAAAGCAAACTGATGGATTTGCGCATAGGCATAAATCCTAGCGGAATAAAATCTTCGAACGTTTATGGTAAAAAGAAGGCGAGCCGAGTTTCAAGGAACTGCTTGGCGCACATTCGCCTTTAAACTGCCGAGACGTTCACCGACCGCTCGCAATGTGGGAAATCTGAAACACTATGACCTTAAAGCGCATCGAACACAGATACAAACGCACGACAATAGGAAGGGTTTACACAAGATGAGCTCGATTCTGTTCGTCTTCTACGGGGTAACATGAAACGATGGCAGAAGTCGGCTCCAAATTTAAGGCTGCGTCCGTACGCAGGTGCGGCTTGTATTTGGGGATTTACGGTAGATTTGCCCTTGAACTCTCCCGCGCCCCGCCCGAGGAGGCAGAATATCAATTTGTGCCCCAAGTGAGCGAGCCTGCCGGTAGCGTTTTTTCCTCTGGGCTCGGCGTACTCGCTGCCGTGCGTCGTTCAAAAACATTTGCTTTGTCCGCCGCCTGGTCGCGGAGGCTAATTAGCACACTCCAAACTGTGTTTATCCAGGCCGACAGCCGTTTTTTTTTTTTTGGTCCGTCGAACAGAAGTGAAGTGAATGTTGAGATGGTGATTGCGGAGGTTAGCCGTTTTCAACTGCGGCGCCTGGCCGCTAATGTGTGCGGAGAGGCCGCGTGGGCGAGCGCGCCACAAGCGCCCGCCCGGCGGCCGCTCGGAGACGCCTTTGGAAGAGCCGGCCACACCGGAGTGGCAATTTCGCTAAAAGCGCCCGTGACTCGTAGACACGGAAGCGGGAAGCGCTTCTAGTTGTGTGCGGCAAACGTGGAAGTACGCAGTTGAAATCAATGGGTTTCAACTCGACTGAAGGCGAGGCCGAAAAGCGGGCCTGTAAAAGGGTCTCGTCAGACCACGGCAAGCCATTCGCTCATCGGTTAAAAGGTGCGCGTCCCCAAAATTGTGCTCTTTCTAACAGCGTTGTTTTTTTGGGAGGGTCATTACTCACGCCAAGATAGAAATCGATGCGCCGGCGCGAGAGAGACGACCAAAAGAAAGGGGGAATCGATAGAGGAGAGAGAGGGTGAAGCGGGCTCGTCGCACCGGCGGATCCGCGCTAATCCCTCCGGTCGCCTTTTGCCCGAGCGCCACCGGCTCATCGGAAATGCGCGTTCTCCATGCTATTTATAATCACCGTGGCGAGTGGGGGGCACAAAATGTTTTTCTTTTCTGTTGGCGGGGAGGCTTTGCAAAAAAGGATAGAGAAGCACCGGAATACACAATTGAGTGGCGTTTTTTGTTCTAAGGGTGTTTTGAACGGCCATCGGCGTTGACTTCCTTGCGGCGAGCAAACGATGACTGGAAGGTGACCGGACCGGGACATCTGGCGCGCCGGCGTCCCGCGGCGCCAACCTCCCCCGCCTCCTCCCGTCACTTGGCCCGGACGCAATTCGTCTTCCCTCCGTTTTGACTTGTCGGACGGTTCCCGGCCGTCCGTCGGCAAATAAAGCATCTCTCCCCGCTCGCGCTACGCTAATTATCGGGCCGAAACCGAAGATTATCGCCGGGCCAAAATGATGAATGGCTTGGAGTTGGCACAGGTGGGCTAGCGCTTTTCCAGATAACCCCCTTTCCTTTTTTTTTTTTTTTTTTGGTCGGGGGGTGCCTCCTCCATCCTAATGGTCTTATCTTGATACGCAGGAGGTGTTTGCTCGGCGCAGAGCTCTTGTAATGAGCAGACGCGGAAAGATGAAATAGTCAAATGAGACGCGCGGCCCGGCCGCATTAGCATATAGATAAGCGACGTCGTCCGTACGTGCCGGGGAAATGCGGAAAGAGCTGTTTAGGCCTTCGCTGGGGAAACGCGGAAAAAGACGGTTTTGGAGTTTGCTTTGGATGGTGGTCTCCGCCTTGTCAGACTCAAACAAGCAACGCTCATGCTAAAACTTTGGTAAAAGGCGGAAAAAGTGGATGGACGGAGTGAGCGTGAGACAGTCAAGTGCTATGCAAAAGCCTGAAAATGAAGCGTCGGCTTGGAGCCTGCTTGCGTGTGACCAGGCATGTTGCACAAAAGCTAACCAAAATCCGGAAAATGCCTCATTTTTTTAAAATGGATTGGACTGAAATGAAAAAAGACCTTACTACTCAAAAGTCTGATAATGAAGCGCAGTGTTCCCAGTTGCTTAACAATTTTAAAAAAAGAGGGAAAGAGGCAAAAATCTGAAAATGAAGCACAGCCATGGAGCAAGGCCAAGTTTCACATCGGCGTATAAGAAAAAGAGCCATGAGTGGATCTACAAAGTGAGAAAGTCACGAACTTTGCAAAAGTCTGAAAATGAGCCACGGAGTTGGAGTAGGCTGCGACATCGGCGTGCTCCACCAAAGTCCGAAAAAGGCGCATAAACCATCAGTGTCCAAGTGAAATGTTCGTGTGCCATGGAACAGTCTGAAAATGAAGCACAAACATGGAGTGTGTTGCATAAAAGCCTCCAAAATGATGTGGCGAGAGCCCCGAGACGAGCCAGGCGCTCCAGTCCAACTGCGAGGTGCAAAAGTCTGAAAATGAAGCGCGGACATGGAGCGGGACCAAAGTAGGGCATCGGTCGGTGCGTTACTCAAAAGCCTTGAAAGGAGTCTTGAAGGGATCTTGGACAGGGTTCACAAAACCCTGAAAACGAGGCACGGAATTGGAGCAGGAGCGCGTGACGGAGCGCGGCAAAAAGCCCTCAAAGAAGCATCCTGGACAAACCGAGACGGCCCGGTGCTCAGGCCAAGCCTGAAAATCAAGCACCCGCACATGTCCGCTTTGGTCTCCCGCCGCCCCCCGTCTTCGGCGCGGATCCTCGGACGTCGCTCGATCCGCGTCTAATTAGGCGTCTGACGCCCGCCGTTAAATCGGAGGCCGCGTGGCCATTAGGGTGGGGAGGGGGCATGCCTCATTTTAACGGCTCCGCCCGGGCGTCCGCCTCAGCGAGCGCATGCCGACTCCTTTACGGCCCGGGATATATATTAGAAGACGCGCAGGCAGACACGGACGTCTCCCAGGGCGCCCCTTTACTTACTTTATTGAACGATCGTAAAACGTCATCTCACCGTGCCGCCGCCATCTTTTCACCCAGAGGCAAAAATGGCCAATCCGCTAGACGGCAGGCGGGTCTGAAGAATTTCTTTCTTGGAATCCGTCAAGGCCTTTTTTTGATTTGCTTCCCTGAAGAAGTTAGATTCTCCTAAAAGGAGATTTCGTTTTCCTTGGATTTGACTGCCTCTGTTTGTATTTTTAGGTATGTTTGATAACTCTTTTTTTCAGGCCGTTATCCATACAAGTATTTGAGAATTGTGTGTGTGTGTGTGTGTGTGTGTGTAACACTAATTAGCAATATGATTGCCTCATGTTCCAGTTCATTTGCTCTTAATTTGAAAAGCAACTCCTGTTGTCTGTTGTTACTTGCAGAAACTCTTTAGACTGATTAAAAATGCAAACCAAAGGATCTGTCCAGTACATCCACATCAAACTTAAAAGAAGGCGTCAGTGTCAGCATAACAACACTTGGCAACGAGTAGCTTCGCGTTCCAATCCGTTTGCTCTTAATTTAACGAATTGGCGTCTAAACGAAAGTCAAGTTTGGACGGGGACGCCTCGGCCACCTCCCCGGCCCCCGGGCCCCGGGCCCGCCCCGGCGGTGAGCTTTTCTTATCCGCGTCCTTCACCCGTGGAGGGCCGCCGTTCTCTTTCACAAGTGACGGCGGCGCCGATAAGCGCTTCGATCTCCTCCGGGGACCCTGATTGGCCGCGTGGCTGCGGGGAGCCCGCGAGCGGCTCGCCGGTTTTCTTGCAAGCGCAATCACGCTTTCTTTCTTTGTTTCCAGATAGAGCAAGATGTCTGTCGGGCCCCATTAGTCGCAGTGGAGGAGCCGTTGGCCCGGAACACAAATGAGTGTGTATATACATGCGCAATAATTCAGACTTTTCATTCAAGAAAATAATAAGAACAAAAAAAAAGTGCGGGGGGGGGGGGGGTTATTTCAAAGAAAATGTGAATCAACTTGCCATTTTCCAGCGGCCCTTTTGGGAGGACAGCACCTCCCTTTGTTTCAGCACTCTCGTCTGCTGCAACCTCTCGCTCGCTCTGAAATGGGAATCCGGGGGGGGGTGGATATTACCTGGCAAGGAGGGGGGGGGCGGCGATCCCTCGGCTCGGCTCGGAGAGAGGGAGCTTCATGCGTTAGATTACAAATGTCAAAAAGCAATGAATTCATCAAAAAGTAGCTCCTTGACGCTAATTTCTTCGGACGAGCTTGATCATTTCTGCGTCGAATTAACTTGCGACACGAGAAGCTATTAGTGAGATGTAATGGGGGGGGGGGGGGGGTACCAAACTTTTCTCCCCCCTCCCAGATTACATTTGACGTGTTAGGAGTCTTCTCCAAGGTCCATCACAATTTGTTTCCATCATATGCATGCTTTCAAAACAGTTGGGGCCAAAAATGTGCCAACTCAATATTTTGGGCTTTATAAAATCCCCCGCTCAAATTATTTATTTATTTATTTTTTTTACAAAAGAGACCTCCAAGTGGCTCGTTTTTTCATTTATTCCTTTGACCCCCATGCGGGGTAAATAAATTACTCAAAACGTTGTTTATTCAAGCCAAAACTGGCTGAAAAATATATTGTTCTTTGAGAAAATAAATAACTTTATTTTGGTTGTTTATTCAATTGAAATCAAATCAATCATTTTGGGTTAAATAAAAAACTCAAATGATATTTTTTCAGACCCAACCTCTGGGTTAAGTAAATAACCCAAACGTTTTTTTTCAAGGGCAAAAAAATAGAATACTCCAAAAAATGGGTTCACGGTCCCCTTTTGGCACAATTTGTAAACACAAAGGCGCAGTAAACACAAGCAGGCACGTTGCTGTTGTATTGGTGCAGTATTCTAACAATCCCAGTATGTAGGCATTATATTGAAGATATGTTGGTGCTGCTCTTATTTCCAAAAGTGCAGGCGTGTTCAGTTTGTGCTGGAGCCACTGACTGCCACTCATACTTTTGGCCTTCATTTCTGGGAGAAAAAAAAGTGCCTCTTATATTTGGGAAATTACGGCGAGGAAGAAAAAATTGCCTTTACATACTGGCGAATGCAAGTAGAGTATTCCATCATGGCCTTTTTTGCACTGCGCTGGGATTTCTGGCGTATTTCTAGGAGGCACTGAGCGAGTTCTTTTCCTCCGCCCCCCCCGGCGCATTTTAACATCCTCGTCTGCAGCGGCCGCCGGGGGGGATCGAGGGGTCACGTCCGCGGGGAACGCCAATCTGTCCTCCCTCGCCGGCTCGGGCTCATCATCCGCAAGCGCTCGCAATAATATTTCATGCGGCGCGGACTTGGATTTGGGGTGCACTCGCCGCTTGATTTCTATTGGCTGCCGCTTCTTGCGATTTTGATGAAGGACACAGCGGCCAAGGGACGAATCGCATTCGTGATATGCTAATGAATCGCGCGTGGCGTTTGCGCGTTCTTGTCAACTTTCAACTCTTGAGTAGCAGCCAAGCGCACTTTGCCAATAGCGGCCTGATTTGAAAGTATCTATCGATACCGGCTGCCGATACTAAACTTATATAGCCGTTAACTGTTGTTAATTGTTTTTTATGTCTAATCCATGAACACATTAACACTGTCAGCCCCCCCAAATGACGTTTATAGCCGTCGTTGGCAGTGAATGCACGAAATGTCAGATTTTGTTGGTAATGCATTTTTTTATTGATCACTGTATGCCAGTGATGTATAGAACCTAGCAAAATGAGTCATTCTTAATCACAGAAAAAGGGATTTGACGTCGACAGCAAAATAGGTCTTTTTTTGCAAAATACAATCATGTATGGTTGATTGAAAAAAAAGAGCATATTGGTCTTTTTCTGTCCTTGCAAAAAACTGTCGATAACAAATCATTTTAATGAAAAAGTAAAAGAACAAAGACATTATCTCCAGTTTGCTTTGTGTGGGGGGCGGGGCCTAAATCCAAGTCAAATGGACGAGACGAGGACGAACACCTGGACGTGCGACAATTAGTTGACACGCAGGTGGACGCAATCAAAGTCGAGGAGACGAAAAGACGAAGCGGAGGGCCGTCCGCGGCAGAAGATGACGACGAATTTTGCAATACACCTCGGGAACGGCTGCGGTCGGCTTTAGGACCCGGCGGCAAAGGGAGCTCACGCGGTCGCCGCTGTTGCTTCTTCTTCTTGTTTTTTATTTATTTATTTTTTTCCGCTGCTGCTGCTGCTGCTGCTGCTGCTGCTCTTCTCTCCTCTCCCACGCCGCAAAGTGTCGAGCACGCACGCACGCACGCGGTCGGGGATTTTGTCCGGTCTGGCGGGCGTTTCTTTCGCACTCGGTTCCAGTCGAGCTCCGCGTAAGGATTGCTTCCTTTGCTTCTCCGGATGAGCTCCGCCCTTCGGCCGCTTTGGAGGCCGGCGAGCATGTGCGGAGACCAGCGCAAAAGTTTGCGGGCGATGGACGCGGAGGCTCGGTGAAGCCGGAGGTGAGTGAGCCCGCTCGACCGCGTGCACGCGCAAGCGCACGTGCGCGCTCCTTCTCGGGCGGATGCCGGTCCCGGCGCTCTCCGTGGTGCTCAAACTTTCCGCCAAGAGTAAAAAAAAAAACAACACGAAAAAGGATACCTTGCTGATCAGCTCTCCGTTTTTTTTCAAAAATATGTTTTTAATCTTCGCCTTTGGATCTAAAATTGGGCCGTAACACAACTCCGTTTTGACTAGCGCCGGGTTGTCCAAACTTTTTTATCGAAGGACACTGACACAAAAATCAAATGGACGCCTTTTCTATTTTACTTTATTTTTTTAGATCAACCACACCGAAATCCAGCATGTGCAAATGGTATTGTGTATACAGTATATATATGATATATATGATATATATATATATATATACTGCAAGGACTGCAAGTATGTGGATGGCGGGCCGCAATATATATATATATATATATATATATATATATATATATATATATAGCGGTGTCCAAACTACAGCCCAGGGGCCGTTTGCGGCCCACCATCCACACACTTGCAGTCCTCAGCAGATGCGGAAAATACATTTTGACGTGGGATGCAAAGCTATTGAAGAAATGTATAGTATTGTTTCTCGGTAGACACAAGTGCGGCTTGACCAACGCTGCAAATTTCTTTTTCATATGAAGTACTAATTTTAAGCACCGTATAATATTACAGTGTATCATTTTCCATACACATCTATTGTTGTTCCTGCTCTTTCTCTTATTTTTCCACATCAAATAAACGGATTGTATTTTTCCTTGTGGAATGTGACCCTGTCGTTGGATTTAGCTTATTCTGGAAATGGTTTCATCAAATTGTCTGGAGTCAGCAGCCCCCCCCGGCCACCTCCAAACCGGATCCCGCAAGAACATTTGTGGAAATGCTTTTGTGAGCCGGGCTCCGGTCACACTTGGCCGCGCGGACGGCGGGCCGGCTAAAGCTGGCTAATCCGAAGAGCGGCCGCGTCGCTGACGCGCCTTCGCGCCGCGTTTGGGCCCAGGCTTATCGGGGAAAAAACCTACAAGTTTGTGTGTGGTAGCCTAAAGGCGGAACGTTAATAGATTTCCATCTAACGGGATTAGTGGATATTTGGGTGAAAAAAAAAAATAGGGCAGCAGGCAGACGCTGAGTAAGACATGAATAAAAACATTTCCCCCAAGGTCTCTCATAGAATTCAGGGCCTTTTACATTTGGATCTGAGGAAATGGCAATAATGTTGCTGGGTCAGTTTGACCCGAGTAGTACTTAATCAAGCCGGAAGGAATTTCCAAAATTCGCTTATCCAAAAGAATACAAAACCAAAACGTTTTGCATATTCATGCTCATATTCATATTTTGGAACAGCTTTTCGTTTTGATAACCAGACACAGTCATAATAGTGCTGGGTCAATTTGACCCGGGTAGTGCTTAATTATCCTTAAGCGTTAGAAAGCAAATCCTTGAGTGTAAATCAGCTCACGTTACAAAGCAACGCCTCATTTGACATTTTTTTTACCAGTTTGTTTATCAAGAACAGCAACATTGCTTCTGGGTCAATTTGACCCGCATTTTGTAATGTACAAAAATGAGCAGAATTTTTTCCAATCAATGAAAAACTTGAAATGTTTTAATGGTTAGTTAGTAATGTTAATATTTGATGATTAATAGTGATTTTGTGCCGTACTATTTTGCTGCGTGCGGCCCGCAAACTTAAACCAGTTTCCAGCCCCGGTACGGAACACGGGCGTCAAACGTACGGCCCGCGGGCCGCTTCTGGCCAGCAAAGGCCTTTAATCCAGCGCGCGACATGTCACCCGTGCTGTAATCGCTCCATTTTTTTTTTCCATGATTTTATTTGTTTGTGGATTGGATGTAACGGGCAACAAAAGAGGAGGTTGAAGGACAAACGGGCGCCGGCGGCACAATAGCACCTTGTCAAGGCTGCGAGTGACGGAGGAAGTGGCCCAAGACGGCCCGACGCCCGCGGGCCGCCGTCCAATTCTTCTTTCGATTGTTGTCCCGCCACCATTTTTGATGGAAGAGTCGGGCCCCCCCGGGCGCGAGGTCGGGGAGCATCCCGCCGCCGGCTCGTCGCCATCATTCCCGCACGACGCGCTATTATTACGGCGCGACAGTCTGCCGCGGCGGCGAGTCAATTAGTCACGTCTGCGGGGACGTCGCCCGCGAGCGGATTAGCATGTGTAGCGCCGACTTTCAATTCCCGGTGAGGGAACGGCGTGACACGCTCGGACGGCGGACCTTTTCGCCCTCGCGTCGCCGGCTAGAAGACGGCGCTGGACGCCAGCAAACACAATTTGTCTTGATGCTTGTCTCAGCAGTGGTACGATGAACATATTTTGCTGAAATTAGAGCCAATATGGCACGGGCCAATAGAATGGCAGCCGTTTATTGCCACTGCCCTAACGGATAAAAGGGGTGAACGGAACATGAATTCAGAACGGTAGGAGATCTGTAAAGGTGCACATCTGTCACTCTCCTCACCAAAAAAGCTAGTTGTCTTCCTTCTGGTTTGTTGTTTATGACCTGTTGTTTCATAAATGTTTTGTTTATGAAAGGTTGCCTGAACCCGATACTGACTCCACGCTGTTTTCATTGGAATAAAGCGCTCTAAATTTCCCACGTCGCCACAAATTGTTTCCGCTCTTCAATTTTAATGTCAATTCGTCACGCGGCACGGCGCGCACAGAGGACCGTCGTCGAGAGACGAGCGTCAGCGGCGAGTGGCGCACGGAGAGTCGCACGCCGGGAAATTTAAGTCGCCCATCAAAAGGCGGCGGCGCCGACGGCGGCTTAAAAACTTCTTGAGGGAAGTTCCTCCAGGAGCCAACGTGTTACGTAAATCAAAGAGACGGGCTTTTGCTGCTCTTCACGTGGACGCGAAACACCTGGAGGTTTAGAAAAGTTATGTTCAAAGAATATAGGTCATTTCCATCGGTTGAAGGGAAGTATTGAAATGGAACTGATTCAGTACCAAGGACATTTTTTGGTGTTTTTTTTAAATGGTCGGGCTAAAATCGATCGAAACCCGGTGGATTCATACAATTCAACGCATAATAAATAAAAATAGCGTATTTTCCGCACCGTACTATTAGGCGCCGTCTCAATTTATGGGGTCTATTTCCATACTTAACCCAAAGGAATTAAACGATGCCCGCTCAAATATACAGTCAGCAATAGAAGGGAAGGTACCCAATGTTCTCTGATTGCTTTATCGCTGCTAGCGAATGTAGCGTACGTACTATTTGAGGTTCTCTGCTTTATCGCTGCCGGCGTGCGTTCTGTACGTATTTCGTGAGGGTCTGTGGTTATGGACGTTAGCGAACGTTCTGCACGTGTTACGCGTCGTTCTCTGGATTATCGCTGCTAGCGAATGTGGTGTTTGTATTCCGTAATGATCTCCGGTTTATTGCTGCCGGCGTCCATCCTGTACAAGGCGCCCCGGATTACACGGCGCACTGTTGATTTATGAGAAAATGAAAGGCTTTTATTAAGCCCTACGCTACGGAATCTACGGTACTTTGTTTGGACTAGTGGGGCGGCGCACATCGTTGTTGTAAAGAACTTTTGGGGCTTTATAAGAGGATTAGTGCTTGCTTTTCTCTTCCCCTTGTATTCACGGGCAAGCCGTTGAGTACATTCCACTTTGTTTGATGCTTCTTACATACAGTACATAAACAGTTTTTGTTCATGTAGGAAGAAGAAGAAAAAACGGATATCCCGTAGCTCAAAAAACTGAAATTGTGCCCCCAGACCACTCAACCAGTGGATTTTGCTGTTTGATTTATTTTTCACAATCGTTAAGAAAGTATTATTGTAAAGAACTCATTTTGATACCTACTCCACAAACGTAATATTACTCGTTGTGTTTCGACGAACTGGGCTTCGTTTTGAGCGACTGAAAGTAAAAATGTTTTTATATTTGATGAAGTTATGACCCGCTAGAATATTTGCATTGATCACCAGCAGACTGGATGGCGTCCTCTCTTGACGTGCCCACTAAACGGCGAGCGCGGCAATGGCGGTCACGCTTGATGATTCACCGTGAAATATCTGCTGCCTTGGCATGGAGTCCGACTTGCCTTATTCGTATTTCTGCGGCTGAGCCTCGGTGATATCCCCCCCCCCCTCGCTTTTTTTTTTTTCCGGCAGTTTGCTGGGTACACCTGCTGCCAGCTGCCCGGGGCCCCTCGCATCTCTTGCTAAACTCCTCCCGAGACCATCGGCAGACACGGCACGGAGCTGCCTTACTTACAACACGGCTCCTACTAAATCCGCTGCTTTGCGTCCCCGTCAGAATTTTGTTTGAGAAATGCTCGTGAGGCACAGTGTTGCTGTCAAAGTTTTTGGGAGCCCAAGCCACATATGGAAAGAATGCATCTGACAATGGCGTATGCATAAGGCCACCGGACGCGCACATTTAACTGGGACGGTCCCCATTTTCGACCTCGTGTCCCCGATCTCTCGTGTCCCCGTTGTCCCGCTTTTACGTACCGTAAAGGGCAGCGGATTATATGGCGCGCTTTCAACGAATGGCCGATTTTCATATATCAGGTGCATCGTATTATAGAGCGCAGAGAATAGAAGCTGCAGTAGCGGCCCGGGTTGCGTTACGCATCCACTAGGTGGAGCTGCGCATTTGTTTAACAGAGAAAAGCTGCGTATGATTGTTCTTTGACGGCATATCGGTTGCTTCTCAAGTTGGAGCGCGACGATGCAGCCGGCTGAGTTTGTGCCGTTGGTCCCCCTCGCTCTGCGTGGCACCATGTTTCTTCTCTATTATTTTGTCTTTCTTCTGGCTGGCTGCATTATTTAGCAGCTTTTAAATTCCTATCACAGCTTGCGTCCCGGCGGGGGGACTTCAGGCATTGAGCTGTTTACCCCATGTTTTTTTTTTTCAGGCGCACTTCTTGATTTTGCCTCATTTATTCATTTATATTTCTTGATGGCTGGGAACATTTTCTATATGTATACACACGGCACACAAAGGCACGGAAGGGGACAATTGAACTGTGTTTTTCAGACTCTAAGCCACAACTTTTTTTCTAATGATTTGAGCCCTGCGGCTTATAGTCCAGTGGTTTTTTTTTTTAATGAGTTGACCACCGTATTATTCAGACTATAAAATGCAACTTTTTTTCCTCATGATTTGAGACCTTGCAGATTAACTGCATACTGTATTATTTTTTTTTTTTAATGACAATTGACCAACGTATTTTTCTGCCTGTGAGCCGTGACTTTTTTCTCATGATTTGAGATGCACTTATAGTTCCGTTTTTTTTTTTTTTTTAAATGAGAATCGACCACCGTATTTTTAAGACTTTTTCTTCTGCAGTATTCCATTGGTTTTAATGAGGGAAGACAGTATGAGATACGGCAGTTTTGAGCGTGCAAATTTGAGCGGTATCTGGAGGCGGCGCACCACGCGGTATTTGCGAGGCGGTTTTGTCCATCCTGCGGGTTGTAGCGTTAGGGACACAAAGGCTTTGTCTTCCCGCGTTGTCGCAGTCCAAATCAATGGGCGCTAATGCCCGCGCGCGACTTTGCTTGATGACGCTGGACATCGTGCGTCCCCTTTAATTACCTGCGGGTACAAATTGTTATTCATGCTGCAGGGAGGAGTGATCCTCCAATCATCCCCCCACAAGCACCGGAGTGGGTGGGGGGGATGTGCAAAAATCAGATGCTACCTTCATGGCCGCTGCAGTGTTTGCGCTAATGATGAGCTCATTTAGGTTTGTCCTTTTCTTTTTTTAAGCTAGCCGCAGGGTGCGAGTACGCTTTTGGCACTTTTAAATGGAAGCGGAAGGCCTCGGGCTTCAAATTCAGGTGTCAAGTTTGGGGTTCAAGTCGGGGTTAGGGTTTCAAACTTTGATTCACGGATGTTCAATAGCGCTTTTTTCCCTTCTTTTTCGAACTCATTGAATCCCAAAGACACATTTTTTTTGTTCTAAGTCTAGACGTTCAATTCAAACTACAGTCTCTCTCTCTCCCTCTCTCTCTCTCTCTCTCGCTCTTCTGTGTATATGTATAAGTAATTTGCACAGGTAGGGTCTAAAAATGGCCAGGACCAAATAAAGTACAGAAGTACATTCCATGGCTTTAATACTTAATGAGCAAAATAATCGATTGCTTTCATTCTTAAATTTCCAATGAACTACTGTAGTACTTTTTTGCCTTGATGAATTGGTTCTTTTAATACTTAGTATATCCTGACCGTAAGTAATTAATTGCCACAGAACTTAATCAGCTAAGGTCATTGATGACCGCGGTAAATAATTACTTAAAGTAATTAGTACTGTAGTACCAGCCATGTCTAGATTCTCCTTTAGCCCAACCCTTGAAAAAAAAAAAAAAAACAAACGGGAAAAAACGAATAAGGACCTTGTTGATTGCTGGACTGCAGAAAAGGTAAATCCGCGTCTTTGGGATTGAATGAGTTCAAAAGAAAAAAGTGAGTGTTTTCTTTGAAATTCCATGCAGTTTTCCATTCTCCCGATTCGGGTCAAATATCGAAGCGGGGTTTGACTGGGGATTCTCTTGATTGATTTCTGCTTTCAAGACCGGGTTATGTGATTGACAGCTGGGCAAACACGGGCGCGCCCGCTTTGTCCTGCCAGCGTATTTGCCAATATTCCCATCCTACGCTCTATTGAGCTTTTTTAATGTACTGCCACATTATACTAGCTGTGTGTGTGTTGTGACTGCGGTGTAAGTAAGACTGATGAGTGTGTCAAGGTTGGCCCCCCCACTTCGCTCCCCCCACCCTTTGCACATCGGAATGACCCGGAGCACTTTGGGGGGGCTGCCGGTGAGTTGGCCTTCCGTTGGTTCCCAGCCAAGCCCGCGCCATCAATTCTTGCTTGCTCTCAGATGCCGCCTTTACATGTTTATTGATTTATTTTCAAACAAAACAAACTGTAAAATATAAGGGAACAGATGCAAAAAATAGAAGGATTCAATTTCATCATGGTCTCTGTTACAGCTTTACCTAGCTGTTTTGCTTGCTTTTTTTCCCTTTGAAGTTGGAGCAGTCCCCAAAGATATCAATTTTATATTTATCTACGCTCAAAATCAAAAGCTCTTTCAAAGTTTTTTTGTGAATTTTTTTTTTCAATGAATTTTCAAAAATGACCATCACATTATTGCAGGTTTACCTCACTCTTTCCTGATGTCTATCCTCCTTGTGATTGTCAAAAAAGAAAAAAATAACCAAATTCAATTAAAAAAAAAAAAGAAAGCCTGTTCCGTCTAGCATCAGTTTGTGGAATATGGCGTCCGATTGGCCGAGGCCAATGTATTCACGTGAATATTCCCACCTCGTCTCCGGCCCGGCTAAAACCTTGCAGGTGGATCGGGCGAGGGCCAATTTACGGCGGAAAACAAACAAGGCGGCGGACGGCGGCCTCCGGTAATTGCCAATTTGACTTTGCCGCTAGCGCTTGAGGGGAGGGCGCACGCGTGGGGGAAATAACACGTTTGGCGTGGGAGGAATGTCAGCGTCCCTGGCTTTCAACAGCCAACACAAAATCAAACAGCTGTTGGAACACGCCGACACTCGTGCGCTCCGTTTGCCGCCCGTGGATTGGGGGGGGCGGTACCGGCTCATGCAAATGAGCCACTTATCACCCCGCCCCCCTCCACCGCGGCGTGCGACTTAGCACGCAACCGCGGTACGCTCATTTTTGGGTGGCGATTTTGACTTTTTCTCTAGTGAAGTTTCATCACTTATATATGCTTACGTTTTTATGTATGTATATGTACACCGGGGCTGTCAAACTCCTTTTATTGGTGGGCCACATTGCCATTGTTTTTTGTAGGTCATGCTGACGGGTTCAAGCAACCTGCAACATTTAATAAACAAAAACCAAGGAGGAAGGAAGAAAAGGGCCTGTTACTGGCGAGGATAGCAGCCAGAGATGTGTACAGTTCCCTGGTCTCTCACGGTTCTAAATTAAACGTTTGGGTCGGGCTTCGTTACAAAGCCGTTGTTTCCCTTAAGGGTTGGAGCGCTCCTATGACAACAAAGCAAACAATCAGTTTGTGATTGTGGGGGGTGTAGGTGCCAGTCCGTGCTGTGATCTTCTTTCCCAGGAACGTAAAGACCGCCCCTATGCCATTCTGCTCCCTGCTCCCGGGTGGGGTCGGGGCACCTGCTTTTGTTCTTACGGCTGTAGGAGATCTTCACAACAGAAAACATCCATGTCCAGCAATATACATGTTGCGAAAACAAATATGGGCTAACCTATATAGAATTATTCTAACACGTGCGAATGAGCCTCTACTCACTCCGTCCCCTGTACTGCGGGCTACGGCAAAGTAAATTCAGCTTAGCGCGATGTCGTCAGATTTCAAATTTTTCTCTCTCTTGATGTGAAAACGTGAAGCGGAAAGGCCAGACCCGACTCCCGCAAGTGGAATTCGACGCAGGCACTTGCTCCCGAGTCCTCCATATGTGTACGCAAACGATTACAAAGTGACTTTTCCATCATGTGTCCTGTTAATTGGTTCAAAAGCAAGGCGCTACTTGCTGTCTGTCACAATGCTAATTAACTGCAGCGCTTGTAATCTCTGGATTTGTTTTTTTTCTTTCTGTATTCGTTCTTAATTAAGCGTAAGTACATTGCGAGCTAATTAGATGAACGTGCTTATTTGGAATGGAATAGCGATGCGCTTTGCTCCGGATTGCTAATTAGCCACAGAGATGCTGAAAGTGTTCACGCGCTGAACTTTGGTCCAAGGACAGATTTGGACATGTAGAAAAGATGAAAATAAATCGATCAATCGAAGGTCCTTTTTATTCGCTTTGCGGGATAACTTTTCAGTAGGCGGTCTTAGGCCTTGTACTTCCAATCCGAACAGAGCAAAACCGTCATTACATCGGCGAGCCCTTATGACGCGAAGCCTCGTAAAAAAGACCGACTGAGACGGCCTGTCTGCACCGCCCCGAATCCATGGACGTAAAGCCGCCTCATTCAGTTCTCAAGTGGAGGTTTTGGATAGATAGGAGATTGCAAGATAGGCTTAGGGATTGGAATTTGGGTTTCAAGACAGTTTTCTTGGATTGATCCGATTGCATTTGAAGCACCGATTTGGTTTGCAAACGTTTTGAAATCTTGCTTTGTCATTGGGACGACTGCTGCGATTCATGGTGCGCCGCGTCAATGCTAATGGTGCACTAACAAGCGCGCCCCTCTAAAATCAAAGAATCATTCGTCCATTCCCTTTCTGGACGGCCGGACTCATCCGAGATGCGGGTCGGTTAGGACGCCCGGCGCGGCGCTCATTCATCACCGCCCGGCCGCCGCTGTCCCCGGGGGAAATAACGGGCTTTGAATTCATCACGGGTCACGCCTGCCGCAAGATGGATGGCGGCGACTCCGTTAAAGCCCCGCTGCCGCACCTTTGCGCTCAAATGCAGAGATAGGATTTCAACCTGATGACCAAAGTCGAAGATTTAAAGGTTTCAAATTCGGGTTTGAAGTCAGCGTGAGGGTTCGAAGGTAGGGTCGCTCCGCCAAGGTAGGCTTTCAAACTAGCGATAACGATTCAAGTTATGGTTAAGATTTCTAGCCGTTAGAGTTTAGTTTTCAGGATTTTCCAACTTTTCAAACACTCATGCGTGTTTTAGGGTTTAGAGACTGGTATAGGGTTTTGAATGAGCATTTGAAATCAAAGTAAGGAAGGTATGAAGTGGACATCTCCCGCCTGGTAATTGGATATTTATCAGATGGAGAGCGCCAGCAAGCCGCAGTGTTTATCTGCCGCGATGATCAGCAAAACTGCAGGGGAACTCGGGTAAATGGACTCCGGAGGTCTTTCACTCCAACGCTCCCTTGCAAATGCAGCACTTGCGCGGACGGGCGGGTCTGCTGCCGTCCGTCGAGTGGCGTCCGGGATCTGATAGGGGGCGAAAAGCAAAAAGGCTCGGCTTTGATAAAAAAAAAAAGAAAAGTCGCTACCGTCGGACGGCAGCTCGAGCGTGTCGCTGTGCTCACCCACAAAGAAAACCAATAGTCCAGAGGATGCTCTGTCATTTCCTGCAAACGGCCAATTGCGCTTGGCCGGAATTATCTTGCCTTTTCTGAAAATGTGAATTTGGGAATGTCCCGTTAGGAATAAATGAGGAAATTTGGGATGAGAAAAGTATATTTGTATATATTTGGCCTGAATATATGGACCATTTTGAAGTTGGAATGGTGCGAGTCGGTTGAAAAACGTGGAAGGGGTTGCGCGTCGACCGAGCATGTGAATGAGGGACGATTGGCTGGACCAATCCTGCATTTTCTGAAATATGGGCATTTTGGAATGTCCCATTAGGAATGAATGGGGAATTTTGGGATGAAAATGATAGACTTTTGGAAAGACCGTGTCATTTTGGAATGAGAAAAGTACAAGCATATTTGGCGCGAATATCTGGAACATGTTGAAGTCGGAATGGCGCGAATCGGTAGAAAAACGCAGAAGGAGTTGAATGTCAACTGAGCATGCGAATGAGGAAAAATCCGCACTGGTGTCGAATCATATAGGGTATGTGAGAAGGTCTCAGCCTTGACGCCATAACTAGAAAACTGCTCGGCCGCGCACAGATACAAGAAGGCCATAGCGTCCCTTTCCAAATATCAACAGTAATCCCCAGTTTACCAAATGGAAAAAAAAATGCACAGCATATGGCGTGTACGGCGTAGAGTCCGCCGTGACACTTGCATAATTTGCAAGAGCGTGTCACGCATGGGCAAGTGGCTGCAATGAGAAAACCCTGGCGCATATCCAAGCGGGCGCCCACGAGGAGGCGGCCTCGTGCAATCAAACGCAGGTGAACAGGTTGTTGCACACATGGCTGAGCCGCACAATTGGACCCGATTTATTTCAGCCGCTCGCGGGCAAAGCTGGCTCGGCTTGTACGTGCGCCGCCAGACTCCCGACACCTTCCTCGTATCGATGCGATGTGTTATTCGCAGCTTTGGTGTCAGGGTGGCTTCGCCGCACCGCCGGTGCGAGTCTTGCTCGAGGCCGAGGCGAGACAAAGGCGAGCGAGTTGGCTCGGAGACGAGACCCGGGCCGGAAAAATCCCGTTGAAAAACGTCGATGAGGTCGAACGGTCTTTGAAATACGCGGTCGTTATAACCGAGTTTACTTTTTGTCTCGTCAGACCCGTGCCCAGGGATGGCGTCAAATTGAGCGGCGGCATGCGTGTTAGGCGCCGGGGGGCCGCGCCCCTCCTGCTACTGATGGCCCTCCTCCAGCCGGCGTGGTGTCAACAGTCACCCTTAGTAGAAGGTAAGCCTGGCGCCGTCTTGCTTGGGCCCCCATTTGTTCTC
The DNA here is from genome assembly GCF_059441005.1 of Hippichthys cyanospilos. Taxonomy (NCBI): domain Eukaryota; kingdom Metazoa; phylum Chordata; class Actinopteri; order Syngnathiformes; family Syngnathidae; genus Hippichthys; species Hippichthys cyanospilos. The sequence goes on from NC_142379.1 coordinate 603,009, forward strand.
ATGCCCGCTTGTCCGACTTCACAGTTGCTCGGGTGTCACGTGCGTTATATATATATATATATATATATATATATATATATATATATATATATATATATATGTATGTGTGTGTGTGCATAATTTTGTGCTCAAGGTTTGTGATCGAAATGCCCGACTTTCCCGTTTTTTTCTTTCTTTCTTTTTTCGGTAGTCAAGCTGAGCATAAATCATAATAAGCCTTTCAAGTAATTCCCTTGAAGGGAAACAGCCCGGCCTCTACTTAGCGTGACAGAAAGATTGCATTGCATTGCTTTAGCCACGGCTATCGGGCCGGGGAGCCGCCCGAGGCCGATTAAATATGCGCTTAATACGGCGCGGGCCGCAACCTCCAATTACACGGGAGCCGCGCCGACCTTTTCAAATGGCGCCGCCGATTGTGCCGGACGGCGCAGGTGAAGTTTAGAATCCGAGCTGCCAAAACGCAGCCGGCGGGCCCAGGGCGACGTCTCCCTAAGACCGAGACTTGTGACAGTTCGAGACCATGACAAGACCAAGGCTGGTAGAGATGGAGACTGAGACTAGACCAAAACATTTAGAGGTTGAGACCGAGACCGGACTAAAACTTTTGCAGCTCGAACCCGAGACGAGACCAAGGCTGTTGCGGTCTAGACCACAAGAAGACCAAAACTTTTGATAGGTTGAAACCGAGGTTAAACCAAGACTTTTACAGCAAGACTTTTACAGGTTGAGACAAGACTAAAGATTTTGGAGGTCGAACCTAAGGCTATTGTGGCCTAGACTGAGATAAAACCAAGTCTTTTGATGGGTTCAGACCGAGAATAGACTTGTATAGGCTGAGACTGAGATAAAAACAAGATTTTAGAGGCGAAGACTGAGACAAGACCAAGGCTTTTAAAGTTTGAGAAGTAGACATGACTGAAATAAGATTTGCTGATACCTGCAGAAATCTCAAAGACATTTTATGTCACCACCCCTCACGGAGATGAGACCCCAGGTGTCGCCATAGAAAATGCCATTTTTTTCCCTCCTACACTTTAGTGATTAGTCATTTCATGTTCCATTTCATTTGCTTCTAATTTGAAAAGAGAAGGTCTCCGCTTGCATTCACAACATTAAAATAAGATTTGGTGATACCTGCAGAAATCCTGATGAAATTTGTCGTACCCCTGAGGGACTTTCAATAACCCCCCCCAATTTGTGAACCCCTGTGAAAACAAGCAATCTGTCAGCCTGCCTTGTTTTGCCAGAAAATGTGGCCATCAATAATCTTATTGTTTATAGCTTCCAACAATTTCCCGGGAGTGGGGGTGTAGCGTGTTGGGGGGGGGGGTCTTATCGTCTTCCAGCCTGCCGCCATTTAATTAGACGGAGGGGCCACACTTCCTCATCACACTCCATTCGCCCCCAGGCCATCATTTAATGATGCGGAATTCACTCCGGGAGTGCGTCGCGTCTGTTTTTATTTATTTATTTATTTATTTGACAAGCGCGAGTGTGTCCAAGGATGTGCCTGCGCCGCCGCGCCTTTTGTTGTTTTATTTTTTTCCCCGATTTTGCTGGAAGGCTTGAACGTGGATGGCTTGAACTGGAGCGCCTTTGGCTAAAAACAAGCTTCACATCTGATTTCACCTTGAGCCTGCTGCTGGTTTTTTTTTTTTTTTGAGGGGGGGAGGGCCTGGGGGGGGCATCGGTTTGTCTAATGCAGTGGGCAGTTTATTGATGAGGAGATGAAAAAGTCCAAAAAACAAATCCAAAACCATTTAAAAGTAGCATTGACTTAAGGGGCCAAGTATCGTCAGGCCGCAAATATAGGACGCACCCTTAATTTTCGGGTCAAATTCTGAACGCGGCGCCAGCGTAACATAGCTCCAAGCACTTTTGCATTTGCACGCTACGCAGCTAGACTTCATTTTGCCACGATAAGATGCCGTTCTAGGATGCACCTATACATTTGGCCTTAATTTGGGGGGGAAAAAGTGCGTCTTCCGTTTGCGTAATGACCGTAATTGTAAAGTTGTTATTCATCCCTCATGCCGAATGAAAACGTTTTCACTTCGTGCATGCATGAGAAGATGAATAATGCCATTAAATTTGACATTATTGCTCTTAAATGCAGGGAATGACATTTAAATTGAAATGCTGCGCCGCTCGCTTTATTGATTTCCATAGAGACGCGGCACGGGCACCTCTGTATCTCTTAACCCTCATTGTCATTCAGTCCATCCCCCGCTCGCACCTAGCAAGCAGCCCCCTCCACGCGCGCCCCCCATCCCCCGAGGATCCCTCTGGAGGGCTTTGTGCTGCGGGACCGCGGCGGCGGTGGCGGCGTCCTCCCGCAAATGAATTTGACTTCACGTCCCTCTCTCCATTAAAGGCGCCGTTTACTTTCAGCACGCGTGCGCGCGCCGCCGTGCGAGGACGTCCCTTCCCTCCTTTACCCGCGTCCTGGACGCGGCCTTTTTGACGGGGACGCTTACTTTCAAATCGACGTTTTTTGATTTTGTTTTTCTCGGGGTGTGCTAAAGAACGGTTTTACGTCAAAACGGGGATTCTCATTTTCTCTGATTTAAATGGATTCAAAACGTCTCTGCAGGGGTACCTCCACTTACGAAATTGATTAGTTCCGGAAGTCATTTCGTAAGGTGAACCCTTCATAAATTGAGCTGCTTTTTACATGTCGATAGCGTAATCCGTTCCAAGGCCCCCAAAATGCTCCTAAACCCTTTAAATGAATATTATTGAATTACAAGAATGCATCAAAAACTGTAAGAAATACATACTAGAATGACATTAGTGCATAATCTAAATATATCACGAAAAGAATAATAATAAACATTTCCAAAACCCTTTAAAATAATCATATTAATTGTAGCAGTTGACAATGTGAATGCAATTCGCTTGTTTGCCTTGAGATGGTGCTAGTGTGTTGGTGGTGAGTGCAGCGGAACATCTTTTTAAGATTTTTATTTTGTACGTTTTTATTTGACATTTTCAGTGATCAAGGAATCAGTTACAAGTCCACAAAAGCAATATTTACTTTTTTTTGGATTATTTTGAGCATGTAAATTGACTCAAGTTTAGTTTGGGGTCATGCCAAGTGCTTTCTGTGTGATGACATTGTTTAAGTGCCAACAACATGCCAACGACGCTAATTTCGAACACGACAGCCCAAAGTGGTATGTTAATTATGTTTTGATGTGAATAATAAACAAAATAATAGACAGATAAAAAATAGATAGGAATATACATTATTTATTTAGCTATCTATTTAATTTATGATACTATTTGTTTGTGTCTTATTTTGATATAATATATTTCAATATCTATATGTATTTATGTTTATCTATTTAGGTATTTATCTGTCTATCAAGCTATTTATTTGTCACTTTGTGCGATTTATCCTTTCTTATTTTTTGTTAAATGGATCTAGTTATCTTTTTACTGTTTTTTGTTTAGCTATTTTATTATTTAGCCACTCTGATCATTCATCTGTTTATCCATCCATCTATTTCTTTCTTTACCTGCTGAAAAGTAGAAAGTCCAACGGTACGATTCTTTTCTTAACTGATTGACGCTACAGGAAGGGAGACAAAGGATGTTTGTTTTTGTTTAGATGTTTTTTTTTTTCCCGGGCTTTATTCAAGCGTCCGCGCGGTCTCTCCCATCCGTCCTTTCGCATGCAAAAACGCGGGGCGAGCCAGACCACAATTACGGGCTGACCCTTCAGACTGATTGACGATTGAAAGATCTTAAATATCCATTTAAAAGCGGCCGGTGGACGCAACGGCGGGATGGCGGGCGACGTCTCCAATGGCGCGAGTGGAAACGGAGCGGGCCATTGAAGGCTTGATAAAAGGGCCTCGAAGAATACAAGCGCCCAAGTGGGCTTCAAAGTTCAAATTCAATCGCGAGTCAATATCCGGCTCAAAAGCTTCTCGGATGGCCCCGGACCTCAATCCCAGACAAACTTTTCAATTGCCGATGCGCGCTCGCTCGGCTTGAACGGAAAAAAAAGAAACGTGGCTTGCGAACGTGTTTACAAATGCGTGTGCGTTTCAAAATGCCAGGCTTGACCATTTGCTAGCATAGAAAAAAACAAAGCGAGCAAAGTGACCCTTGTTGAAAGATTTGTATATATAAAAAAAAATCAAATTCTTTTTGATACTTGATCGCTGATTTAGTAAATTTGAAAATTGTTCAAATCCCCAGATTTATGCTCCCTCATTAGTAAACAGAATTCAGCATTAACATTGAGTCATATTAGCATACATGAATATTTGTTTTTAAATCTCTTTTTGAGCATAACCATTGATTCGCATCTTTTCAGTTCTATTTCATATTCGTTCCATCAATTGACACAAACATTTGCTTTACAGGTTAAAAAACAAAACACATACTGGACTATAGGCTGCAGGGCTCAAATCATGAGAAAAAAAAAAGTGCAGCTTGTAGTCTGCAAAAATGGTACTTTAATACTTCGTAATCCTCATGAATTACCTCAGGAATTACTGACAAGCTAATGGATAACTTTATTGCTTCAAATCAGCTGCTGTATTTCTTTATCGCCAAGGGTAATCGATGACTTTTGTGTTGGATTATCCAAAGTAAGCGATTGCTTTAGTAGCTAGTTGTTCGGTAGCAGTCGTTTTCAGAGCCACCTTTCTGATTGAACGATGCAGAAGTAGCTGATGCGAAATGACGCCAAGGCAAATGTCCAAACCCGTCTTCGGGATCGAACGAGTTATCCCACGGCAATGAACGAATTGCATCAAGTTTTTCCAGAATGCTTGCCGCGTTTTTCAGAAAGCCGGTACGTGCAGGAAATATGGCGGGATGAGATTTAGTTTGTTTTTGCTGTTATTTCCATCATTCTTTGTAGCTGTTGCCGAGTCCTCCCGTGCGAGAACTCGCCGGGCGTTTGTGAGAACTTTAGCAGAGGTGAGGTGTGTTTGCGCCTTGAAATATTCATGCGAGGAGGCAGGAGGTCAGGACTACGGCGGGACGCCAAACTTCTTCAATTATGGAGCAGCTTGCGCTAACTTTAAAATCATTCTTTCTCGGAAAAACCTGAGTGACTTTGTATTTCTTAGTTTTAGGAAAGGAATAGAAAAGTATTCCCGTCTATGTATGCATGTATTTATTTACAGTATCTGTTTATTTATCCTCTGATTATTTGTTATTTATTCAGCTATCTATTATTTGGTTGTTCAGCTGTCTACGTATTTATTATGTAGCTATTATTTAGCTATGTCTTTTTATATGTTTATTTGTGGGATTCTTTCTTTCTTTCCTTTCCTTGAAAGCGGAAGCGGGAGGCCAACCCGCACGCCACTTTCCAATTCGATAACGTCCTCGTAACTCAACAGGCGCGTCGGATCGGGAGGCGGGAATATATCGTGTCTTTTTTTTTTTCTTCCTAGGAAATGAAATGCGAGCATTTTATGAGTTTCTCTTATCTGGCGTTAATGTCGCCACTATCCCAATCTGGTGCGGCCGCACGTGTCACGCCTGGGATAAGCCACGCGTCGGGCTGGACGCGGGCAGATTAGCCGGGCCGAGGAACGGCCCCGTTCCCGCTTCGGCTTGACGGCCGGAGAGGAAAGATGAGAAATGAAAATGGGCCCGCTTGACAAAACCTGTTTGAAAAATGTTGGATTCTCTCAAGTGGAATGCTCCAAAAGTCATTTTGGATTAGACGGGATAAAAACGTGACAGCAGATGGACAAAAAGAAAGGGAACCTCGGTCAAAGCCCTGCTTACGTCACGGCAGGTCAACCGTCCTCGAATGGTGTCGAATTTAAAAAAAAAAAAAAAAAAAAATTGCATTTTAAGGTACCGTTTATAGGACGCACTCATACCTTTGTTTTTGAGAGAAAAAGGCACGTCTTAAATTTGGGGGATTACGGTACTTCCTGCTTCTGTATCGAAGAATCAGTGGAAATTGTGGTTTTTTTTATGACAAAGCAAACAATTTGCACTTTTCCTGTTAGTATTGATTAATAAAAGTTTTTTTACCTTGCTAGCATGTCGTTGATAGTTCACATGCTAGCTCGCATGCATGCTATTATAATCCCGCTAGCACGAATTAGCAAGCATGCTATCATTTCCAGCGCGTTAGCAGTGGAAATTTGGCGTATCGAAAATATGAGCGGTATTGGCCACTGTACCCGTATCGGTCCAGAAAAAGCCTCGCGTAAACATCCCGAAACGCAACCGAAAAAACCGGCGTATATTCTTTTTCCGGTTGGAAAATCTGAATTGGCCTTTGGAATTGAAAGCAGAATGAAGCAATGGAGATGCGCGCAGCAGAAAGCATCAGGCCCGATGCATTGACTTTGAAGCGCTAATGACGGCGCGCTAAAAGGAGATTATCAAGCGGAAGCCATGTACACAGGCGGCAAATTGATGTTGGGGACAAAGAGGAGGCGGGTGACATTGGCTTTTATGGTGGCCCCCGCCACGCTATAATGCGCCGACGGACGAGCGGGGCGATCGCTCAAGGCGCGCCGGCTCAAGGGTGCCGCCGACTTCTCGCCGATTTCTCCGTCGACTTGCGTCTCAATACTTTTGCCTGTCAAATTTAACTCGTCAAGGGCCACATTTGATTGGAATATGAATGTCTCCTTTGGATGGGATTCGGGCCTTACTTTTCATGTTGTTATTATTATGATAGAGCTACCTTGTTAGTTTTTGTACTTTTATAAGTCCACCTTCTCCCGCCCAAGTCGGCGCGACGCCATCTTGTTCGCCCTTTCGGGGCCGACGCGACAAGCGAGCGAACTGGAGACCGAGCGGTCAGTCGGTGTACGTTTATGAGCCCCGATTGGCTGAATTGATGGCGCGTCGGTAACGTGTGTGCCACACTGAGCGCGCGGAGAGAAAAAAGCTGAATGTCAAGTCGTGGGTACAAGGCCTTGATTTGCGCCATGGGTTGACTTTGACAGCGCACGCACGCACGCACGCACGCACGCGCGCTGACTTCGACTTCCCGTGCGTGCAAATTGCTGACTCGACGCTTTGTTGATGCCAAAAGTTGCAGTGCGGGACTTTTGGTTCGATCCCAGATCTGGTTCCTGACTTTTGTGGGCAAAGATGGATTTTTGACAAGGCTTCTTTACAACCTTCTCATAAACGTAAATCCGCCTGTCTGAGAAATGCATAATTCATATAGCTTCCTCGTTTTTTATTGCGCTGCAAGGGTGATGTTTGTGTGACGCTCGCTGCTCGGCGCTATCATGTTATTCCACGAATAAAGAGCAAGATTTTTTTTTTTTTTTAGAAAGAAAGCTGATCTATTCATATTTATTCCGCAGTTCGTACTACAGGTCTGTTACGGTACATTAGTGTAAACGGCGGTATATTCGGAACTTAGTGTCGGTGAAGCCTGAAGAATTGCGTTCTTGTACTTGTGTCGGTCCAAAAAAGCATCAAACATCCCAAGTTTTATTGGAAACTTCAATTGATGAAGACTCAATTAGGCGCAACAAAATGAGTTTTAGCGTCACAAGGGGGCGCCGGCCCACATGGCACTCACAGTAACAAATCTTTTTTTAAGCGCTTATCAACGACTTCCTTTGAGTAGCCTTTTAATGACGGACTTAACGCCCCGTCTTTTGCTTTTATGTCGGCGATATCCATGGACGGAGAAGCTTGACTTTTGAAAGGGCTTTAAATGGCGAGGGCGTAGCGCTGCCGGGCGGGGTCGCGTCAAGGTGACTGTGCGGCGGCCGTCCGCCCCGTCGCCGCTAATTTATGCCTTTTGATTTCTTTATTGAATGGCGAGCGCTATTCCCCGAAGAAGGCGGCGGATCGATAGCTGACGCAGCGTCAGCCCGAGAGCTGACGCGGCGTCGGGGGGGCGCTTCCTCGGTCGCTGCGGCAAACGGCTCTCGGGTTTATGCCGAGCCAGAAACGGGAGTCCAAACTGAGGCCCGGGGGCCCTTTGGGCCTCGCCGTTCCTTTTCAAGCGAAAACAAAAAGGGGAGGCCAAGATCACCGGAAGAACTTGGAGCTCTCACTTTTTTTTGCAAAAGATTGTTTTCGACTTTGTCTTTTCTCCAAGCTCTTATCGATCGTTGTGACACACACAGATATTGCGCATAAATGGACAATAGCTCACGCAAACTAATGATCGTAATAACCAACTGTCGGTGCAAGTAAACAATTGTTTTATAAACACATGCGGACGCACGTTTCTTTCCACCGCTATCAAAGAATAATGTGTAGATTTGGAGTGTATTTCCTGGAAGTCATCATGACGTCCGCGCACGGTGAGGATCAAGCGGCTTCCGATCGATTTGCCGTCAGTCGCCCGCTGCGAACGCCACCTGGGGCATGCCGCCTTTCTTTTTTTTTTTCCCCTCCAAGCCCGCGGCATCATGCGTGCGCACGTCGGACGGGTTTAGCGGCCGGGGATTGTTTACGCGGCGCACTGTCACGCACGCCGATCGGTTGGCGACGATCCGTCACGCCCGAGAGGCCGGCGCCTTTTAGCGCATTAGCGCACATTAGCGCTCGCGCCCACGTGGCCCCTCCTCGCCGGGCGGAGGACGGCCGAGACGTCGACGGTCGGATGAGATTGACCCGCGCGGACCTATCGTTGGCGTTGCGGCCCCCGGGGCGCGCTGCCCATCGGCCTATTGATCGTCTCCTGACGTATTTGCTTCGACCTCAAAAACATGACTTGTTGATTTATGTTCATGAGAGCGTTTTAAAACCCGGCTGCTTTTTCCAGCCCGCTCAGAAGATATGTCAATTTCTGCTAAAATGGCAACTTTCCTACTTTGGTTTTGTGGGTCTACCCCTGAAAGATGAGAATAGCAAATTTCCAATTGTGCCATGAAACCGGCTTTGGGTTTTGGATTTGAAACGAAAGACATAATGGATGCAAGCAAACTAGTTGAGCCAAAATAGCAAGTTGAGCTCAGGTATCTTTCATTGTCATTACCTGCAGCACAAGGCAAAAATATTTTGTCCCGTGGCGTGGTTGGAGATTAGGCCCAGCGGCGACGTTGAAAAGTGGGAAAGCGTGTGTGTCGAAATCGTATGTGTTAAAGAGTGCCCTTGAGCTGCCGGTCCAGTCCAGCCGACAGTCTTAAGGCCACCTAATAGGGGGGAGAGGAAAGATTGTCACATTTTGAAAACTCCTTGTCCTTTGGGGAAAAAAGTCCAAATAGCGATTGTTTTGGAAGAAGGCCGATAAGTGTGATCCGATGACACCGAACGGGTTTCAATTTGCCGACTCAGCAATAAACCCTCAGTTCAAACCAAACCTTTTATACGCATTCCAGAAGACATTTATTTTGTAGACCGTAGACTGGTCTACCAAATCTCATGTCGCTTCGGGGTCCGAATTTTGCAGGATGCTGATTCATCCTTTTACAACTAAACTGTCGTGGTGAATTTCTTGCGGTTCTGGCCCAGTAGCGTTTCATAACCGCTGTCAGGCAACGCAGCTCGAAATGAGGACGTCTTCGACTCGGGCGTCTCGCGGGGGAAAAAGATTTTATTCGTGTGTCATACTGCTGATCTGAGAGCAAGCCGCTTCCGAGAAAAATGGCCCTTTGTTTGAGGGTCTTAAATACTTTTCCGAAGTTGTCTCCGTCGTCGTCTTTCTGGCAGACTCGCTGGCACCAAATGTCCAACGTCCACTCAGAATGTCTCGGGAACGCGCGGGGTTACGGCCGTCCCGCTGAAATGTGCCCTCTTAGCAAGGACTGAGCAGACAATAGTCTTAGGACAGATAATGAAAGTATTTCATGGTAAAATACACCGCGGCATCGTTCACGACGGGCAGAAAAAAAAGAAAAAGAAGGGCTTGGTCCTCCCCGCTCGGCACGTCCGCGGCTTTTATTTAAACATGCCGCCCGCGTTACTCTGAGGTGGAGGCCGAAGCGGGAAGCGGAGGTGGGGGGGGGGGGGGGGGCAAGTCTCTTTATGCCCAATTAAGCTCGCCGAAGGATTGTAGCTAGTCCTGGCTGAAACCTCGTCTCCCCGGGTGCCCCATTAGAGCGCTGAGAAGCCCACCGAAGCCCCCCCTAGATTGTCCCTGGCGGCGTGAAAAAAAAAAAGGAAAAAAAAAAGGAAAAAGAAAACCTGTGACCCGGAACCGAGAGGTATCTCCGTTTTACTAAATATACAGCGCCGGTGAAAAAGCGCAAATATATGCGTGCCAAGAGAGGTGGGAAGCTGCTGCTTTCGTATGTCAAACGAAAAGAAAAAGTCCAATGCAACACAGAGCTTGAAAATTCTTTTCCGGCGGAGTGCGAGCCGTCCGTCCGTCCGGGACGCCGACGTCTATATTTGTTCACCGAGAAGAAGCCGGTTCCTTTGAGAGACGGCCAAAAAAGTCCTGACAAAATGCTCTAAGAGCTAACCCCATGTTGCGGCGTGAACGCCGGCCGCCCACTTGGGATCGATCGGCGGCGGAATCCGCATCGCTACCGGCTTTAGCGCAGGGGCTTTTTGGCCATCTGTTGATCCTCGATAGCCTGGCGCCCAAAATAAAATAAAAAAAAAGACGATTTGATGCTCCAACTGGCATCTTTGTCCGCAGCCAATTAGCATACAGACATGACATTTCGCTCGGGAACTTTGTAAAAGTTGTTCATTCTTTGTTTCACCATTGACTGTTTTCTTCTCTACTTGTGAAAGTCGGAGGTGGGAAGCGTCTGTGAGAAACGTCCGTAGCCGACGGACGCCTATTTTTCCGACGGGAATGCTCAAAAAAACGGTGAATTCAGAATGCCGGATTTTGCCGTTTTTATCCGTCGTCGTTATCGACGGGATGGATATCACGTCATACGTCAGTCGGCCTGCCATTCTTTGATGCCTTTCAAGCGACCGATGAATGCGGACCAAATTTTCATCTTTTCTCTGATGGCTGTTTAGACAAATGTTAATGAAACCGTCTTCCATAGTTGTAGGGCAGGCAGTTCGAAATGCGAACCGACATCCACCGTTTCGCAGTCACGTATGGCATGATAATGCCGCCCGGTGGACGCCGTTGTTAATTGCGCTCGCCCCCGGGGTTAAAGCCCTTAGCCGGCGTCGGATTCATGTTCAATTTATCACAAAATCGATTGTGGTAGGTTTGACATCCTCGCTGTTAATCCAAACCAGCAAAAACAAACATGCAAGGTGCCTCCAAAATGCCTCGTGGATGCGCAGGTTCTCACACGCGAACGTTCAAGGGCAGGAAGGCAAAACAAAGACAAAAAAAAACTAAACAATGGCACTTGAATGGAAATAAGCTGGAATAAATGGAGTGCGCTTCCAAGGCAGGACTGGCGGGACAGATAAAGACGCCCGCGGCCAGAGAAAATGACGACGATAGGAGTCAATCCCGGTCGGTACCGGGGTTCGCTGCCTTATTGTCCGCCTGGGCCTTTTCCGGAGCTTTATCGCAGCGCCCAATGAGAAACGGCGTCGCCGCGTGCCTTATTGTCAAGCGCTCGGACGCTAATGAATGAGGCGGCCGCGCCGTCAGATAAGGCGGCCGCCTCCGCGAGTGGCGCTCACCTTCTTCAACCTTCAGCCGCTCACGCCAGGACGCAAAATTTTACATGAAGAAATAAAGAGGAGCCCGTTGGAAGCGGAAATATTTTGGACGTACAAATATAATTGCGTGTGTTTGTACTGGATATATATATCAACATTTGCGTACATATTTGTCGGCTAAATACAAAGCATTTTTTCTGTTAATGCCATGCATATTGTAGATTAGGTTCACGATGAAACTGGGAGCGCTGCCCCGATTGGAGAACATTAATGTAAACAATAAATAAAATGAATAACATAAGAAACTAAACTATTTTGACAGGCGCAATCTTTATTTTCGTCGTGTTCTTGTTTCGTTGTTATTGAGTGCGCAAAAAAACCATCTGAGTCTGTTTACCCGGCTTTTTTGAGCCGGCATCATGCAGTCATTTGAGAAATCCGTCAGGGCAACGGGAGAAGATTCACACAGAAGAAGATAATCTTTCCTCTGCCCGGACGTGATGAGGGGGGATTTGTATTTATCATACACAGCCGCGCCAACGCGCGCGTACAAATGAGAAGGTCAAACAGTGGGCTCTCCAAACACGACGCCGATCCGACCTTTAAACCTCCGTCGAGGCGTCAGGCTTTATTTGTCCACCTGTTTGCAGGCCGCTCACGTGGTCGGCCCACCCTTCAAGCTGACCGCGATCCTATTTGAAGCCTGAATCCAAATGCTCATTTCAAACCTCACTCTGCTGTTGAACCGGAGTGATGCTCGCAACCGGGCACTGAAGGACCGCCCGATGACCAAAACTTTTTAAAAATCTCATTTTGGTCCGTGGTCGTAATCGTCACCGCCTGTGGAACCTTATCACCCGGTTAAAGCTTCCAAATTTCTGAAAAATGTTCAAACGGCCATCCACTTGGGAGCGTGGATGTTTAAATACCGAATGGCTAAATAGCGTATATTCCACACTATAAGGTTCAGTATGATTTGAATGAATAAATTGCATGCACATGGTTGACTGAGGCATTCTGGGATGGAGTTGAGGGCATTCAAGTAACCCTTGCCGTGACAATGGTTTTTTCTGATTGCCTTTTAGCCAGGAATTGCAGGATGGAAGTTTGAAAAACGTCCATCTCCGCTCTGTAAAAATGTATGAGGTGTATATTCACTTTGTACATCTGGACACTTGGTAAATTTTTGAAGGATCTGTTCCTATTGTGATAAACAGAACCTGCGGTTAGCCTTTGTCTTCTCGCGTTGTGTTATGGTTTTGAATATGTATTCTGATTGTTTGTATGTTTCAGTTTTTCCTGGGATAAAAATTCCAATTAGAGCTACCCAACAAGCACGGAGGATGCCCAAAATCAAAAATCAAAAGCCGGTCCGGCCTCAAGCCGGGAGCGCATTTACCCTTGGCGGCCCCACAACAAGAAAAGGGGAGACAAAGGAAGGACGAGCAAAAGTGACGTACGACGAAAGAGCGAAGCGCTATCGATTGTCCTCAATTGTGTTTGGCGCGATTAAAGTCCCCAAATGGACGCGCTTGCGCCGTAAAAAGGCTTTTGCAATAAAACACCCTCTTGACAGGGAGCAAAAATGGAAGAGGGCACTTAGGAAATCTTAGGCTTCATTTCAAAGGCGGCGGAGAAACTGAAAGCGATACGACTTTGAAGAAAAGAAAAAGAAAAGGTTCAATGTTTTTAAATGGGGACGATCACACTCTATCACGTTGTGCTTTGCAGAACAGCCAAATGAAAAGAAATGAAAGAGCTTTTTCCTCTTCGATTCAATGGACTTTGTGCCGCTCCTTCTAGCGTTCTCGCCTTGACCACCCGGGGGCGCTAGAATCTGCATTTATTGTACTTGGAGCCCATCGGCTCTTTAGTAGGCCGCGATATAGCAGAAGTCAAATATTAAGGCTTGATGAAATTTGGATGTGAGGAACGAGTGTTGATTTGTTCAAGATGACGTGCTTCTGTCCGACCTGCGTCCCGATTGAAATACAGCGGCCCCCCGGGTTACGGCGTCCCCGGCTTGTCATCAAGTATCCTTGACGATGACGATGATGCGTCCTTTTTATTTACCGTAGCACTTTTCCCGACACTTAAAGACAATCAGTCCACGATTGAAATAGTTGGGCTTTTATTTGCTAGTCCATTTCTTGTCAATTAATTGGTGAAATTGATGCCTTTTTACAAAATCGGGCTCAGGTTGATGACTTTCCTGTCAAACGAACACATGGCACTAGGAAAAGAATTGAGGAAATTCTGTCAAAAAAGTCGATTTTATTTTTTTTTCAGAAACTCAAAACGAATCCCCACAACATAAGCCCGCTTTTATAACAATGCATCATGCGTACGAATGAGCAGTATATATAATTGTCTGAGGCTTTTGTTTTTTGTGTGCGCGTGCTGGGGCGTTGAGTGCTATTTTGCAGTGTTTCTACTGCGAGCTTTGAAGTGTTTGGCGCCCCAATTGATTGGGTGGCACTTTGCGGAAGCAGATGGGGGTGCAAAGGTGAAGGACGGCGAGATGCGTATCCCGACCTGTCCGATTGCGTCACCTGTCTTTGTCTGCCTCTCTGCCCCCCCCCCCATCGGCTGCCGGACAATAAAGGCGATGAAAGCGCCCCGTTAATGGAGCCCCGCTCCAGCTGAAGTAGCATGCCCCGCTCCTCTTTAATTTGAATTCTTTTTAACCGGAAGGATGTCACGAGCTTTTTTGTTTCTTTGTTTGCTCTTCAAGTTGCTTGCGGCGTTTGATCAGATTTCAAGGGGGAAAAAAAAGACCTTATGTGGCGTAACCTAAAATACCAAAAAGAATTTCTATATGAGAAAAATACACTGACCTCTCTTTGCTCCACCTTTCTACTCTATTTCTCTTTATGTATGCTTGAACGTATACACATACAGCGAGCTATAACTATATTTTGGTTAGTGTTTAAATAATATAAAAAATATATATTATACCATATATTATTTATATATGGATTTATTGTAATAATGTTATGAGTAAGGCACTGGCCGACTTGCCCCAAATTTATAATTACTGAAAGCACGCAAAACTAAAAAAAAAAAATATATATATTTTGTTTTGTCAACATGTTTGCTCCCAGCACGACGTGCCGGCTGGCGGTTTTCCCGGCAGCATATGTTTGGGCCGGGGAATGATTGACGCGGCCGGCGCGCGTATGAAAATGCTCCTCCGATCGCTGTAGCGCATGCGGGAAAATTCCAAAGCCGCCTGGAGGTCCGGGTCGCCCCCTCCCCATCCTTGCCCGCCTTCCTCCCTCCCCCCCGCCTTGGCAGGCGCGCTTTTGCTCGGCTGGGAAAATTCAATCAGATGCTTAATTACATCCTAACACGGCTTCCTAGCAGCTGGCTTGATTCCCCCGCTCCTGATTAAAGGGATTTGAAAAATGAAATTTAACAGCGCATTTGCATACGCTTCTAAACGGAGGGAATTGTCCACACGCGGGAATTCATTTCTCCTGACAATATCACAAATAAACGCTTAGTTGCGACTTTAAAGTTAAACGTATGAAATAGGTTTCGTAAAAGCATGCCAAAAACAGGCACGAGTCTCTTTTTGGATACCAAATGGATTTTTTTTGACAACGCACAACATACGTTGCGCCAAAATGTGGCGAGCGGCCGCTAACTCTCACAGAGTCTCCGAGGGCCTCACTATCCATGCCGAGCGTTTTTCAGTCCAATCGCCACCGGAACCGGGCCGCGGACCGGCGGTTGGGGGCCTCTGATGTCAAGTACAAAAAATTCACTGATTTTTAGAGACATTTATAATTAGAGACATTTAGAATCGTGATGTTGTGCTTATTTATTGCCAATATACCAGAAAAAATGTTTTAATTTATCAATTGCATTTGGCCTCCAACTTTGGAGGAAGAATTTTCTGCTAACGCCGAGTCCAACTTGAAGTTGGGAGCTTGTATGTGGCGACACGACAAGCGGCTCATAAATCAGGCCAAAAAAAAAAAAAAAGGATGGGCAAACAGCAGCGCCGGTATCTGGGCTGACGAATGGCATCGGCCAGGCGTAATGGGGGCCAAGTGGGGCCCCGCTCGCCGAGCCGCCGGAAGAAAATGCCTCCATTAATCACGTTTGGGTTGGCGCCATATTCGTCATCTTCATATACATAGCGTATGATGACTCGGCTGCTTTTTTTTTCCCCCCTCATCCTTGTGTCGGGGATGCGGAACTGCTCTGGGACTTTCCCGACGTCGCAGGCGCTTTCGGCAGCCAAACGCTCCGACCTTAGTTCATGAACTCTTTGCGTATTCACATCAAAACACACACGTAACATAACATAACAATTTGGGCTGTTGCAGCTGACGTTAGCGTTGTTTGTAGGTGGTTGGCGCTTTAGCAATGGCATCACACAGGAAGCACTCGGCATGACCCCGAACTAAAGTCAATTTACATGTTCAACATAATTTAAAATATGAACGCGATTGCTCCTGTGGAAATGGAAAATAAAATGGAACAAATGAAACGTCCTATTAAGGTGTCTCCTCTGCACTCGTCACCAACACACCAGCACCATCTCAAGGCAAATAAGTGAACTGCATTCATATTGTCAACTGATGCAATTAATATGATTCATTTAAAGGACTTAGGAGCATTTTTTTAATTCTTTATATGATTGTGTTTGATTTATTGATTATTGCCACAAACATAATTCTAATATTAGTTTTGATGCATTTTTATAATTTAAAAATATTCATTGGTTGCATTTTGGGGCTATTTAAATGTAAAAAGCGGCTCTACTAAAGAAAGATTCACGTTACAGAATTACTGGCGCATAAGGACCAGACTTAGCCTCCTCATGAAAAAAAAAAATCAAGTTTTTGCGCTGTTTTTTGGCAGAACAAACTGAAACAAACACAAGGCATCTCCGTCCGGGTAATGGAGTTCAGCTGGGCGATAGTCACTTTGCGCTGCTGCCTATTGTTAGCAAACATGATGAGAAGCTCTATTGAAGTTTGTATGAGGAGGAATCTGGTATTAGCGGGGATTAACAGGATTAACGGCAAAGTAACACCGCGTAGGAAAGCGCGCTAGGATTAGTCACGTGCGCCTGATGTTGGACTTTTAGCGCGGACGTTGCTTTAGATGAAGGGCGTTGTAATTAGTCCCAGTGAAACAAGGAGACGAGGCTAAGGCCGAGGCCGCGGCTGAGGATGAGGATGAGGATGAGGATGCGGCTGCGGGGGCCTCTTGTCTGCCGCGGATGCGGGGAAGGGCGGAGAATCGGGACGGCCGCTACGTTCTTCAACCCGGGGCGGCACTGCTATCTGTTGGCCGTGCACGGTACTGCAGCTTGTCGGCCTGACAACGGCGTGGAAATTGCGTGGACGAATTCATTGCCGCTCGAACCGGAGCAAACACGTTCATTAGCAGTGGAACTAAAACTGCACGTACAAAGTAAGAGTACAAAAATGTATTGAAAAAAAAAAGTCTCTGTCTACCTAAGTACTTTGAACTCTTTCATTAACGATTGTTTTTTTTCTTCGAAAAACAAAATGGTATACATCACTTGTTTATAAGTCTGGGATATTTGGATACGTAGTTAAAAAAAAAAAGAAAAAAACCCTCTCTTCCATAGATGAAGTTACAGGGCCTGTTTATCGAATTATACTATTTGAGCATATTATTTTATAGTAATCATACTATAAACATGCCAGAGAAGTGAAAATGGTCAGCAAGCGCCTACAATACTTTGTAATCAGTGTAATCCATACTAACATATACATAGCACATATTATCAATATATTTTTCACGAGTACCACAGTAGATGGTTCATTCAGGAAAAATTGTACAACGCAACCTTACTGGCTTGTTGTATAGTTGCAAATTGCCACTAGCGTCTGTTAGGTGCCATTACATCTTATTCCTCTACCCGCTGCCATTTTTTTTCAAAAGCTCAGGGACTCATTGTCCCTATTGTCTCCTTAGGTGTGCCATGTTTGCTCATGTTCAGTCAGGGTTCTAAACTAGAAGCGATGTAAAGTGCGTTCGTATGCAAAAAGTACAGTTAATTTACCGCAACGATCCATGAACAGATATGGTTGCTCATGCCGAAGGTTGTAAATGGATACGGCGGCGAACTCTAGTGGACGAATTATATATTACACCGTCAACGTTACACGCTGCTTTGTGGACTTTTTGTGTCGTTTGCATGCTGTACATGAAATCATTACATCCTAAAAAAAAATGATTGTTAAATTACGACAGTACAAGTAATTATTTACGAAAATTATTACAGTGCATATTTATACTGAATAAAACCAAATGGCCTCAAATTCTCTTGCTGTGTTTGAATATCTATGCTGTGTTTTGTTTCGTTTTTAACAGCAAAAAGCGATGCTTTTGGGGGCTGGAAAGGATGACTTGTAATTTATGATTCTCGTTTAATGTTGCCCCTAAATAGAAAATGTACAGCATGACGTTTTTTCAAAAAGTCATTTGTGCTCTTGGCAAACGTCCCCTCGCTGAGGACATGGGCCACTTTGGCAATGGAGACGAGAAGGAGAGGGAGGCGCGACCTTGACTTTCACGCGGTAACCTCCGGCAGCCGCAGGAAACCGCCAATGTAACCGTAAACGCAGACTTGCTGAGCTTGTCCTTACTAAAAATGTCTTCTATGCTGCGCGTGCGTGCGCGCGTGCGTGTGCTAGAGAGAGACGCACAAGAGACAAGTGTATCAGTATAGATTTTGTTGTGCTATTTTGTATCTTTTTTGGGGTCATTTTTTTGTACTGCACGTCTTTAGATTCAGTCAAGCCACAACATTTAGCCAATAAGGCACAAGGAAGTAAGACAGTAGACTTTTGATTCTTTTTGCTCGCGAGGAGAACAGATGTGTGCAGTTGCAGTCTGCTTCTGCTCTGACACACCATGTTGAGTCCTTTTTATTTGTTATCGATCGGAATAGTCATAGTGACAAATGTCGCCGCCCTAAAGGCTTTGGGGGGAAGAGCACACGGCGGCAACTTGACGACAGCGATAGTGGCGTGTGCGCCTGCTATACTGTCACTTATCAGTTTGCGCGGCGGCTACGATCTTCTCCAAGAACGTGACGAGCAGCCACAGACCGTCGCGTCCTGTAGTTAGGTCACGGGGGCTTCTTTCTTCTTGTGCTCGCTCTTTCAACAGATGACTTTCAAGCACCGCCGAATAGATGCTTTGCGATACAAGAGTAAATACGGGGTGACTTATGTACGTTGATTCCAACAGAACTCTGGCTAGCAATTTTGTTTGATTGCTGCCAAACCCGAGCTAGGAAATGGCAAAAAGTGGCAAGTGTTTCTTGGGCAAGTTTGACCCCGCGCCATAAAAGCTGAAAGTTGAAGCCGGCCAGTCTTAAGAGCACTCCACGCTCTTAAGACGGCGGACGCGCCCAGTGCTGCGTCCCGTGTTTACAAGGCACTCTGAGGCGGCGCCGGCGTTGCCCCTTCCGTGTAACGTGCCGCGTCCTCTCAGAGACGTCGGCGGGATTTACTGGCTGAGCCAGTCGTACTCCGCCGAGCGCGCGCGCTCACGATGACAAAAATCCACGGGTGTATGAACGCGGCGGGGGATCTCCGCGGCGTCAGAGTCAAGGCTGGCGCCGGGCTGACTTCTCGCTGACGGACCAAGGGGAGGAGGACACGGACACCAAGAAAGGGAGCCGCGGGCGGGATTTCTTCGGCGGCCGCCCGGGGACGGATCCCGTCGTCCGGGAGGACGGAGCGGATCTTGATTGGGATGACGGCGGCTCTCCTCCTACGAGCCCGCCGGTGAACGCGGCGCAAGTACGGTAACGATGCTGGCGCCGCTGCTTCTCCTGCTGCTGTCAGCCGGGGGGAGTTCGGCTCCGGGCAAATACAGCGGCAGCTGGAGGTGGAAAGGGGACAGGAGCCGTGAGTAACCTCACACTCATCTTTTGCCAACTTCTCCCACGGGGTTTTGTGAGATTTTAACAAGGTTTCGGACGCGCTCAGAAAATCCACCCTGAATTTCTCCGCGCTATAAGGCGCATAGAATAGAAGCTGCGGTAGTGGCCGGGGTAGCCTTATGCGTTCACTAGATGGAGCTGCGCTAAAGCTAACGTCAACAAAACAAACGGATAAGTACCTTCAATGAATGGTCTATTTTCAAACTGTTTTTGTATGTAAGGTGCAGAGCATTATGAGGCGCATAGAATAGAAGCTACAGTACTACCTCAATGAATGGCCTATTTTTAAACTATCTTCAGATATAAGGCAAGGCGAATTATAAGGCGCATTGACTAGACGCTAGAGCAGCGGCTGGGGTTGCGTTATGCAGCCACTAGATGGAGCTGCGCTAAAGGGAATGCCAACAAAACGATCAGCTAGGTCAGTCAAACTTTATTAACAATCAAGACAATCAAAATTAAAGAATAGAAACTTAAGTCAAAAAAACTTATATGGCAATTAAGTTATTTTAATTTTTTCGTCGCCCAAAAAATGAAAACTTTTATATCGGGTTACTGTTGTGTTGGTGCGGTGCTCTACCAATCTCATTGTGTTTTGGTGTTGTGTTCTCTTCTTTGTAAACATGTATGATGTCGCTGTACTTTGACTTGCAAGCGTGGCCACGGGAGCTTTTTGCCTCGGTGCGGGAGCGGCTAATGAAGCGTCTTTGTCTCCCGTCCCGCACGTCCTATCGTTGAGACGTCCTCGGCCGCCCGTGGGCTTGTGAGCCGCCGGCAGCTAATGGGATTGCTTGGCGGGCCTTGCGGTCGTCAAGCGTCTTGCGTGCGCGCGTGCGCGTTCCCGCGCCGAGGTGAAAGGGACGGCGCGGTCTTGACGCCCTTCCAAGACGGAATGAAAAACGAGCAAAAAGAGACGTGGCGTAAAAACGCTTGATGTCCGGGTCGCCGCTGGCTTGATCTCTGCCGTCCCCGTGCCGTCGCTCGAGGGAGGAGCTTGTGGCCCGGCGCGTTCAGGTGTCGGCACATCTAATTTCACGCTTTGGAACGCGCTGAAGGGAGCGGTGCGGCTTTCTTTTCAAATTAAGAGCAAATAAATTGGAACACAAATTCCTTTGCGAAGCCTTGTTTGCCTTTATTTTCTGAGTTTACAAATATCTCTATCTCTATCTATCTATCTATCTATCTATCTATCTATCTATCTATCTATCTATCTATCTATCTATCTATCTATCTATCTATCTATCTATCTATCTATTCTTCATCTTTTTCTTCACTTTGATTATTTTCTTTGTCATTTTCTCCATCACTTCCTCCTTCATCACCTCCGTTTTCTTTTTCTTCACCTTCTTCCTTCCATCCCTCGTCACCTCCTCCTCCATCGTTACTTCTTCATCCTTTTTTCTTCTTCTCCATATCATCTTTTCTTTTTCGCCTTCTCCTTATTTCTCTTCTTCTTCTTCTTTTCCTCATCATTATTATCAGAAACATTTGTCCAGACAGTGTTTTTGGAACTACTGTCGTTTTTTTTTTCTTTGTTCAAATGCAAAAGCCAACGGTTTGGTCTTAAGCTTTTGCGAGAACGTGTGGAGAAACGGCGCGTCCCGCATGTGAACTGGGATGAAGCATCAAAAGTGTGCTGGCTGGCGGGATGTGTTGACACAACAGATGAATAAAATATCTTCTATTTTTAGTCTTGGCCACTTTGACGCCTGTCTTCTTTTTTTTTTTTGCCGAGTCGGGCGGTGGGTTTGGCGCGGCGCCTCGGTGACGGATGAGGCGGATTCCGGGATGGGCGGCCCGCCGGCTGGCCTCGGGATGCTAACGGAAGCCGCGCGGGCTCCATCGGAGGCCCGGGAGGAAAAGTTCCAGTCCGGCAAACAACAAAAAAACAAAACAAAAAAAAAAATGTGAGGAGGGATATGACGGTCAGTCCAAGTTGCACTTTGCCGTTCGCTGTGTTTGTCTGATGGATTTTGATGAAACTTGATGGCCGATGCCATTTCATCCAATGGGTATCAAGCGTCACAGACTATATTTCCACGGGCCCGCAAAACAGCTTGAATCCGGCCCCTCACATCATTTTGTAAAGGATAAAAATGAGCTGAATGTTTATTTATTGAAAATTGTTATGTTCTGTGAGTAATAGTATTGTTAAAGTTTATGATTAATAGTAATGTTGTGCTTGTTTTGTTTTGGACAGTATTAAAAAAAAAAAATCCATTTGAAGTTGTTGTTTTAAAGACGAATCATATATAAAAGGCTTTTTTTTTTCTTGGTCCCGCCCACTTGGGAAGAGATTTTCAAGCTTCAAGGGGATCCCCGATCTCGAACGTACGGCCCGCGGGTTAGTCCGGCCTATGAGCCAAGCATAAAAATGAGCTGAGTTTTCTCAACGAATGAAAAACCTGAAATGTTTTTAGGATTAATAGTAATGTTCAGTCATTCAATGCCTGGGATGTTCATTCACTTTTTTTTCTTTTTTTTTTGAGTCCAGTCTTTCAATCCCAGGAACTTAACTCATGAAGGTTTTATGAGTATTTGTGATTTTGTGCTTGTACTGTTTTGGACAGTATTAAAAAAATGAAATTGAAGGTAAAATGACTATAAATATATAGGATGATTTGATTGGTCTGACCCACTTGCGGCCCGCAAGCTTAAGCAAGTTTGACACCCCGGTGGTATGTGGGCTCCCTCTAGTGGTACATGAATGTATCACAGCTTATATACAGTTCAGTCATATTTCACTTACACGTGACTAACACTTTTAAGTTAAATGTAAATGAATTAAATGTAAGAAAAGCCTCTGCTAATGTGAATATGTTGGCAAGCAGCATAAGAATAAGACAGCACATTTATTCTGTTCGCCATCTTTCTGAGTGAAATTATGTTTTACAAAGGTCATCTGTTTGTTTCAAAGTTTCATATTGCGTTAAGCTGTGCGTGTTGTTTTAAAGGACTACTTTTTGCTCACTTGAGTATTTTTGACCGGTTTATATTTGTGGGTAAATGACTTTTTGGAAAATATGTTTTCATTGGCTAGTTTCATATGGCGTTAAACTATGAGCAATTTTTTGTTCCGGAGTACTTTTTACATAGCAGCGCTCGTCACATAAATGATGTTTATTTTCACACTTATATGACAGCTAGGAATGTGGGAACATCACAAAAAGATTTGATGAAACTTTAAGCAGATTAATTCACTCGACGTTATTTCCGACGGGGGGGAAAAAGTCTTTGAAGTCCATCGGGGTCACGGAACGGATCGCGTTCCGGTCGGTGTTTGATCCGATAGACGGCGACGGCGGCGTTAGCTTTAGCGAGGGCGCGCTCGGATGAAAGCGCCGCTAATCGAGGATTCCCGGGGCTTAGGCGGGGAGCGCCAATGGAGTGCGGACGCTAGTCAGAGAAGCTAGCACGGCTTTCCGAACACTTGTTTGCTTGGTTTGCTTGTTTGTCTGCAAAACAAAGAAGATGCTACGCTTCATATATTTTCCATCCTCCGCACAGAGCAACTGATAGTGCTGTACTGAGGAAGTTAGACTCGTTCGTGCAGTACAGCCGGCTGCTTTATACTGCTGGCACCGCACAAAATTTGGAATTTCCATTGCTGACCCGAATTATTTCCATGCAGGTTTACCTCGCTATTTTCCAAAAATACAAAAAAAAAAAAAAGTTTGTATTTTGAATAACTGGATGGAGTGGCTTAGCCCGACTCCCATCGTGCGACCGGCAATTTCTGAGCAGTCGGCTCAGGCCGCCGACCTGAAAGAACTTTCCGCCGAGCGGTTGATCAATCGTGTACAAAAAGTCTTCATTTTTGACGGCTTTTAATTAGCGGGCGCTTGAAAGATTAAAGGCGCCTTTGACAAAGGCGCCTTTCACATGTTTGCCATTAAGTGCGGTTTGGACGGAAACTTGGTTAAACGGAAGCAGGGCTCTCACGGCTGTCGCCGCTACCGTCTTGCCTTGTAATTAGCGCCGGAATCCTTTCTTTGCTCGCGCCGTCCGGATGGCGCGCGTTTCTTCTTTTCTTTCGTTTGTCTGGAGCCCCGATCGCCACGGTAACGCCTCATTGGCGACGAGCCCGACGAGGACCCCGCTCCTCGTCAGTCAAACCTTGGTGCATAAACGGCAAGACGGAGTTTGGCCACGCCGTTGCCGTTGCCGCTGCCGCTGCCGCTGCCGTTGCCAGTCCCTTGTCAAACTTTGAGCCCGCAATTTTTTCTCAGAACTGATCTTTCTTTTTTTTTTGCAGTGATTGATTTCCTGAAGAGGATTTCAATCCAAAACACATGTGCGTTTGTTGATGTCAAGATCATACGTGTCATCCAAAAAAGGAGCATCTTTGCAGTTCATCATCTTTTTAAATCCAGACTTTTTTTTTTTTTGTCTTTGTGACGCTTCCCTGCTGCAAACACATTGCTATTTTCATACACTTTCATTTTGAGGGATTTTAGGAGATGTTAGTCCTCGGAAAATGCAATCTTCAATTCCACATAGTAAAAAGAGGACGGAAGAGGAGTTTGTCTTTCTCGCGCTTCAAGACGGATGCGCGATTTAAAAATAGTTCTTCAAACCCGGCTAAGGTTTTTAATCCAGGCTCGGGCTCGGAAAGTAGAAGTTCAGGCCCGGTTTAGGAGCTCGAACCAAAGTTAAGGATTCAAGCCAGGGTTGAGGGATTGATGCTTGATGGTGGGAAATCCTCGCGTGTGCGCCCTATTTTGGTATAATGCCTCCAAAATCTCAACCTAGGATTTAGAATCCCAAACCCTCTTCAGAACTTTCGCCTACGTTTGAAACCTGAACCTTTGTTTTGCACTCCAGCCCAGTCTTGAAACTCCAAGTCTCAGAACCCCGACTTCAAGCCCCAACCCCGCTTACCATTCCACTTTGAAACACTGGACCCTTGCTGGAATATCACACTCAAAATCCGAACCCACGTCTTAAACCCTTAACTCGGGTTTAAAACCCTACCTCGAACCCTCGCCTGAATCCCTAACCCCAAAAACCTTTGCCTTTAAGCAAATTAGTCATGGGCAATTTGCAAAATATTGCCAATGAGTGACCCGTACTCTCGGTGTCATCTGTCCCAATACTTTTGCCATTTAAATTTCCCTTTATTTCTAGCAAGCTAGTTAGCTAGCGAGTCACCTAAAAGGCTAGCTTCATGTCGAGCTATTGCGCTAGCTAGCTTGCTATGCTATCTCTCTAGCTATCTTTCTCAAGCCGGCTAGCCGTGAGCTAATGAGCTAGCTAGCTTCATTCACTGCCTACTTCCAGCTAGCTTTCTTTTTTCTTTTTTTTTGGACGCAAGTCTCTTTGCACTTGGGCTGATGGGTCACATTGCAGTTGTAAGCTCGTGTGTAAATATTTGCAACGGCTTTACAGAAAGGCCTTTGTGTTTGTGTGTCAGGTTTGGTGGGAGCGACGCATATTATTAATGAGTAGAAATGAAGTATTGAGTGTAATAAAGACACAGAGGCTGCTGGAATCTGAACTGCACTCCTAGCTGATGTGAAACGGAGAATGAATAATTCAAGCACGAACAGAAAAAGTGACAAGAAATACATTTTTTATCAATGTTGCCGAGAAGCATTTTATGAATAAATTGTGTCAATTTAATATTTAGTCGCCATGATATAATTCAATTGGACGTTGCTCCTGTTCCGGTTTAAGATGAGACACCGCTTCATTGAGGAACTTTTGCATCACTTTTATTGCGAATGAGCTTTTTTTAGAATTAGTTCCGTAATAGGGTTTTAACCCAAGTTTGGTGAATTAAATTTAGGCGTTCAAATTGGAGTTTTAAGCCCGGGATCGTGTTTCAAAGGAAGTTCCCGTAGTGGGGTTTGAACTTGAGATTGTTTGCCGGGGAGAGGCTTTCAAAGTAGGGTTTGATGCCTAGGAAAAGGCTCCCAACATAAGTTGGGGGTTTCAATTCGGCTTTGATGAAGTGGACTTTGGTTCCTGGCCAGGGAAAGGCTTTCGAAGGCGGCTTTGAAGCCTGGGACAGGGTTTCGAACCAGGGTTGGGGTTTCAAAGAAACAATTCCACCCAGGCTTGATATTTTCCAGTAGGGTTTTAGTCCTCCTTTCAAAATAGGGTTTGAAATTAGGATCGGGGCATATCTGCACGGTGCCGCGTCATCATTATTTGTTGAGCACATTGAACACAATCGTCACTTTGAGCCAGGGCCATCTCCTTGACAACGGAGTATGGGTACATTAAAAAAGTATGAGAGCGAGTGGTTGGCCGTCATTGATGAAGTTGTGAAGACGCTGCGCGGCTCTTCATCTATTTTGGCTTGCGATGAGTGAAAACGTCGCGCTCCGACACGCCGACGCTCACGCTTTCGTCTGGTCTCTGCCGCGCGTGTGTACGCCTTTGATTTTTGCTACATTTGTGGGGGAATTTTGCTTGGTATTATAAGGCAATTGGATTCCAAAGGCAGCGCCATTTTTGAGCTTGTTGTGATGAGGAAGTATTAGCATTATGCCCAATGCTAATGTCATATGGATAGCGAGGCCTGGGGACACTCTGTGAGAGTTAACGGCCGCTCGTCACAATTTGGCGCAATGTATGTTGTGCGTTGTCATAATGTCATATCCGTAGTAAGGTTACACAATGAAATTCTTGCTCTGTTCACTTTCCACACAATAATAAAGCAGGCGATTAGTAAGGGCAGTTACGCTGCGCGCTTGCTCATGCTAAGCGACAGCTGGCACAATAGAAATAAAGAGGAGGAGCGCGGGTATCCGCCCTCGGCCGAGCTCGAGCGCTCCGCGGTCAAATAGGCCGTCTGGCCGTCACATGTCAGTCCCCCGGACGAATACTCTGCGGCGTTCGCCGAGTTGCGGGAAGGGGGGGTGGGGCGCTCGCCGGAGCGACCCACAAAGAGATTTGGCCCGGCTGCGTCCCATTGGTCCCGCCCTCGTGCCGTCCCCGTCCAAAGGGCTCTGATTAGCAATTAATGGCACCGGATGGTATTTGCACGGAGCCCCTTTGGTGCGTGCAAGTTGTCAATCGCGTTGAGTGTCGGTCTGCCCCCCCCCGGGCCCCCCTTGTCCGGGGCGCAGCCTCTTATTGATACACCGCGCCGTTTTCACACTCACTTAGACGTCAAGCGGCGACACGCCGCTTTCCGTGCCTTTTTCGATGGACGCTCTGCAAGGGTGGCGCCGGCGTTTGCTCTGGGCCTGCATCGTGGGCGCGGCGGCGGCCTCCGGGCGCCCGGCGCGAGCGCCGTCCGGCTTCTCAGTCCCTGTGGTGTTATTGTTGGCAGAGACGGGATTGGCGCAGGACGGACCGAGAGAGGGCCCCACTGCGGCTCCCGCCGAGGGACACGGCGACGACAACACTTTGGGCTACACAGGTACCCCCGTGCCACGCTTTCGCCACGGAAATCGGATCTCGGTATTAGGGGGGAACATTTTCAGTTCGATTTTCGAATCAAGTAAAATTCCACCGATGAGCTCGATTATCGGCTACATATATTTAGCATTTTGATGATTCATTCCGATACGAAACGTTAATTAAATGCAAATGAGTAATTACCCATTCAAACATTTACATATGCTAACACAAAGCAAAGGCACAAACGAAAATGCTAACAAGCTAAACGCAAACAACGCAGCACTATATTACATGCTGAAGATCAGAAGTAACATTAACATGTTAGCCAAAGTCATAAGTTGTTGGACCAACAAACAAACTTATGACATTTGCAAGCCTTTCAATGACTTCATTGAGCGGCTTAGCCTGACTCCCGTCTTGCAAAGTTCTTGCTATGCGTTGTGGGACGAGTTGACAAAAGGGCTTCATCCAAGAACTAAATGTTGCAGGAAAGCTTTTATTTTGCTGCAGAGAAGCATTTTATCTCATGCAACACGTAACATTCTTTGAAATTCTTTGAAAATTCTTGACGACCGAAAGTCTTGGAATATTAAACGTAAATATACATAATGGATGAATAGGACCGACGCCGCTGAACATTGAGGAGTTGAAAGTAAAAATATACTTATTTGACGTTTTTATGACCCTTCCAAAGTCAGCCCAAGCCAGTTGATAAAACGGGCAGGTTAGTAAAAAAAGTGGACAGAGGTTTTCTACACGCACCGCTGTGCGGCTTCAAATAAGCCTGGTTATGTATAGGCAAGGCAAATTAGCGCCACCTGCTTCGGAGCGCCGATACGGCGATTAACGCGCGCGCCTAAGCGCGACAATACCAAAACCGTGATGCCGCTAGCAACTAGGATTTCAAACGAGTGCGGGAGTTTCCCAAAGATTTCCAAATGTGCTTTTAGTGTGAGCGGCCTGACATTGGCAAGGCTTTCAAAGCTTCGGAGCGCCTCAAAATTGTTTCCCGATATCGCAGCGTCGCATGCCGTTCGTGACGGAGGCACCGGCGGAGCCCAGATTTTCTCCCTTTGTGGACACGAGAGACCGAGCGCGACTTGGCAGGGAATATTTACGATCCGGCCGCCGTCGCTAACCGCAAGCGGTGACGCGCTACACAGGCGGACTGTTTGGTCAGGTTGGGATGATCACCGAGAGTGCGACGCATGAAAAATTCTGACGCGTCGCTAGGAAAGTATGCGCAATGAACAACGTGGAACGAGGGGGAGCGTTTGTCTCGAAAAATGAAAATTGAGGTATCGGTATATTCGAACTCTACAATCGCATCACAAACTGGAACAAATACGGTTGTGAAAACGTATTACGGTACAGTCGTGTCGGCGGCCTTGCCGTTTGGTAAGTTGAATTTCTCGTAACGAGACGTTCGTGAGGAGACGTACCGCTGAATGTGGGAAAAACGCCTCCGTTTAGAGTTATGCGGTTAGAAGTCCCCCTCCCCCAATATTTTGAAAATGAGGGAAAAAAAAC
Source organism: Hippichthys cyanospilos (assembly GCF_059441005.1). Classification (NCBI taxonomy): domain Eukaryota; kingdom Metazoa; phylum Chordata; class Actinopteri; order Syngnathiformes; family Syngnathidae; genus Hippichthys; species Hippichthys cyanospilos. The sequence goes on from NC_142379.1 coordinate 631,336, forward strand.
TATCCTTGTATTCCGAGAAATACGGTAATGTGGAAAAGCTGTAATTCCCGGATTGTTTCAGGCCACGAATAGACCTTCAAACTTTAGTTTTCAAGTCATATTACATGCGAGACTTGTGCGGGACAGCGAATCTCATCAGACGAGGCGAGGGGGGGGGGGTCGTAAATCTCAGCAACACCTGCTCCCCCGACTGGGCGCGCGGCGTGAGGTCAACGCCGGCCGATATCCCATCGCTCATATTTATTACGCTCATCGCAGCGCCAGTTTGTTTTGGCAGCTGCGCGGGCGGCAAAAGGAACCGAAGAAGAGGCGTTTTATTTTTCACGCGGGGGCCGAGGCCGTCAAGGCGCGGGGAATGAGGGGATAAACACTTGCGTGGCGTCTCGCGGGAACTTTGACTTCGCAAGCAACTCCCCCGCTATCAGACCTGGGCCAACGCGCGAGCGTTTCAGATAGTGCCCCATTTCTCCGAGTATTCCTCATCTTCACCCCCCGGGGGTATCGGGGGGCCGGACTTTGGTGCGGTTACGGGGGGCAACGCACGCGTGCGTACAGGCAAACGGCGAAACTAACGTGGCAACGATAAGACGGTTGGAACTTTCAATGCTTTTTGTCCTTTTTTAAACAGATGAGCATTAGTCAGGCGGGCAATCTCCTGGCAGATGAAGCGGAAAGAAAACGCACCATCGCTCGTCCGGAGTTGCTGAGCAAAACGCCACTCGACGCACTTCGAAAAATTCATCTCACGCTCGACGCCGGTTAGGCCAACGATGGTGATTTAAGATCGGGAGCGGGGTTTCAAACCGAGGCTTCGGGTTAGCTTTCCGTTCAAGCGGCGCGGCCGGGATGCGATGTGCTAGCGCGCTTTCTTGTTTCGTCTCGAAAAGGGTGATGTGATGCTAAACAGATGCTAATGTGAGGCCGCCGGGAAGAACAGGGAGGGATGGGTCGCGCCGCGCGCGGGCAAGCGGAAAAGCAACAGCCTATTTATCGCCTCGTTCGGCCCCCCCGCACCCCCCCACCCCCTTAACCTCAGCCGCGGTTCCCTGTACGCAATCACATTACAGTGTTCCCTTTCATGCAGTTGAGTGAGACCCATGAACGCATCCCTAGCTTATTTTAAGGGGAACTTCAAGTCTTTATTATTGAATGGGTCAAAAATTTCTACAGTGGTACTTTTACTTAGGATAAAAAAAAAAAAAAAAAAACAGGACATTTTGTAATGTGAATTTTTCACAAGTAACCCTAATCCAAGCCCCCCAAAATGCTCCTAAACCCTTTAAATCACTATTATCAAATTCTAAAAATGCATAAAAATGGTAACAAATACATTTAAGTATTAAACCAGTGCGTAGTCATCCAAATGTATCATGTCAAGAATAATAATAATAAAAAAAAACTCTTCTAAACCATTTAAATTATCCTGTGTAATTATCCTGTATCCAGTGCTTCCTGTGTGATGTCATTGCTAAAGTGCTAACCATGTCCTAACAACGCAAACGTTCCACACCACAGCCCAAAGTAGTCTGTTGCGTATGTGTTTTGATACATGTACAACGTTAGCATGTAGCAAATGTCGATTTTATGTTTGTTGGTTCTAAGCTGAAACCAGTAAAGATGAAAAGCGAAAGAACAAAATGGAAGACAAATGCAAAAAAAACCAAAACAACAACTGTCTTGACACATGAATAAAGAATGAAAACCCATCCCAAGGTGTAAGAAATGCATCACGGGCACGTCCGCAAGGCGTCAAAAAGTAGCTGTTTGCAATGTGAATTTGCGAGGCGCGTTTCCTTCGGGTGCTTCTCGGAGGCGCGCAATCAGAGATGATTTGTTGCCTCTTTTAGCCGGGGCCCCCGCCGACAGAAATACAATCTAGCTTTCGCCAAGGTCGTCTGCCGTCCGTCTCCTCTCCGCCTCTAATGAACGTCCGCCCACATGGACGGGGAGGGGGCGGCGAGGCCGCGCGGATAAATCCGACAACGTTCCTGCGGGAACTTGGGAGGGGAAACACCTTTGTTTGCTGACACGGACGGGAGACGCGCCCGAGACGGCGGAGGAATTCTCGCGCCCGGGAAATCGCCATTTTCAGGGCTTTCTCCCTATCACAAATGTATTTTTTTGAGCCAAATCCCGTGTCCTGTTAGAAACGGGACGTTAAGTAAAGGCGGCCTTTTTCAAAAGCGGGTATCCTGCGTGCGTCGCCGCTTCTCAAATAGGGGGACGGGGACGCGAGGCGATGCCAGCGGACGACCCCAGAGAAAAGTTGTTTTTTTTCCCCCACGTGAAGCATAATTGGGAGAAAATAAGGATCGCCATCTTTTTTTTCAGGCACTTTGATGAACTTGGGTTTTTTTCTGTCGAGACCACGGGTGTCAAACTAAAGGCCCGGGGGCCAGATCCGGCCCACCACATCATTTTATGTGCCCCACAAAATACTGATTTGACTTTAAGTTTCTGGCTTAAATATCAAACTTGCAAGTTGTCTCTTTTTCTCTCCTTCCTTCTTTCCTTTCCTTCCTTAACATTTCTTCTTTTTTCTCTTTTTCTCATCCTCCTTCACTGCTTCCTTCCCTCTTTTTCTCCCTCCTATTAGCCACTGCCTGTCGCTGCTAACATACGGAATGACATTCAAGAAAAGAAGCGAGCAGACTTAACCAACGTCCGAGTCCATCCTTGTTCACGCGCTGTCATAATACTAAAACCGAGAAGATCGTGTCAAAGTTCTGATGTCAATTATGAGTGCATCGCGTAGAGAACACCTTCATAATATGAAGATGAGCTTTTTTCTTTTTTGTTATAGTTTTGACATTGTTGCCGGACGTTTGGTGCATGTTTTACACGGAAAAAAGCAGATTTTGACCCCAAAATGAAGGTGCGTCTTATACTGCATTTGGGGGATATTCCTTGTTTGGACATTAAGTTGAATGTGTCAGTGTACGTAATGAACCCTGGCAGAATGTCTTCATCCTCTGCTCGTCTTAACAAGAGCATCTTTGTTTGATTCACCTTATCCGCTTCGGAGTTTGAGCCATTAAATCGTTTTAGCCGGCGAGGGAACGCGGGCTCCTTTCCCTTCACCCCTCTTTGGCGACGCGTGTGAATGGCGGCTCAGCACGGAGCCCGACAAGATCCCCCGTCCCGCGGCACGCATACAAACATCCTAAGAAGGGATGGGGGGACGGGACAAAAACCTAAAAGGAGTATTAGGGCGCATGAAAAGGCCTCATTGAGAAATGAGACGGTGAGATTTCGGGGGGCTACGTCGCCCTCATTTAGATTTGCCAGCGTGGCAACATGAAGGACGCTTAGCGGCAAGGTTCCGGAATATTCCGAATTTTGCTCGACATCTGCCGCTATGCGGATTTTAGTCTTGCTATTGGCTGCGCTGCTCACGCCGGGGGTCACCGGAGAAGACCGCCGCGGGGGTCTTGGGCCTTTCTCGCCGTTAGGCAAGTGCAAACGGACACACGCTACAAATTTTGGACCGTCTTCTCGTCGTTCCCAGGGAAAAACGCCCGCATGTCCTCGCAGTAAGTGGACACATTTGAACACATTTCCCACATTTGAATTTGAGAAGCTTTAGAAGTCAAGGATGTCAAAATATCTTCAATCAACTCTGCCATCGCGCACAGATGATAATTTGACATTTTTTTTTCCGGCCCGTTCAGCTCTGATCAGGGAGTCTGCTTTTAAAACACTCCTTTTAGTAGCTTGACTTTCCTTTGACCCCCTCGATTGGAAATAATGGAACTAGAGAAGAAAAAAAATAACATTAGGAACTTATTAGAACAGTCTTGGGCAAACTACGGCCGGGGGGGGGGGGGGGGGGGGGGGGGCGTATGCGGCCCACTAAGCTTTTTAATGCAGCCCTTGAAAAAAATGATCATTCAGGAGAAGAAGTTGGACAAAAATATGCAGATATAATGTTATGCTTAACGAAATAAAAGCTTTCCTGCAACCTTTAGTTCTTGGATCCAAAATCACTCAGTGAGAACATTAAGGAATAAAGACAGGATTGAGCACTATATTAGTTCGTCAAAGGATAATTGGGAATGGTGCCTCGCGTCACTTGTCCCCGTGCTTGTGTACTTTGTTGTCATTGGGGATGACAATTGATTTCCCCATGAAATCAGTTCAGGCAAAACGTCGCTAGAGGGCACTGCGGGGGTAACAAATGCGCTTCTTGTAACTTGAGAGCATCACATTGCTCCTGCTGGTGTGTGTGTGTGTGTGTGTGTGTGTGTCTGTGTGAGAGGCTTTTAGCTATTCTGTTTCATGTCACTCAGAAGTTTCTCTCACTTCACGCCTATATCATCTTTTAATGCATCACTGCGAATTATTCATAAGTTGGAGGAGGCGGCTTGTGTTTAAGATTGTGCTTCACCAAAAGGGCCAAAGAAATAACACACTGGAAGCTGGAAGCTGGAAGCTGGAAGCTGGAAGCTGGGGTGTCCATGTGAGGAAAACTCATATTACACCTTCGGTTTCCAACCACAATCCCAAAAAAACATGCATGATGGCTGTGCTGGACACTCCAAACTGTCCTCGGGTGTGTTTGTGAGTGTAAATGCTTGTTTGTCTCTGTGTGCCCTGTGATTGGCTGGCAGTAAGGCGCCTACTGCCTTATGGCTGGGATAGGCGCCAGCATGCAAGCGATCTGCGTGACGATATATATATATATATATATATATATATATATATATATATATATATATATATATATATATATATATATATATATATATATATATATATCGCGTGACGATATATATATATATATATATATATATATATATATATATATATATATCGCGTGACGATATATATATATATATATCGTCACGCAGATCGCTTGCATGCTGGCGCCTATCCCAGCCATAAGGCAGTAGGCGCCTTACTGCCAGCCAATCACAGGGCACACATATATATATATATATATATATATATATATATATATATATATATATATATATATGCTGCAAAGGCTGTCCGTCTAAACAAAGCACTCTGATTTAGGGCGTATTTTGCGCTTAACAATTAAATTGACGTTTATCCATGGACGCACTCGAAATTGGGCCACCGAAATATTACTGCGAATATTAATACCCTCCGAGACCAAACACTGTGCGTTGGGCCCATTATATAATAAGTGTAGCGTTGGAATATGAGCAGCTTATCGTTTTGTCCCAGTGGCAGCGCCATTTTGGGAAAACCGCCGACAAAAAAAAAAGTAAAATGAAAAAAATCGTCCCCATCAAACGATAACAGAAGTTTTGAGTGCGTGCACAGACGGGAAGTGGTTACATTTCCACAGTAGGAAACATCTCCACGAAGCAGGGGGAGGAGGAAGAGGGAGCAAGAGGGAGGAAGAGGGAGGAAGAGCGGTGTGTGCGCGCGTGAGTGAGAGAGTGTGTGTGTTGTCGGACTTAGCCATTGGTGCTTTTCCCCCCGAATAGTCAAGCAGTGATTCGGGCTGCCGCTTCTTCTTTTCCTCCTGCTGACTCGGAGTGAAAAAAAGGAAGAAAAAAAAAGAAGCAAGGGAGTGGGCTGGAAAGTTGCGGATTGGATTTTGTTGAGCTTCTCCTTGTGTTGCCGGCGGAGACGCGGATCGGACCGAACGAGACGGACGGGACGGCAAAGTTGCCCCAACTCCGGCGACGGGAATACGATGTTTGCCCCGGAAGGAAGTTCTCGCGTTGTTTTGCTGTTTGTTTGAATGAAGTGTCGGAGCCGCATGCGGCTGCGAGCTCGGGATGCTTGGACGCGCCGGACACTTTTTTGCTTTGCTTCAACGGCGAGAGGACATGCGCTGACGTCCTTTCGTCTCGGTTCCCCTTGGAAGACATTTGGATGACTTTGGATGACTCGAGGATGTCGCCGACTTGCACAGGATTTCTATTGCTAGTTGGAATTGTCCATGCGTGCTCAGGTGAGCTCCAATCAACTGCGGCTTCGTTTCCTTTTGGGGGCTTTTCACCACAATAGTACGGAACACCTGCGGTCTCTGAAAGCTTGTGAAATATTTTTTCAGACCCCGGACCAGCCCGAATAATATTTGAATACGGGAAGAAATAACGTATCGCAATATATCATACTTTCGCAATAAGTTGCTCGTGTTCAAAATTAACGTGCTCTTAATTTGAAAAGAAAAACGTTTACTTCCTATCATGGCGAGATTTGCCCTGTTCAATTGTAACGTATCCCCTCCAAGTGCCTCAAGGACCGCTTTGAAAAACGCATCTGTACACCGTCAAACGATTGACAGTCATTTTCAGCCTTTCAGCCTACATTTTCAACATATAATTATTTTTAATCAAGCATAGTTTTCCCTCTTAAGGCAGTGGTGTCCAAACAATGGTCCGGGGGCCATTTGCCATTTATATTTGCTCTACAAATCATTTCATATCTATTTTCCTTGGCGTTTAAAGAGTTAATTGGATCACAAAATCCAATTTAGCTGTCCAGTTATGTGTTAGGGAAATTATGAACTTTTTACAGCTGGAATTGTCCAAATAAGTTAAAAGTTATCATTCTAAGCACAGTATACTGAACGCCGCTTGGATCTTTGTAGTTCTTTTTACTTCAGTTACTGCAGGCGAAATGCTTTTTAGGAATGTTGGTCATGCCATTCAAATCTAAATGCGAAGAGATGAAGTCATGCTTATGAGGATGCCACCGTACCTTAAGGACAAGCCAAGCGCTCCCAATTTTCTTATTTGCTGAGCTCAGGTTTTTTTTCATTTCCTTTTTTGCCGTATCGAGTAACACGCTTCTCAATCCAGACGTTGTATTTCCTCTCTGACCCGTTTATAAGAGGAAAAGTGCAGGCTGTAACACAACTGGGCGGGGGTTGGGGGGGGGGGGGGTATTCCTGTGGTCTTTTGTCCTGCCGTGCCGTCTTATTATCTTCTTCCTCTCGGGCCGTCACACGAACGTCTTTATGGAGCCGGCGGAGCTCATCCAGGTCACTCGCCTCCCGAGTTTGGACCCGCCGTCTTATTAAAACGGGGGTCCCTAACCTTTTATCACCACGGGCCGGTCAACGGTTGAGGTTTTTATGGTGGGTGTACATAGTGCTCATCTTTAACGGCAAACTCATAAGTACTTTTCAATGCAAAACATTTGCATGTGCTAACATATAGCAAAGGGAAATAGCTGGCACCAAGAAAAACGCTAACTGGCTAAACGCATACAAGGCGGCACTATATAACATTCACATGTCAGCTAGCTTGTTATGAACAGCCATAAGTTGTTGGATCAACAAACAAACTCATATTTTCATAAATGCCAGCATTCTTACAAAGAAAGGACATCTTACAGACAGACGCTGGTGAGTCAGATTTCTCGCGTGTGTCACCGACAGTGACTGCCCGCAGCTGAAGTCACGTGGTCCTTCCTCACTACAAAATGTCATATCAATATAAATACAAATTGGTTTACAAATATTGGTGTCCAAAATGAAAATAAAAGTCAATTCTAACTCTTAACTAAGGACGTTTGATGCTACTTCTTTTCAGACCGATACCAGTGCAAGTACTCAACTCTTGACAAGTCACTGATACTGATATCAAGTCCCGATACCATTTGTTTTTTGAAACACAAAATATAAAACATCCTTGATTTGAAATAGGCGCTTTGCGTATGCAAACATGGGAGTAAATTGCGTTTCTGTTTTGATTCTTTTACACCCAAGACCAAGAAACCCTTTATCGCAAATAGTTGCTGTAATTATGAATTCACAACGAGCTTAAGTTAAAAAAAACAACTACGTTTTTTGCAAATTCACCTAATATATTTGCAAGAAAGGGTTGGATAGGCCGGGCATCGGCTCCGTCGATACGGATCGGCGGTGTCAGCCTCGGTTTCGTTTCAAGCCCGGCTCTGGGTTTTGAACGGCCCTCTTTGTACGCTCAGGCGATGAGTCAGCCGGGAGCGTCGGTAGACGACCTTTGCGACGGCGCGTGCGGCGGCGCTCGCTCGCTCGCTCGTAAACGGCTGACGCGGCCGTTTACGGGGCCCCCCCCGCCCGAAAGGCTTGTTATCTTGCTCATCGCGACTCGACTTTGCCGAAAGGCGCGGCGCTCTCTGAAAGCCGGCCAGACTTTTGCGCCTTCCGATCAGAGAATCAATCGGAACGGGGGCAAATGGCGGTCGGCGATTTGGCTCGCGGCCGTTAAGCGGCGGGGGTATTGATAGAAAATGCGGAGGCGGCGTCAGGTCTTGACAAATTGGCTCGTAAGTGCTGATAAATTGCCGCCGACGCGGGCCGATTAATGGGCGCCGAGCGCAAGCCGGACTGTCAGTCGGGCTTCAGACACGCCGGCAAAGCCAACGTTGCTGCGCCGCCCGCCTCGCTTCTGTCCAGAAAGACACTTGGAATGAGGCCCTTCAATTAGGGCTCCGAGCCAAGTCTAGGGTGTCGAAGGTGAGGCTTCCAAGTGGGCTCGCCAGCCTGGGTCAGACAGAGGTCCAACAGAGTAGCGGTATCGAGTACCGTTCGTCGGGCCTCATTACAAGGTTCTCCCGATGAACGGCCATACTAATCAAGATGTGTTTGGGCTGTGAAACACTTTGTAAACACTTTGGGCTTGACGCCTCATCTCCGTTTCAGCCGTTGGGGCGCGGCTTCCGCTCCAAATCCCGCCGGCAAATCCCCCCGTCCGAGATTAGCCGGATTGCGCTTCGGCCGAATGAAAGCCGGTGAGAAGCGTGACCAAATGCGGACGCGCTGACAAGATAAGAATTAGCGGCGCGCGGAGAAATGAGTCCTAATGATGGCCCAACGCCACGGCGACACTCCCCTTAATCAAGCCCAAGATGATTTTAATTGGATTAATTAGCTAATCCGTCTCATGTCCGGAGATTTTCGCCCGCTCGCGCAATCGCAACCGCGCGTCTGAAGATCCTCGGTGGGCGAGGAACGATTCGCGAAAGAAAGAAAATGATGTGTGTATATACGTAGCTGTATATACATTGGTCCATATGCTACTGGCAGTTTTTGAGCCAAGCGCTGGCACTTTCCTGGAATCGTGATAACTAAATTGCTCGCGCCATCTGAAACTCGAAAGGACGGCCACCTCCCCGACGGACGTGATGAACCAGTATCTCGCCCAGGGATGAAAGTTCTGCTTTCTGTCAAGCCCCTCCCCCCCAAAAACCCAACGCGCTTGGAATTCCCACGGCTCTGCTTCCTGCGATGAAAAATTGCACCAAAAACAAGCTTCTGCCCACCAACGTGCTTACGTCACGCTAATCCGCTCTGATAAATTTAGTGGACATGGACTCAGCAAGCCACACTTGCACTCTTTGGAAAGTACACAAATCTCCACAACGCAGTGGTAGGGTGCGTTCAACCGTCTTGTTTCAAAATTAAGTTTTTCATAAGGTTTCAGACAAAGTTTGGGCTTTCAAATTCCAATGTTAGGATCTCATAGTCTCATAGAGTTCAAATGATGGGTTTAATCCAGATTTAGGTCTTTAACTTCTGCTTTACGTTCGTTGTTACGGTTTCAAATTTGGATTTCAAGGTCGTTAATACTTGAAATCGGAGCGTTAAGGTAATGTCAGTGTTTGGGGTTAGGCTTGCCATCTGGTTTCCATCCGGATTAGGCTATTGGAAAGCGTTCGCCAGTTAGGAATTTGGAGGGTTTTTAAAAAAAATTTTTTTTAGTTTTTTTTTTAAACTTGGCCTGGTTGAGGGAGTGAAAGCAGCAACTGGATTTTCAAATGAGGGTTTTGTTCCTTTTTAAAACAGGCTCCAAATAAGATTTCAAGACGAGGTTAGTTTTTCACACCAGGGTCATGGTCTGTCATCAGGTTTGAAGCCAAAGTCTTGATTTGAAGGCCGAATCCTGGAGAAGCGGACAGCAGGCGGGGCGTATAACCCAAGAAAGGCCTCCATTTTGTTTTGTTTTGCGCCCGTTTTTGAAGACTTGGCTTTTTTAGTGCTCCCTCCAATAAAGCGGGCCGACGCGCACAAGAGCCCGCGGGGACGGTATTGTGTGGCCAGCCGCGGAGGAGGGGAGGAAGGCTTCACCGGGGACTTAAGGGGTCTGCGCGAAGGGGGTCGGGGTTGGGGGGTGCTAACAAAGCCTGGAAGTCAGAGGGAGGGAGGAAAGCCGGCCCAAGCCCACATCCGGGGAGAGACGATGTTGAGTTTCGGAAGCGCCGAGTAAATGGAGGGACCAAATTATCGGGCGTTCTGATAAAAGGCTACAGAATATTTGCTCGGTTATGAAATAATTATCAATGCAGAAGACAGTATAAACTAATGTCCTTCCAATAATACATTTCGCCTTTTCGGTTTTAGATTTTTTTAAACCGCACACACTTTTTGCCGGCCGCAACAGCACATTTGAATAGGCCCGCTTTGTTCAAGAGCGATCAGTAGGAAAAATGTGGCGCTTGAGTCACTTACGTTTATTTAGCGATCGAAGGCTTTTTAAGCGTCCTTAACTCGCATGACGAGCAGTCGAACTCGATTGTTGTTGATGTCGGCGATGAGTCAAATCAGTCGTGACGTTGCCACGCGCCTTCAAAATAAAAGTGTAGGCATTAATGGAAAAATAAGATCTATCTTGAATTTGAAGAATAAAAAATCGATATCATTTTTAAGTTACTGTTTATGGAACGCGCCCATACTTTTGGCCTTCATTTTGGGGGGAAAAAAGTGAGGCTTTTATTTGGGGAATTACGGTACTGGAGGACTTGTTTCACCCCTGGATTGTGTTGTGGGTCCTCTCACCTGGTATTCATTGATACATTTCCAGGAAAGACTCTGTTTAAGCATTTGAACATGTAGTTAGGCCTCATATGTTTATGCCAGCTATTCACGACCTGGCTCAACAGAAATATACATACCACAGTCAAAAAAGTTCCGCATTGTAAATGCACTTAGGGCTTCACGGTTATGCGCTGAGCGGTCGGTGCTGGTAAACCGCCAACTTGCGCGGCAAGACTATGAATTAGCTAAAGTCAAAAAAGTCTCTGTTAGGAATTGACACACTTATACTTAGGTGTCGGATTATTTTGCCTGTTACTATTGAAGCTGCCACTTAGAAGTAACAATGACTAGATTTTTTTTTTTCTTTTTCATCCCGAGAAACTGAAATCGTCCTTTTCCGGGTATAATCCCCGGCCCAGATTTGAGGCCTCCTCGCAGGGCCCGAGCGACTCTTTCAAAGGCCGACCCAGCCCCCAGCCCCCAGCCCCCAGCCCCCAGCCCCCAGCCCCAGCCTCCGTCTTTTCTGATAACTGACAGCCAGGAGAAATGCCCAAAGAGAAGCTGAAAGGCGCAGATTCAATTAGCCCTTAAAAGAGAGACCGCTAATTAGTTGATAAACGTCTCGCCCACCCCCCCGCTTTATTGTTGTAGTTAATATTCTCTTTTGCTGACACTTAAATCCATCAAACGCTTCACATCTTCACCCGTTCTTCTCTGTCGCCCTTCTCGTCCTAAAGCTATTATGGACTGCAGCCGCGTCAGCAAATTTACATCCCGATTGCCGCCGTCCGTCAAGACAAAAAGAAATAAAAAAAAGGACGCTCGTAAAACCGGGCACGACGAAAGATAATTAATGAGAAGGTGACCTTGAGATGCATGATGATAGAGGCGCTTCCCACCGCTCGGACGTAACCACGGCGACAGGGAAGCTTCAAACAAACACGGGCTGACTAATGGGGAGCTATTAGAGACTAGATCAGGTCATTTCCGTTAAACGGACGCGGCCACCGGGATAAACAAAGTCATCCGTTAGCATATCGTTACCGCGCCGACAAACCTGCCTTGTACTCGGAACCAGTTGGCTATTTCAAGCTCGCCCCGATTTGGTTCCGTTTCAAAGCAAGTCAATCGAAATGCGTTCAATCGAAATGCGTTCGACAAAAGTGCCTTGGCGTAAGGGATTCGTCAGGGTTCCTTCGAGGTCGCGGATGTTTTCCAAACGTCTTTGAGGAATACTTAAGACGTTCTCAAGCACTTTTCACGTTGCCCCTTTTCATGTCAAGAAAAACATGAGGCCTTTTGAAGCCCATGTTTTTCTCTCATCGACAAAAATAATGAAAGCCGTTTTCTTAATGATAGAAGCTATTCCTAATTCCTGCCACCCTGCACACTCGAAACAAACAATAAGAAAGGATCCGTCGTCGCGCGCTTCATCCCCGTTGGGAAAAGTACCTTGGCGGGACCGGCGTCGTGTTCATGACCAAAAATTCCAGGCGTCTTTGAAGACATGTGAATCCCCCGCCCCCGAAAAAAGCTTTCATGCCGCAACATTCCGGCGTGGCGGGCGCGCATACGAGCGGCCTCCCGCGTAGCCTCGGCTGCGCCACTTCAGCCAAAGCTCTAATTGAATAAGAATCGGAGCCGCGCCGGCTTGACGGGCGGCTTCCCCGCGGCTCGGGGCGCCGAGGATTTACATTAGCATTTGATTGCGCGTCTCCATCGCAAGGCCGAGCCTCGGCCGGCGTGCTCTCAAACGCCGTGTATTTATCCGCCTCCATCTATTTGACGTGAGTTCCACATCCCGACGCTTGCGCGGTCCCGTCCCACGTTCCGGACGCCGGGGAAAACGCAATCCAAATCTTAAGTCGTAAGACAAACTTTCCATGGGAGCGAACGAGATTTTTCGAAAGAATTACGTGGAATTCATTCGACCCGGGAATCCACTGGGGATTTATCAGTTTTAATAAACATGGCCGTATTTTGTGCACTGTAAGGCGCACCTAAAAGCTTTCAATTTGGTCAAAAGCTGATAGTGCGCCTTATAAACTTAATAGCCGTCTCATTTCTACCTCTGAATTGCAGTTCTAAATGAATTTTTACAGTTGCATTTTTTGAAATGTTGATATGCTATATATGCTGCAGTTTTGAAGCTGGATGGATAGATGAAAATACGCAGATTGACTTGACACCAAAATACACAGGTACTTTGGCCTTTCGTCGAAAGGACGTCGGCTTGATTCATGGGATTATATGACGGACTTTACAAAGTCAGAGAGGAAATGTTTTGAGGTCTCGTGTGGAAAAAGCCTCCATTGGCGGGATGGGAGCCAGGCAATCGACGAGGTTTCGAAAGAAGCTATCTCCCGAGGTGGCTCATTTCCAAAAAGCGTTTGTCGTCACAGCTGTCTTGTGCGGACCCCGTCACCCCCCCCTCCGCCCCGGTGCCCCCCGGCCACACAGGCCCCGCACACAGGCCCCGCAATCATCTTTGGAGCAAAACGGCTCCTCAGACGTCTGTCAGGGAACCTGATGTCAAACGCTAAAACGTAGCAGATGGCAGCGGAGGACCCGGAATGCGAGAAAGCCGTTGTCGGACCGAGCAGAAGGGGACGCGTCTCAGATGCTCTTGCTGCATACGTGGAGAAGATTGATTTTAAATCAGTTGAGACGTATTCATGGCTTAGGCTAAACAAAAGAGCTGTTCTCAGGTGCATAACTTGCTTAATTGCACGTGGTTATAATTTGGAAGAAAATAATTTAGATATTTGATCATAGAACAGAATAGAATATTGTCATTATACAGCGGATGAAACAAAATATCATAGAACAAAAAAATACAAGTAGAAAAATAGAACAAGCGCTGCTCGGATTGGTGAAACTGAAATAAATATGAACAATGGATAAAATAAACAGAACAGAATAGAAATGATAGCTCCTCTTGATAGCGATCATTGATATTTGCAGTTGTTTTGTTGTTCTAAGTGTTAATAGCTCTGGGGGAAAAGCTATTCCTGATGCTGTTTGTCCAGCTTTTATGAGCACTGTATGACCAACTGGAGGGCAACAGTTTGAAAGCGTGATCGGCAAAATATTCTCTTTTTACTACGAATTACTAACTGATTCTTAGCTTTATGCTCAAACAAATTTCAAACCAGTACTCTTATTATTTTATATTATTTATATACTATATTATTTTTCTCTGAATTTTATCCACACTTTTTTTCTTTAATAAACACAACCTTTAAATAGTCTGTTGGGTTTCTCTCTCTGAATGAATTAGATTAAATTCAGATGGTGGGTTGATTTTTTTTGGCAATACGCTCCAGCCCTAGAGTGCGGTAAACACACTTAAAGAGTCACGAATTCCCCGTGGAATCCATTTGTGGAAGAGTTGCGGCTACTCAATGCAACGCCGAGGCGACGGGTGTCGTTAAAAACCGGAGAGCGGGCCGACGGTCCCGATAAGCTTGATTAAATCCGACGGCATGGACAAGGGGAAGCCCGGAAGGCTCGTTAAAACCAGAAGGCTGTCAAAGCTGCGGGGACCCGCCGCTCGGACTCTCCGTCTCCAGCTCAAACGTCAGTGAGGGACCCTGCAAATTCAGGTTCCCCCGCGGAAAAAAAACCAAGGATGACTGCGGATGTCATTCCTGCCGCAGGAAAAACGCGTCACCGATACGGGCCCCAGATGCCCGGCTGCATTAGGAAAGGATTACGGAAAAGGAGCATGAGGGAAAGCCGCGCATGGCCAATTACTTTCTTATTCCTGGCTCTCCGGTCTCCCTCTGTTATACACTTTCTTCATTTTAACAGAGTTTGACCGGTGGGCCGCAATCGGTCCGAGCGAAGGATCAAAGCCGAGAATAAATTGATGGGCCGCGTGGATTCGCTCCACCGGGGACCGCTCGGAGTGTCGCGCGGGATGACGGACCGGAAAGCTCGAGGGGCTAATGAACTCACGATTCGGGGGGGAAAATAAATTAGGCGCTTTTGTTTGGAAAACTTTGAGCCCTGCGTCGACATTTAATCAAGGGTCTGGATGGTGAACATTTCATGAGCAAAGACTGGAGTCGTGCGTTCAATGGCCCTCAATTGCCACCGATTCTCACAAAAGTCAGCCATTGATTTTTCGAACCAAAGCTGAGCCCGGGCCAAAGCCATCGCGAAGCAGATCCCAGACCGCCGGGCGACGCTTGTGTTTACGTAGCGCGCCGAAAACGCGGGCGCTCGCTTCGGGGTTAAAACGCGGAAGGCGACTGATACTCAGTATGCCGCCACGGACTACAGCTGCGGAGGGGAGCCCTTATTCAATGGGGAAGCCGAGACTCGGCGGAGCCGCCTCTCGAGGGGCCGAGCGGGGCGCGGCCCGCTTCCAGCCAAACGGCAGCGCCGACGAGCTCGCCCGATCCGGCCGCCGGAAAATAGCAACTGGTTTATTTTCGGAGGAGCGCCGTGCGCTGCGGCGGTTAAAATATTGGGTCGAAATTCATCATGGGAGAGACGAAGGCTGCCAAGAGCTTTCCCACTTCCACAGAGGAACGTTTGTGCAATGTTTGTCGGGCACTTAAATTGCACTTGCGCCCTCAAAAATGGAGCCGGGTAACAAAAGCCCCTTTCACACCGACTTGAGCCGCCCGGACGAGACGTTTAGCGCGGCCATGTAAAAAAACCTTTTGTAAAAAAACAAACAAAAAAGATATCACTTGCGCTCAAGGCTGAGTAACAACCAATCACGGCTCACCTGTTGGTCATGCGATGTTCACAAGCTAAACTGTGATGAATTGGACATGACATATTCTTCAGCTTGTGTGTTGTAATTTTCAGTCCACCGCGAGTGAAAAGTCAGTTTGTTTGTTTTTTTTTGAAAGAATTAACTTTTGGGGGAGAAATCATTTCCGTTTAATCCCAAAGACATCATTTTAAGTTTTTAATAGTCAGGAAATTCATTCCCAGGTACCAGCACTTACCGCTATTTATGTTATTGAAGGAGGAGGAGTGCCTAAGAATGGCCGGTCCTCAAATAGTTCACTATAGACAAAACATGAACTACTAGCATCAGTGCTAAAAATGGCTGAAAAAGTGGACCGTCCCTTTAAATGGCACGATGAAGCGCTCCGCACCTATTGCAATCAAAGTGACAAACGAACGCAACGAAAGGGATTTATTGCTGGCGTCTACGTTGTCACGTGGCTAAGCCAGGCGTCCGAGGAGAGCGACGGAAGCCCGTCCGAGGAGAGCGACGGAAGCCCGTCCGAGGAGAGCGACGGAAGCCCGTCCTCGTCGCGTCTCCCGTCGAGGAATTCTGAGATTTCCGGCCGTCAAAGGCGCTAACCTGCGGGGAGGCGGCGCCGCTTGTTTATGGTGTAATCGGCACCTTTGGCAGCTCTTTATTACGCGTGACAAACGAGCGGCGGGACCATCCGAGGGGACGGGCGAAAGGCACCTAAGGACGCCGCGGCCGGCTGTCCAAGAATTCATTACTCCAAAGGCCACGTGAATGAATTAGATTGTCGGCGCTCTCAAATAGGAAATAATGCGTTTAATGTCCTTTGGCGTCACGCTCGGCTTCACCTTCCGCCGAGAGCCGGCGCGCGAGCGTTGATCGGGGAGCGCCCGCGACGGGTCGGACGGCGCCATCATCGAACCTCGTGACACGCGGGATGATAAAAAATGATTTCTTGGAAAAGATTCCGCCCTGCCCATCTGGAACGCAATCGAGCGAGGTTGCGACCGTGGTCGACGCCTTTCAACAAAAACCAAATGCCTTTTGGGCATTTCGCAACAAGACCAAGAAGAATTTTTGGACGGTTCTAAATTGTGCACAATCTCTCCGAAAGCAATTTCTATAGAGTTTGGAGAATTTTGCGACCCTTGGCGTAATAATCATAACCGCAGGAGAATGGATTTTAAGCCTTAGGGGACAGGTGTCAAACTCCGTTAATTGAGGGCCGCTCTCCTTATACCCTCTCCCTCAAACACACCCGACTCAGGATTAGGATGCTTTGCAAGCTCCTGCAGACTTTGCTAATAAGGTAAACATTTGAATCGGCTGCGGTGCCGAGAGAAAAACGGAAACCATGCATGATACCGGCCCTCCGGGACTTGAAAACGCCACAAATGATTGTGGATTCGCTAGTGCAGGAATCAGCGGAGGATGGATTCTAAGCGTTAGGGCACACAGGTGACTAACTTCAGTCCTTGAGGGCCGGTATCCTGCATTGTTTCTCCCTCAAACACGGCCGAATCGAGCGATTAGGGTGGTTTTCAAGCTCCTGCGGCGCTTGCTAATAAGATAAAACATTTGACTCAGGTGTGTTAAATTGAGGCTCAATCCGAATGACGACGCCAGCGCTTTTGCTATTTGAGCCGCCGGCTCGCGGGTGAGAGCAACTGAGTCTATCAGAAGACAAAGGAGACGAGGAAGGAAAGAAGCCATAAAGATATCCATCGGCTCACCTTGCCCCACCTCTTCACACCGGAGGCTTTAATCCCGCCTCTTAGCGCTGTAACCGATAGCCTTGAGTTCAAGCATTAAAGAGGCGGACAAAAGCTCTGATGTCCGCTCGTTCCGTGTGCGTTTGTGTGGCCGAATGCTTAAAAGGCCGGCTTTCCGGTTTGATGCTTGGTGGATTTTGCCGTCTCCCCCCCCCCCCCCTCGGCGGCGTCCCCTCGCGGCTCGGGTCTAACCCCGAGGGACACGCCCTCTGCTCTTATCTGCGCCATAAATCCCTCTTAAGCCCCCTAATCACACATTAATGGGCCCCGCAGATATGCGGCGCTCCGCTGTGCCCGGCATTCCTTATCAAGGATCTGTATTGCACATCGGCGGGACATCTGACAGGTGGCTCGGGCCGGCGGCGGCGGCGGCTCTTTTATGAGATTACCTTGAGCGCCTTTATGAGGGAAAGTAAACATATTTTACTGGGCGCCGATGCTTTGTTCCGCTGCTGAATGCGTCCGGGGTTGTCACGTATATTTCCGGCCGCCAATAGAATGTTATTCGCTGGCACGGCTAGGAAGCAAATGGCCGCGTTTTACGACAGGAGTCCCCCGCCGCCAGTCCCGGTCCGTCCCGGTAGAACCGCAATTCCCTGATATTTTTGCTCGGGGTTATCATACCGTCGGAATGTGACATCGTCCTATGCCAAGCGCTAACCGTATTTACCGTACCGCGAGGCGCAAATAAAAGCCTTTCATCTTCTCGAAAATCCACGGTGCGCCCGACGATCCGGTGCGGACGGAATGCGAACACTATGTACGCCGGGAACAGCATTAGCTACCGCAAACAGCGGTAACGACTAACCAATCAGACGTGACGTAGTACATACAGTAAATATGCTGGCAGCGATAAACTGATGGGAGACCTTCACTTATTACGTGCAGTGATGTACGCTGGCCGTGATGAACCGTTCGGAGAACCTTACGAACATTCCCCTTTTTTGCCGAACAAACGTTTGAGCAAGCTCCTTTTAATTTGAGAACGTTTCGCCCTATGTATGGGTTGAGTACGGAAATAAACTACACCCCGTCATCAAGACCGCAGCTAATAATACGGTGCGCCATATGGTGCGGGAAATACGGTACTTCTAATATGTGACGTGTCGGTTTTACGCGAGGTAGATTGCTTGTGAGGGTGACTAAACGGCAGTTGTAATCTACTTAAATATAATTATAGAATAGGTGCGGTGCAAAATGCTAATTCAGACCTAATTAAATCATCTTTGAGGTAGCGCGCTGGCTAATCGACTTTTCTTGCTCAGATTAACGGCGCAGACATGCAATTTGGACGCTTGAATCAATAGTGTGTCGCAGCGCTATTCGTGGCTTCCAAATGACTCTGAAACAGGCGTGTCCAAACCCAATTCAAACGAATCATCTGAAGTATTTTCTAGCACAAAAGGTTTTGATTATGGCCCGTCAAGATTTTGATCCCACGGCCGACTTGGGGCTCCCGGAGTCTCGTTTGAAATTTGGAGGCCCTGATCTTTTGTTCCACGGTAGGCAGAGACCCAGGAACCTCCCTATTCCGGCCCCGTTTACAAGAGTCTGCACTTAAAATGATCACGGAAGTGAATTTTCGAATGATACAGACATTCGGGGGGTCCATATATTGGAAATATTTTGTCAATTACAGGTCTGCAATACTGCTCCCCATTACAGTAGTCGTAGTAGTAGTATAGCAGTCCAAAATTTAGCGCAAGCTCTAGATCCCGAGCCAAGCTAGAAGCCGCGATGCCGGCAAAAAAAATTTGCGTTGGACCCAAAGCCATTACTACATATGTTTCTGCCATCACTATTTCTTTGTCCCAGCCACCCTTTTTCATCTTGATGAATTCAGCTGAGACCAATTAGCAAAAGATACTGCGCGCATGCTGTCGCCGGAGGGGCCTCACTTAGCTTTTAATTGCGCGCCGGGTCTTGAAGGGATGACCCCGCTTCCGACAGCCGGCGTGCGGTCTGTCGGCTTTTGTTTTTCGCCTTTGATTGCTTTCCTTCACCCGTACCCGCGCGTCTCTTGAATAGTGCAATAAAGGTCCGCCGCCAAAGTCCACCTCGCTCACTTTGCTTCGGATTCCAAAATATGAGATCACTTTGCTTCCATTACACCGGGGAAGACGGTTTTTGTTGAAGTAGGCCCGACAGATGTTTTCGATTCATTCTCGGTAGCCGAATCCAAAATTGAGCTCATCGCATGAAGGTTTTCACTTATAAAAGCCACATTTTCTTAAAAAGAATATGAAAATGACAAAAAGTCAAATCACGGATCATCCCGAAGGTCCTAACTTTCCTTTGTCCTTAAAGATTTACGTTCGATACAGACAGTAAAATATTTCCTAAAATCATCCTGACGATATATCCCAGTTTAGTCTTATTTATATTATCCGATTCATTATTCTTGATACAAATAAGGCATCTCAGAGTCTACATGAGGTTTCGAAAAAAAATTTTTTTTCAGGTACTACGATCCTTTTCTCAGAAAAACAAATCTCATTCAAATATTGATAAGGAGTAGTTAGATGATTATCATGTCATTGTTGCAAATCTGCAACAGCTGCCTCGAGGTCAAAGCTGTGACAGGAACACTTCATTTTTCATTTTTCTCTTCAAATTCCAGCAAAATAATCGCAAAGAAGCCGATTGCTAAATTATGGCGTCTATTTGCAAAAATTGGGGCTATATCGCCGAGGTAAGGTTGAGGACCACTGGTTTAAAACCGTCAATTTGGGGGGGTCGGGTGTCCGGACCCGGACCCCAGCGCTTTCCGCAAAGGCAAGTCTCCGCCTCGGTTACCGAAAAAGAAACTCTCGTCGGCTGTGGCTATTTTTAATGAACACCCTCAAGTCTTCCCTTTCTTTGACTTTATGTGCATGCGGGAGCGTAAACAAGAAAAGGGGGGTAAGAAAAACAAAGAGAAAAAAAAAACCAAAGAGAGCGCTCCGACCAGTTGGAAAGCAGAATCTTTTTGCCCCGGGCCCGGATCGATGGGATCCTCACAGTAGAAGTCTCCGCTTCCCTGCAGGGAGGCATCGGTTCATCGCACAAAAGCAAAGGAGGCCGTGGAAGCGAGGCAGGAGGGTGCGGGGGCGCTAGAAAAAACCCAAGATGGCCATTCGCAAGCAGCCATGAAACAAACAAAAAAAAAACCTCAACGCTCGTCTCAATGCGAATCGGATACGGATTGTGCCGGGGAAATTTTTGGCCTAATTGCTCCTGTACTGAGAGCGAGGGATAGAAGCAGCTTTCACGGCCCCCCCACTCCACACCCCCCGGCGAGAGGTAATGGTGCTGAAGTAACCGGGGGTCACTCAGCGGGGGCGCCCAGTCAATTCAATCAAGGCCACAAAGCATTGTGTAAGTGATACCCGGCACCCAAAGGCTCTCTGGAATCCCCGCGCAGATGCCAAGTGGCAGGCAGAATATTTCGGGACCCGCGCAGAAAGGTTCCCAGGCCATCCCCGCATTTCAAAGGACTTGACTTTGCTAGAAATGAGCAATTCAATGAGTTGGTGTCAAAGGTGCGATCGGGTCGTTTTGACCGTTTCTACGGTTCCTTCAGCGTTGCTACTAAATTTGACAAAAGTATGATTAACCGGTTACCCAAGCGCCGGTACCGGTCGGTCGGCGGATAAACCGGTACCGGGCCGCACCCGAAATAATGATGTTTTGGAACTGATTTGATTTATCGTTTAACAGTGAATTCGTTTGTACTTTGTTTGGCTTGATCCTTGTTTTTTCTTTTTTTGGCGCCGCCTCCGGCTGCTTTTGATTTTACATTTTGTCGTGAGGAAGGACATTGTGGCTTCTGTTGAGAGCGCACTTTGTTGTGTCCCCTTGTGAAATCTGGCCCACTGAGAGTTTGACTTTGTTTGTGAGAAGAATGCCCAAATACATTAGTGTACCTGTTGATCCAATAACTTGTGACTGTGGCTAACATGCTAGTTCATGTTATCTTCAGCATGTTATATAGCGCCACCTTGTATGCGTCAAGCTTGTTAGCATTTTCGTTTGCGCCGGGTATTTCGCTTTGTTAGCATATGCTAAGGTTTTGGATCGCAAACTGCCTACCTCCCGGTCCAAGGCCCGGTAGCCACGTTAATAGCTTCTTTACCCGGACGTGTCTTCCAAAGCTGCGGCCATGCATTAAGTAGAGTAGATAGAAAACACATGCTGGTGTGTTTGCAGCGTTGCATGAAAGGCGACTCCCAGCTGCCAGAGAGAGAAAAAATCAAAACATTTAATAGCATTTGATGATAGTCCTGCTAATAATTCTAGCTCCTCTCAAACCCCCTAAGTATTGTGGTGGCGCGCTAACGACAATGTGTGGCAAGGGGCGCCAACGCCGCACATCCCGGCGTTCAACCGATTCATCTTACTGCTGCGCTGTCCCTAATCATGCTGACGACTTGGAAACGTGCGACCCGTGCCTTCCTCGGCGGGCGGCGGGGTGGGGGTGTGTGTGTGGGTGTGTGTGCGTGGGGGGGCAGTCGCCGGTGCGAAATCCAAAGCTCCAATTACGCCAGACTCTTTTTATTAATTGGCGTCTGAATGTGTTCCAAAGGCCAAATCTGGCAGATATGGCGACTTGAAAGGTGGGGCGGGGGTGGAATCGGGGGCTACTATTACGAGCGGGGACGCCACCGGGAAGCTAATTAGCATCTAAAGCGGGTCGGCCGGCCACGGCCGACGAGTCGGGGAGCCGTTTGACCTCAGATAACGCGGAGGTGTTAAGAAGCTCCTCGGCCGCCGCTTCAGTTCAGCGCCGGCGTTCGCCACGCGCGCGCGTCCCCGTCTTATCGTCTATCGCTTCATTTCCTCTCGGCTTGAAGGTGCGCCCGCGCCGCCTTCGCCCTCCGCCGGGCCGTTTGATCTGAGAGGCACGTGACCGTTTCCGTAATTAAAGGTCACGCCTTCGTATTATTGTACCGCATACGAATTTATGGGATCTAACTTTATATGAAGGGTTTTGCAGATGCGCTCACGCTCGTGAAATTGTGAAACGGAACACCCAAAAAGTAGGAGAGCAATAAGTGGGCCGATTAGCGGCGCAGATATTCAGCATTTTCACCAATATCGGTATCGGCCTTTTTTTTTAAGATATCTGATGGCCGATTATCAATCGATGCAAAACTTTTCAGAAAACTTTGTAGGAGGTTCCGCTGACATGTAAACACACAGGTGTCAAAGTCGAGGCCCGGGGGCCAGATCCGGCCCGCCACATTCAAATTTCTGGCTAATATACCCAACTTGCAAGTTGTCTTCAAGTTTTGGGGGAAAAAACAACAACCGTATTTGTTCTCAAGCTCTATTTTGAACTGCTTATATTGACCTCTGATTTTAAAACCAGCCAAGCGTGTGACAAACCTGACAATTGATTTGACTTTGCCCTTTAACTGAAACCGTAACTACAACGTGGCCCAAGTTTTTCAGTAAATAAATGCCCGAATTGATTTGATTCCTATCCCAATCATTATCCTTTTAGTGAAATATGATTTTCAAAATACTCTTTCTTAATATGGTCAAGGTTACAAAATGGATTTTGTCACCGGGCGTGGACGGAATTTGATAAGTAAATGTGAAAGCGATATTTGAAAGGTGAGCTCAGCTAGGTCAAAACAGATTGCTTCAACACGATAGACGTTCACCGACTGTTATCAGCATTTTCACTTTCCGAGAGTCATCGATTAATCATTACAGTGGAGACTGTCGTCATCCCACGTTTTAGTGCATTAATCGTCCCGCTTGGTTGTTCAGTCGGAGGAGGTTAAAGATCAAAACGCCTCCGTTGTTAAATGATGCCACCGTTCTCGCAAGTCGATGAAAGCGTCCTTTCTGATGGACCTTACGCGTGGGGGTAGTTTGACCACAGATTCTGTTCTTCTGAGCTACTGTCAGGCATCAATTCTTTATGTCATTATAAAGCAAGCTAGAGGTCTATGGCGGGCCGGGCCAAGTCCGGTTCTTTAGGGCCGCAACCCAGCCTGTTTTTGATGTTTCCCTTCAACCAACGCACCTAATTCAAATGATCAGGGTCATTATCGGGGTCATCGTGCCGACGAACTGATCGTTAAGTTATTTTGAGTTTTTTAAGGCGCGCCGTCAGTTATTGAGAAAATTGAAGGCTCTTCGGTGCGGATTATAGTGCGGAAAATACGGTCCCTATATAATTGGTACAAAACGACGGGGCTGGCGAAATCCTTCAGGACTCGCGACACAAAGCCCAAAACTGGAAGCGTTCCCTTTAAGCCGGCACGTCCTGTCATCCCGGCCGTCTAAACGCCTAAGGTTTCGTTGTCGCTGTTCCAGGATCCCGTCTGCGGCAAGAGGACACGCCGCCCCGGATCGTGGAGCATCCGTCCGACCTGATCGTCTCCAAAGGCGAGCCGGCCACGCTCAACTGCAAAGCGGAGGGCCGGCCCTCGCCCACGGTGGAGTGGTACAAGGACGGCGAGCGGGTGGAGACGGACCGGGACGACCCGCGCTCGCACCGCATGCTGCTGCCCAGCGGCTCGCTTTTTTTCCTGCGCATCGTGCACGGGAGGCGGAGCAAGCCCGACGAGGGCTCTTACGTCTGCGTTGCCCGTAACTACCTCGGAGAGGCCGTCAGCCACAACGCCTCGCTGGAAGTAGCCAGTAAGTGCGGCTCGTCTCCTTATCTCCCCCTTCGGGCCGCGGGGGGGGGGGGGGGGGGGGGGCTTTTCTGGTACCTCTCAATAGACGGCTCTGGTTTCCCCCCCGGTCTTGTTTGCCATCAATGTGCTCATTGAGTTGGAAAATCTCTCAGGAGATGGGCAGGATGTGCTTGGCCCGGCGCTCTCCATAGGCCCGCGGAGCCTGGGGAGTGTGTGCGGGAGGGGGGGGGGGTGCTGCGTGAGCCCGATCGTTCCAGGGTGAGCGCTCCTCTAAAGGGCCCTTAGTAGGTGGTCAGGAGCCACAATAAAAGGGAACAAAGGCCTTTCTGTTCTGGCCCCGTTTCTGCTCTTTGTTAGCCACGTAGGTATGACTTTTTCAATCCCATCTCTAATCCTTAAGAAGTCCTCTAAAATGTTGGCACTTGTGTGTCAGCGTCCCAAAAAAACGCTATAGTGCATGTTATATATTTTGCGGGTGGCGACACGCACAAATACTGATGAAACTTTGCGAAACTTATCAAGTTGTTTTCAAGCAGTGGTGTTTGGCGAGGTCTAGTCACATGTGCCCTGGGAAAAGATCCAGTTTCACTTTTAAACACGAATGCGCCGTCGTCGGCTCGATGTCGGATTGGCGAGAGTAATGAAAATGAACGCTAGTCAATATGAAATGACAGAATCCACATTGTGCTATTAATGGAGTGATGGTGGTTTCATCCAAATCGCTGTTGTTTTATATTGTTGGACTGTAGATTTATACTTTATTTATACAAAGTGCAAATATTTCAGTTTCAATTCAATGTGTTCAAAGTGCAAATATTTCAGTTTATTCGGAAAATCCGTTTGCAATTTCTTATCGGTGGCGTTCCTGGATTTTTCCAAAGGAAAAAGTGCGCCTTGGCGCAAAAACGCAGCAATAGTCGATGTGTACAGCTAGCAAATGGCTACCGACGATGTGATCAGCGGTTGCCTTTTCCGAGTTAAAATGAGAAATTTGCAGTTCCAACTTGCAAACCTTTGCTGGTTTTCTGGCAGATAAGTCCAAGCTTGGCACAGCCCTCAGCTGGGGTTTTTCCTTTCGTGTTCGACGCTAACGCTTCTCAGCGGCTTCCATTTTCCGCTAGCGAAATTTTGAATACGTTTTGAGAAGCTCCCATCCACATAAATCACATGGGATGACGCCAAAATGCGCATGAGTCGCCATTTCTATAGGTCAAGCTAAGAATATTTTCCTACGTCCGCGCATGATATATGTGCAGTGTTTGTCAGGGATGGATTTTGTCATGTAGAGCGCGGGGGGGGGGGGGGGGCACAAGCCGGTTGGCAGGCCGTCAGTTGGCAGGCGCTCAACGGCGGGCTTCTTTATTCCGCGCAGGGTTCAAACAGACCTCGTAATGACAAGCCGCCGCCGTGCCGCCGAGCTTCTCGGGCCCTCGGTGCGGCTCACGCTTAACTGCATGTAATTATTTAGCGGCTGCTGCAGCTCAGCCGCTCCGCAGTCGGGCCCGGGAACTTCTCAAGGCCTCCTTTATAACTTCTACCGCTTGATAAATGCTCAAAGCTTTTGGGAGTCCAAGCTAACCTTGCAAAAAAAAAAAAAAGGAGTATTCAGCTTCAAGGAAACTGTCGAGGAGTAAATCGTGATCGTAAACGGTGTTTGTAGACCTTTTCGCCATGACATCTCACGTACTTGAGAAATTGAGAAGTAAACACGGAGGTATGCGGCCCAGAAAAACGGATATGAACCAGAGCGTCACTGGAATGCAAGCGGTCAAGATATGAGATCATATGAAAGTGAAAATTGTCCTCAAAATAAGGTAGAGCGGCTAATGGTCAGCCAGTTAGCAACAATCGAGCTGCTAACTGAGCTACAGAAAGCCAAAGTTACATGATTGATTTTTCTTTTTACATAGATGACGGCTGTCCAATTAAAAAACATGATCGCAATGACAAAACGACGCTACTTTTAGAGGCGTTTCCACGGCGTATATCGAGTAACGTCCAAAGCCGAGAGCCTAATATTAAAGGGGGGGTTATTGGAGTTTTTCTCCCTCGCCGCCGCTTGTTGCCACAATCCGAGTTCCAACAAGTTCCCTTTGGCCTGGCCGGGCGGGGGGGGGGGGGGGAGCTAACCCAGTTTGTTTTGTTAATCATTAAAGGCATTCATGCGGCCGGCTTTGATGCCTTGAGCCCGAATCGTGTTTGCTTTGCGCCTTGAAAGGTACCTGAGAGTTTCGCCCCGGGTTCTGAGATGCTGACGTTTGCACTGGCAAGCCAGTGAAAGAAATCTGCCCCATGTCTGCAGTAGTCTTCTTACAGCCCTACCCTCTGCACACTTCACGCGCCTCGAGATCTAATCTGGGTGATAACCACTTTTTGTAGACAAGGAGTGTCGACGGAATCGGCGTTTCTTTTCTACGATCGTTCGCTCGCCGTTCTCGCCCGAGGCGTCGCGAGCCACGTCGGTCCCGCGACGGCGCTGCCAAATTTCCCTCCGCTTGCCAGCCACATCTGAAAAGTGGCAGATTGGCTTCTTCCAGTTTTGCGGCTAAACTGTCGCCGCGGTTACTCATGCAGATTTTGTGGAGCGCTCCAAATTGTTAGCTACCCCAAATAACGGCCGACATTTGCTCAATTGTCCTTCTGTTTGGGATGACGGTCACTTCAATGTAAGTTTTTTATACACTTGGACAACCTCATGGAAAATTGCCGGGCTCTGATTGGCCGAAGGTGGCAGTAAGTGGCAAGGTAAAATGCTTGTCCTCTAGTTTCAGCCGGTCGAGTCATGCACACAGAATTTTCCGCACTATAAGGCGCACTGGATTATAAGGCGCATTTTCAGTGAATGACCTATTTGAAAACGGTTTTCATATGTGCATAGAATAGAAGCTACAGTAGAGGCTGGGTTTGCGTTATGCAGCCACTAGATGGAAACTGGCTGTACTGTATGAGTCACACTGTCAGCTTCTGAGAATAGTGAAGGCTTTTAAGTGCGGCTTAGAGTGCGGAAAATATGGTATACGTTTACAACTGTCCAAAGCTATGGACAATTTCGATCCTTCAAATCATCAAACATGCCTGTTCTTTTTTTTTTTTTTTTGTATGGAATGTGGGAGGGAATCTTCAGGCAGGAAGGCCGGAGCGCACGTCGGAAGCCCGAAAGTGCGTATCAGGTGTAATGACTCGGCCGCCGAAAAGTAACGTATTTTATTCTTTATGGGATGAGTTACGGTAGCCCCGAGACGCTCTACGAATAGCTGCTTCCTCCGCTTCCCTGCGCAGATAGTAAGGTGAGGTAATGGACCGCTGGACTTGAGCAGGCGATAACCTCTGTCGGGATTGGCTGCAGGCCCGACATCGGTTCTCAAACTCCCCGAAGCGCGCCGCATCAAGCGCAGTAGAAGCCAAGCCGTTTTGACCTGTTCCCGAGATGAGAACTCCGTTCTTCAATCCCGTATCGATCTCAAAGTCCGCGTTTTCGCAGAAGGTGCGGCGCTATCGATGATCTCCGACTCTCACCGGAGTGCGAAGCGGCCCGGATGAAGATCGGCACCGTGGTCCTGGGTCGGAAAAGGAGGTTTACCCGTCCATCGGCTGGACGTTCTTAGTAGGGAGGCATCGTAGTTTGGTCAAGGCTTGGATTCTTCTTTCTTTGGGACGTTTGTCTTTGGCGTCTTCTGTTTTGAATCTTTATGAAAGGATCCGTTGCTCATCATTCACATTGCTCACTCCCTTGTGGTTATTGCAGCATCCCGTTTGAACATCCAGCGTCAAATTAAGTGAGTCACAGGCACCGTCAATGAAACCAGCGTCAGGACAGGCGGACGCCGGGGAAGCCCGGGAGGCGGGCGGGCGGGCGAGCTTTGGCGAGTAGCGGGCTCCGCCGCGCTTATTTGTCTCGGCTCGGTTCACGGCAAATTGCCGCAAACGGCGCGGGATGCTTCCGCTTCGTTTGAGGCGCAAATATGCACTCGGCGGAGTGTGCCGGCAGGAATGGAACGCGCGTAGCAGAGGGTGTGTGCGTGCGTGCGTGCGTGCGCGCGTGCGTGCGTGCGTGCGTGCGGCTATCAAAGGTCTAGCAAACGATTCACTTGAGTACTTGTTGGCATTGACTTTTTTTTTTGAAAGCTGGCTGTCCACTATTTGCCGTTAGCCTTGAAGTTACGTGGAAATGGAGAACTAGCTAATGACGTCTCCCTCAGCATGTATATATGCAGCAAATGCATCTGAATGCGCGCCACGTCTGTTGACTCTTGCATATTTAGCCGCCACTTGGCGCTTTGCGTGCAATTAGAAACGCTTTTTTTCGCCGCGCTCATATGTAAATGTCAGAGTGCGAATGATATTTTTTAATCCTGATCCTTAATTGGCTTGCTTACATACTAGCGCCGGGCAATACAACATTAAATCAGTTTGATGAATTCGGCATTTTGAATATCAAAGATTTAGAAATTAGCGAGATTTTGCAAGTGGCACAATGCTATAAGACGTGTTCACAATAGCTAGCAACTACAGTTTAGTCGCATTGAAATGGATAGTGCATTCATTTAGTCGTTATTAGCAGTACAAAGCTACTATTTAATCCATATTTACTGTAAAAAAAATATAAACCTGTACATAGAATGGAATATCTGGACTTTTGGGAAAACTTGAAACTATGTCTTTGGGAATGAATGAGTTCATCCGATAGTATAATTCTTTTCCACGTACAATGGATACAAGACGTCTGACGTGCTGGAGGCTCAAGTAACAGCTAGTCATTCACGGTTCAGCTTAAAAGGTCACATGACCGACAGGCGAGCCATGATTGATCTTTACCTGAGCCTTGAGCTTGTGACGCCCTTTTCTGTCGACGGTAACTGAAAAAGAAATGTTTTTAAAAGTATTAATTCACCAAGAAAAATAATTTTGTCGTAAAATAATTTATAGACAAAATGTGATCTTTGAACTGCTGAAAATTCATTATTTACAAACCAAGTATTTTAAGACTACATTATTTTTTTCATTTTTTCCACTGGAATTTTTGTTTCTTGCATTAAAACCAATTCAAATCCTAATAGCCCAGAATATGCAAAAACTATCGGGATTTTATTTTTGTGCCCTATTTAAGTTTGATGGACTTGCCTCCACTTCTGCCGACATGAAGCCGATCCAAAAGACGCAAGCGGTGACAGCGGCCCCGAGGCCAGTCAACACCAAAGAGATTGTAAAAAATCTGTCAGATGTCAACCCGATTTATGGATTTGGGTGATTTTGACGACATGACCTCATTCACACATGTATTGTTGGCTAGACATGAGACCCGAGAAGCCTCGCTCGCTTGTAAATTTTTCATTTTTTTTTTCTTGGGAGAAACAAAAGAAAATGAACAGGGAATGAAGCGGAACTTGGGTTAGAAAAGTGACATTTTTCACGTTGTTTTGTTAGTTTATGGGAGTGTGTGCACTACTTTCTGGGGGAAAAAAAAAGATACCTCTTTTATAGTTCTTTGGCAACAAATTGATATTTTTTTGCCATTGTATGGATCAGTCAAACTTGGCCATTTAATAAATAACACACAAAGAAGGAAGACAAGAGGCTTTAGATATTTTTTGCTCGCGAGCTGAATGGACAGAGATGCGGACAGCTAGTCTGTTACTGCAGGGGTCCCCGACGTTTTTATCACCACGGACCAATCAATTCTTGAGATTCTTATTATGGACCGGAGGTTGGGTGTCCAACATAAAGTGCACATAAAATATGAGCTCACCATTAATTATACACCTAACATCAGCTATAGCTCAGTTACTCAGGTAAGTCCCATATGCAAGAATTTTAATCCCGGGCACTTTTTTATTTTTTATTTTTACATTGTCGCTTAACTCTAGGTGCGTTATCTACACGAAGAAAAAATGACCAAAGTTTGACCCCAAAATATAAAGTGTGTCTTCTAAGGTACTTTTCTTGTCACGGCGTTCAAATGCCTGAATTAGATTTGCTGCTAAGTGCAGAAAGCCCTGTGAAAATGGCTCAGGAGCGGTCGGACCCCCGTTTGTGAAACGCCGCCCCGAAGCTCCGACTTGGCTTCAACACCCCCTTCCCGCGACGCTACATTAGACAGAGACCGGCGCGCAGCCTGGCCAAAGCCGGCCCGCGTGAAAGGGGCCAGCGTGTCCGTCTACGCGTTGTCAGACTTGGCAGGGCGCCATCAATCTCAAAGCCTACGCTCCGCCCGACTCCGACGGCCTACTTGGCCAAGGAAGATGGTCGGGATCCAAACCCTGCCCCCCCCCCCCGACCCGAAAGCCCGCTTCGGTGGTATGAGGGCTAGCGAGAAAAAGACAAATGAATGGCGGCACCGACATCTGCTTTTGTCGGTACCCCTGGAGCCCGCCCGGCACTTGAGTGTGATGGATGTCGCCGGCGAGCGAATCGGAGGCTTTTCTTCTCCGTTCCTTATGCGAGCGAGCGAGCGAGCGAGCGTGCGGGAAGCGGCTTTTGCAGACTTACAGACCGTCTGAATGACTTTGAGTCTGTTGCGACGACACCCCCTCGCACAAGCCCCAGTGGAAGGTTTGGCATCACGCGACGCTCCTAAGAAGTCAAACCGCAGCAGAAGTGTCTGAGCACTTACCGTATTACTCCGACTGCGAGTCTGGTTTTTTTTTCCCCGACCCCGATATTAGGTCGCTCGAGACTCGTGAGTGACTCCAAATAGACCAAGGTGTTTCCACGTATCTGAGGGAAAATTCAAGATACGACACGAGACACCGGCGCTCGGGCCGGCATGATTGTCACACGTTATCGCGAGCCGTCACGTCTGCCGTCTTTGTCGTGCATTTTTATCATTTATTCTGATGCCGGCTTGCCAAGCAACGAGACGCTTGTTTTTTTTGCATTGATAGTTTACTCGTTTCATCCACACTTCCCACCGTTTGTCTCATTTTTGTACGTTGCTCGATATACTATGTAGAACTGCCTGTAAAAGTTGCGTAACTGAGTCATTTTAATAACACACGCCATGTGTTTTGATAGGTATGAATTGGACTTTAATAGACGCATGTTTTTCTAAAAGTCACCGAAATTGATGTAAAAAAAAAAGGGCGGGTCAATTTATAAACGAGGTGGACTTGTACTCTGAGAAATACGGTAGGTGTTTTGTTGTTTTTTTTTTTCCTCCCGCATTGCCAGAGCGACTGCGTCTTCTTTTCCCTGTAATCCTTCGCCTCTGGCGTCGTAGTCACGATGGAAGCTTGCTCCCAGGATAGCCAAGCGCCATATTAACTTCGTGAAGTGGCGGTGTAGAGCGGATAAGATCGTGGACGAGAGCTCTCCAGAGCGCCAGCGTTTGTTACAAGCGCCGGGGAGGACTTTCGATATCCGCCCCCCCCGCCCCCCATCCCCGAGCGTGTAGGATTGACTCAACTGCGTGCGTGTTGTATTGTGGCGATTGCGGGCCGTGCGCGATGAATGCGCGTCCCCCCCCCCGCCGCTAATCTCGGCCCCTGACCCGTTTATTACTCTTGTAAGGTTTTATCTGTGAGCCTCTTGCGCGGCCCGAGACACGTCTTTCCACTGCGCCGGGATGCCCGCTCATATGACCGGCCGGACACGCTCGGCTTATTAAACCTGGGCTAAGCCTGCCGAGCTAGCTCCCGACCTTCTATCGTGCTCCCTGATCCGAGACGCCGTAGTTCGCTAGGGATTAAAGGGTTTGGAGACTTGGGAACTTGAAGGATTTTCAGACAAGGCTTTGACAAACTTGCTCAAAGCTAAAAAAAATATATATATGTATACATTCACGGATCCACTCAGCTCAGTTTGGTCAACCGTTGACTTGATTTGATGAGCAGTTGGCACATTTTTTTATTTTCAGGTTTATTTTAGGAACCTGGAGCAAATTTTTTTTTCTATTAAACAATAACATGACTATTAACAATTATTAAAAAAAAAATACATACATACATCCGAGTTTGTAATGTTGGATTTGATTTGAATGCACCGGATGTCTAGTCTCATGTCAGCATCTGGCAGATATGTGTCAAGCTAATCAGAATGCCACCCGGCGCTCGGAGGAGAAACTTCAAAACAAAAGCTTGATGAGATATTGCATTGACATTATTTTCAAGTTGAACTATGTAGCACATGGGTGGCGTCTTATTTCCTTGCATGACTTGCTTGACGTGACTATTCCTCTTATTCGTCCTTCGACTTCAGCCTAAAATACGGCAATCGTTCCGGCCGGATCACCGATGTAATTTTACTGATCCCCGGTACCCTTGAACGCAGACAAAGTGTCGTTTTTGAGACCGGCGAGGCGTCCGAAAGTCCAAAACGCACACAGCAAAGAGCGCTTATTTCCAGCCGCGTTTCTTAACGTGAGTTTCTACCCCGAGGTGACCCTGGAGTTTTCAGCAGATGTCCACTTGCGAAGCGCGCAAGGCTTACAAAACAAACGTGGCGCATAAAGGCTTCTTTTAACACGGCCGGGAACTCTCGGCTGCTTTGCGTACACTGCGCAGGCACCCGGCCGTCATCGCCGCACCGCCGGCCTTCTGCGAGATTTTGAAGTGCGTCTGTGGGAATGTTCGCTTTTGCGGGCTTGGCATCGGTAGGCCCATCTCCCAATCTCCACGTTTAACGGCGATGAGGTCAAAGCTCCTCCGGTGCCTCCCAAACTAACGTGGAGCGCCAACATGATTCAGGTTGACGGGAGCGCGCGGAGTCCAGTAGTCCTGGGAAGCTTCAACGGACCCGTAGCTCAGGAAAGACTTTGCACGCGTGTGGCGGTGTCAGAATTCCCCTCCCTTTTACAACATGCCGCCTCGTCTCTGTTTTGAGCTGTCGGGGGTTAACGTGACCGATCGGCAAGAATTCCAAGCAAACGCTCTCAGTGAAATGCGTGCCAAGGACTTATTGAAACATCTATCTCCCCGGGCGGTGAGCGCGTTGTTTGCGCACTTCAGGATGGGCGCCCGGCCTGCGCATGAGCGACTACGCAAACATAAACAAACAATCCCCTATCGGGTGAATGCGTCGTTGGCCCGACGGTTGAATGGAAGGGATCCGCTCTCGCCTCATCTTTTTGTGTACGTTTGACCTTTGCGGGCCGGGCGCGGCGGGCGGACAATGGGCCCGCCTCGGTGTAACCGTATAGCGCCGAGGACTCGGCTAAAGAGACGGACGGGGGGGACGTCATTTGTAAAGGGAGACGAGCGGAGAGAGGCTCCTTTCAGAAGGGAGATGCTGATAAGTGCGCCCGTGTTTCAATGAGCTGACATCCACCGCTATTGTATCAGCGTGTATCTGCCGTTTGGCCCGCGGGGGGGGGGGGGTCCATTTTCTCGAAAGCCGACAGTGCGCCTCAGCAATCATACTTGTTTTCTGCTTTATGCAGATCCGGCCCATCATCAGTTTATGTGGCCCGCGGAATACTGATGTGACTTCAGGTTTGCGGTCGAAATACAAAACTTGCAAGTTGTCTTCAACTTGTAAACATTTTTGGGGAAAAAACAAGCATGTTTTTACTCCTTTCGCCATCGTGTGACGAACAAACTTCAAATGGATTTGACGACACCGTCGCCGTCAGGCAGATCTTCTCGTCGGTATGCGCAGGGCATTCGGTAGAATAGTTGCTTCCTTTCATGCGGTTTCATAGTTGGCTAGGGTTGGAGACTTTAGCCCTAAGAGGGGGCTGGACTTTGTCTTAAATTTAACGTCGGCGGTCTCCAATGCCGGAAGGAATGCGAGCAGTCCCGTTTGTCTCCAAAGCTTTAGTTGCGCATCCAAATGAGGACATTCCGACCTTGGCGACCCTCGGCGGGCCTCGCGTCAATTCGCAGGCGTCGCAGGTGGACCGTCTCCGGAAGGTCCGGTTCTCCGCCGTCAACGGGATTAACGGAGAGTGCCGACTCTGCAGGCGGAGCCTAAGTTAATTTGCCCTGCAGTTTGGAAGCATAATAGCTTATCGATCGCCTGAGAGAGATGCGAGAAGCGGCGCGCGAGGGCACCGCCGGCGGAGGGAATAAGTTGATCAGCGCTCGGCATGTTGCCGGGGCTTAATCACATCAGCGGAGCTTGGCCGTCGCCGCTATGTAAATGACTTAGAGCCGACTTCCCCCTTTTTGCGGGATGAAGGCGCCACGCCTGATCACGGGTCTGTTTTTTTTCATCAAACGTAGTGTTTTATTTTTCATCAAAATATTGACTATTATTTGACGACTATCTTTTTCCATCCACAAACCGTTCCGTCCTGTAGTTAGGTCACGGTGCCTCCTTTCTTCTGGCACTCGCCGCATCCACAGACAACATTCTCTTTCACGATCCAAACAGGGTTATACTGCTGAATAAATGCTTTGCAATACAATAAGAGTAAATATTGAATAACTTATGTACATTTATTGTAACTGAGCAAAAAATAGGCGGTGATAGACAGTATTAGCAGTCGTTTTGATATTTGAGCACCAGATAGTGGGGCGAATCTAGCCTATGCGTTCTGCTTTCATTTGAGTGTGGGAGTAGTGAACGCTTCCACGGTTTTCCAGCTTGGAGCAGAGCCGCCATTAGCGCAGCACCCTAATCAGCATGTTGCTTTGAGAGCTTTGGCTTCTGGCTCAAGCCGTGGTTTGATAAGTCCAAATTCCCAGCTATGAGGAAGTACGCAACATCTGGAAAGTCTTTTCCAGATCTGAAAGCTCGTCGGGTCTGCGACTCGAGGTGCGGCGCTTAGATTAGCCTCTCTGACAAAAACTCAACGTGATTTAAAGTAATTGCATATCACGCGGGTGCTTTCGAGGTCAGATGTAGACCAGCGGGCAAAAAAAAAAACCCAATGAAGCCTTGGCCGGGATTCTTTTGGAAAGGAAGATTAGGGGGACAGGTGGCGGTTTGTTCTCCGCCGGAGACGCTCGCGCGTTTCGCCGTTCGGTACGCACGACCCATCTGCCGATACCTTCACGGCCGAGCACGTTTTTAGCTTGCGCTCGATTCAGGGCCGTAAACCCGAAGCCGCCTTGGCTGTTCAATGCAGACTGATAGGTGGAATGTTGTCAAATTACGGGTTCGCGGTGAGGTTTTTTGCCACGCAAAAACCGGTGGAACAGCTAGAGCCATTACTTTGGGCGCACTTTCCAACAATCCACGGTCCCCGTTTGTTTTTAGTTTCGCCGTCGAGTTAGCGAGCACCACATAATGGAAAAAGTCAGCAATTGTTCGGGCAAAGCCACTTTAGACACGAGAAAATACCGATTAGATGGGAAATGTCAAAAATCCTCAATATACAAGAAATTTTAGATCATGTGCCGCGACAAATCTCCAGGCCTCTGCCCCTTGCAAAATCTCGATTTTTACAATTGAGCTACTTTTCCAATGTTCAAATGTAAAAATGACAAACGAAAGGAATGAATGGGATTTATTGGCCAGCCCACCGCGCAGGCAAGACGAGACCGACTCCAAGTGCCTTCGTGCTCAACAGCTGTCAAAAGTGTGGAAAAAAGAGAGTGTGCCGATACGCGGCGATCCTGATTTGCTACGCTGTCACCGTTAGCATTCGTCACTGAGAAAAGAAAAAAAAAAAAAAACTATGGAAAGCGGCTGAAGGATTCTGCTTTGTTTGAGTTGGGAAATCCTGGATTTTTCCTTGGCCCGTTCCCCGCTGCTCCACACAAATGAACAAAAGACTGCTTACTTATTGTTGCGCTTGTGTGGCCGTTAATCTCTTCAAAAAACATTGTGACGGCCCAATTTATCATTTATATTACTGATTTTCAAACAATATGTGGATTTGGATTCACAGGTCATTAGCTTGCAAGCTATAAGCCTGTCAATCCAATTTCATAAAATTATTTACAATACCGTCAAGTTTTTTTTCCCTCATTTTCTACCCCCATATTAAGGGGGTCGACTTATAACCGCGTAACTCAAAACAGACCAATTTTTCCACATATCCGTGTTTGAATAACATGAATTCGAAGGTGAAATACGTTATATGTCAGTTACAAGGCTTCAATTGATTATAGTTCCATATAGTCTGCATCCGTTTTCGAGCATTTGCACAGAACATCGCAAAAATGCTTTTTTGTCAAGTGGCTCATTTTTTTCCACCGACTGATGCATTATGAAAAGGAAAAGACGGCTTGACGCGTAATAGAACCTGGCATGGATGTCGGCGGGTGGGGGGGGAATAAACAGCGAAGGCTAACCTTCCACGCTCTCATCTCACAACAGTCGTCAATTGAAATGAAAATATTGCATAGCTTGTCAAAACATGACAATTTCAATATGCTACGCTGCTGCCCCTTCCAAATGCTTGCGAACGGGAGGTTCAGACCTATAGGTGTCTAATTTAGCCTATGTCGAGCTCATTTGCTGCCATTACGCCATAATAAGGCCGGGCTAGTGACACGCATCCGCGTCGCTCCATAAACACTCCCCGTCCTTCGAAATCTTGCGTCAATGTTCGCGGGCCGATTCCTGTTCCGACCATCCAAAGAAAGACGCGCGAGCCGCCTTTTCCTGTTGTTTGTCGACCCTATTTTCCCGGACGATTGGCCTTTGTCCCGACGAAGTGACGGATGGCGTCCCAGAGCAAAGGGCCTCGCTCATAACTCAAAGAAAAGAAAAGCAGGGTGCGTTTGTTTACCTTGCGGGCTCGACTTGGCCGCCGCTGAAGCCTTTCCCGTTGCGAGCGGTCGCCGGCGCTGCAAATGGGCCAAAACGGTGCAAAATGCGGACGCTGGAAGATTTTTTGGGGGCGGGGGGGCTTTGGGCTGCTTCCACATGTTCCGTTTGTCCGGGCGGCGGCGGCGGCGGCCGCGACGGCGCGTCATCCCGGTGGCACGCTGCTTTTGTAAGCGGAGAAGGAGGCTCGCCAGTCAATTGCGGCCAGGCGGCAAAGGCACAGCGAGCCACAAAAGACCAGCGGCTCTCAGTTTGCCACCTAATTAGGGCTTGGCCAAGCTTACGTTTATTCAACGCAAAGGTGCGCTGGTGTCACGTGACCAAAACTGTCACTCAGATCAGAAGTCCCGACGGCCGCTAAACCGGTACCGAGCCGCGCCTGAAACACTGATTTCGTTTATCCTTTAACACTTCAAGATGTGTGCTTTGTTTGGCCTGATCTTTGTTTCTTGGCGCCGCCTCTGGCCGTTGTCGGTATTACATTCAAATAAAACTTACCAGATGTTTTTACGAGGAAAAAAAAAAAGGGAGCCTTACTATACATTGTCGTTTTTTTGCAAGAAAAAAAAAGCCTTCAACTATAGTGTTTTGCAAAAAACAAAACAAAAAAAAGCCTATCGTCATATTTTTCACCAATTAACCTTTGCAATACTTTGTCATTTTTGGTTTAAAAAAAGTTGCTTCATTCGCTCTTAATTTGAAAAGCGAACCAGGCCCTTTTTGTCCCTCACACCCAGCTGGAAACCTTACCGCCACCTGGCGGCAGAGGAGCGACGTCGCTTTTCTCACTTCTTCAAATTGGGGACTTTGACTATTCACCCAGTGGATCTTTGCCGGACTGGAAAAGTGGTAAATGTACCGAGCGGAGTTATTGAGTCATTTGCGCCATTTCTGGAAGCGCGCTGTAATAATGGCCAGATGAATAGTCCTGCCAGACTTCCACTTGGGATCATTTATTATATTAATGCCCGGTTAGACTTGCAGTGTAGCCCGTTTGCTGTTTAGACAGGAATTTGCATATTCTTATTATGACTCCTTCTTTTTTCAATAATTACTGCAGATCAATCTCTGTGCGGGCCTGCGTCTTTGCCGAATGCTGCGCTCGGAAGCTTATTTCACTTTGACAATGAGGTATTACTCCGCTTTTCTCCTTATTCTAAATCTGGCAACTTTATTTTATGGCTTTGCTGTCCTAACGTTGGAAAAAAAGCCGACTTTTCCCCCGTTATACGCTTTATGGTTATATAAAGCGTTTTATATGATATTGTATTGCTATGGCATTGTCTCCAATCTTTTTATCTCCACGGACCGGTCAACGCTGGAGATATTTCTTCAGACTGCGGTGCCTCTACTTACGAACGCCTCTTGCTATGAAAATTTCAGCTTTGAAAGGCCTCTGCGGAAAAAAATATTCTCTCCGGTTATGAAAGAAAATTCAGGATACGAAAGGTGACATTGTCGGTGTATGATAGTGAGACAGGAGCTCCAACAAGACTGTAATGTAATGCGTCACCACAAGCATCGCAACGTCCATTTTTTTACATTTTTGTAATATAATAATATGCCGGCTGACACTAGTTTTTTTACTGTGGTCTCGCATTTTTCCTCTTTACACGCCATACTTCACAACGTAGAACTAACAGACATAAAATAAAACATTAGCTATGGCTAACATTGTACATATTTAGCTAAAAACACGTACGTAACATACCACTTTGGGCGTCTGATGTTAGCACTTTAGCTAGTGGCCGAATGACGTCACGCAGGAAGCACTCCGCATGAGCGCAAACTAAACGTAAGTAAACTTACGTGCTCAAAATGATCCCAAAATAAATATTATTGCCAAACAAAGCATAAATGAATCAACTGTTAAAGGATCGGTTTCAAAACTGGTGCAAACCATGTGCCCAGTTTGGGACCCAAGTTAAATCTTGTGTATGTTATGTTTTTACATGTTACATTCTTTTTCCAACACTGCCCTTCTGTGTGGTTCGATACTTTCTGTGGTCTACTTTTGCCATGCAGACCTTTCTTAATCTTGAAGAAAGCCATCCCAGCAAGCTTTGAGTTGATTTGCGTGTTGAAGCACCAAAGCGTTTTTGTATTTTATTGATTTATTTTTGTCCAAGTTGTCCTTCTTTCCGTAGTCGAAGCGAGCAGCGTCCCGTAACAGATTGCGTTCGATCCGGGAGGCTCCACCTTATTGATTGATGTCGGCACAATGGGATTGTTTGAAGCCGCACCTGATCCATTCGAGCCCCCTGAGGTCACCTTGATTGGGATGCTCGCCGATAGACATTTTCGGATGCTCAAAGCGGCCATCTTGCGACTTGGCACCGGGAGGGGGGGGGGCACTCTGGCAATCCGCTGTGAGTTTCGGAATTTACGCTTTGAACATTGCCACACTGTCCAGTGTACCTGCAATTTTTTTAATGGCCACCGGGGGGGGGGGGGGGGGATTTCCTCATAATAAAAGAGAGACAAAGAAGACTATGGGAAGTATTTTTTTTTCCTATTTTTTTTAGCTTTTGACTTTGAAGTACCTGCCACTAGGGGGCACTTTCCACTCAGAAACACAAAGAGGCGTGTTACTGCTGTGTTGGTGCAGTATTCTAATCATTCGAATGTGTTGGTGCGTGTAGGTTCAATCTGTCGAAGGCATGGTTTTGCTGTGACAGGACAATTTGTAAAAAGTCTAAATCAAGGGTGTCAAACATGTGGCCCACGGGCCCTTTCTGGCCCGCAAATGTGTTTAATCTGGCCGGCGGGATGATTTTGATCAAAATGAGCTGAATTTTTCCAGTATGTGGAAAAACTCCCATCGTGCAAATTTCGTTGGTGGTGATGTTCCTGCTTACCCCCGTGACTGCTTTGATTGGTTGTCATGCCATAAAAACATCCAATTTTTTCTTCGCAGTTGTCAAGCGGCCCAAAATCCTTGGCTTTTTGGCCTCGTCCCGCTGAGGCAAATAACAGCGCGCGCTTGTGTTTTGTGATGTGGGGACTGAAGTTTTCTTGAGCGGGGCTCGCTCCGCGTTCGCCGCATGTGGCTCGCGGGAGCTTTTTCAAGCCGGAACGCCAGCCTTTCTCTCGGAGTAGATGCAAAGTATTTACTTGTGCGTGTGTGCGGAGAGGACCGAGGGGATCGCGCCGAAAACGGGTCCCACCACAAACTCGCTCGCCGGAACATGAAAAGTTCTAAAAAAAAAAAATAAAAATCCCGACAACCATCAACATGAAACGGGGCGCACGCGGACATACTCACAAAGACACGTCAGTTTCACTGGTCAAAAACATTGGGTGGCCATGTCTATCACAGCAGACACATTAAAAGTCTCTAAAGACCCATGTCCACAACCCAACTGGAAGTTGACCATTTTAAGTGATCATTTTATATAAAATATTAAAAAGGCAGCGCTATGTTACATTTTTTTCAAAACTGTTCTGCTTTGTAGTTATAAGTAATATGGGGATCGAAAAAGTATTTGGTGAAATACGGTTTTGCCTATTTTTTTCAAGGTAACCCCTGCGATAAATGAGGAAGCGCTATCCTCTTCTCCGAGAACACAACGGACATCCACAGACTGTCAGTCCTGTAGGCGGGTCACAGTGCCTCCTTTCTTCCACAGACAACTTTCTCCTTTGGTGATTCAAACAAGGTTATACTGCAGAGTAAATGATTTGAAATACAATCACAGTAAATATGGGATAACGGATGTACATTTAGTCTAACAGTAACAAATTTCCAGTCTTTTACTCTCCAAACTTCTGGTATGAAACTCACCCCAACTGGAACCCGCATTCCGAGCCTCGAGTTTTTTTTAATTATTTTTAAATCTCCACCTTTGTGTTCTGTGTATTTTTGGCCATTTTTCTGCCTTTGTCTTTCTTCTGTCCTCTGATTGGCAAAAACATCCTTTAATGTCCTTGCTGTCACAAATCTCAGTCCTCTGCCGGATTTTCACATTGTGAAGGTTTGCTTTAGTCCGCGTATGTCTGGAAAGCGTCAAGGCGAGAGAGACGTGAATGAACAAAGCTTAAGCGTTGAAAGCGCGTCCAAATAAACGCACGCCGCGCTCCGGCCCGCGTGGCTTCTTTCTGTTGCCGTGATGGATCCCTGCGAGGTGAGATAAGACTCGGACGGGACGTTAATCCCCCCGGAGCACCGGCGGCTATCCGCCGCAGACCAAAGAGATGGATGGGCGGAGAAGAGGAGACACGTCGGGGGGGCACGGCGTGAATCCGTGTGAGTACGGCGGCGAGGTAATGGGAAGAGGTTTCTCTCGCCGCGCGGTCAGCTCGGAGCGGAACGTCGTTATTTTTGATTGGCGTCTTTCGCTTTTGCAACTTCTGGGACTTTCCTCACCAGCGTATCAAAATGAAAGACGGTAAACATTAACGTTAGCAATGTCCCGATTACATTTTTTTCGTCACTTGATTTCGAGGGGGGGTGGGGGGGATGGAGTTGCGTAGTTGATCTGGAATGCGCATGAATCACTTTCATGAAAAGAAAAAAAAAAACCCCACCAGCGCTCAGATTGAGTTTCCACTTACTTTCAGCGTCAGCCGTGTGAATATAAAGAGTGCGTTTATTTCTGGACGCCATCACACGAAACCAAGTGGAAATGCATGTGAGTATTGTATTCCCGGAGAGCTTCCAGATGCAAAGCATTTCATATCGTCATTTCAGCGTGCCTCAATTCATCGGGGAGCCCCCGCGTCCGCCTCGCCTCGCTTGCCCGCCGACAGCTTTGACCCCTAATTGGCTAATGGACTTAAACGTATCCGGGTTGTGCCTGCGCATAGTGGCACAGTGCGTCTCTGTTTGCGGAAACTCGAGCGCTCGCCATGTCATTCATGCTATGCTAGATGAGGCCGGCTAGCTCGCGATAGCGTAGAGCTGCGGCCCCCGACCTTTTCATCACTAAGGCCGCGGCGTCCTTCCTCATTACAAAAAGTAAGACCGACAGCGGCCAGAGGCGGCGCCAAAAAGCCGAGATCCAGCCGATACAAGCGCAGATGAATCAACTAAGCTAACACATAACGTTTGAAGACATACAGATGACCCTGAAAGTCCCCCGTGCTTTTGTTACAATTTGTTGTTTGACTTTTAAACAATTTGACTTTTGACAATTAAAGAAAAAAATCTTACCAAGAGGTTTTTGAAAAACAAACAAAGGATTTCAAAAACAGCTAACCCCCTTTGGTATATGCAAATGCACAAATGGCCTCTTGCTTGGTGCAGACCAGTCACCCCCTCCCACCCACACACACACACACGCACACACGCACACCCTCCCCCCGGCGCGGCGCCTGTCATCACTCGGCGTAGCGACGGCGAGCTAATTGGCCAAACGGCGGGAGTAAACGGTGGAGTGTGGCGACTGGTATCTGTCAGTGACAAAGTTGGGGTGTGAGGGGATTTTGTTTTGGGGGTGGGGGTGGGGGGTCATCTATGAGTGTTTGGCTTCACTTTGACCTCCCTCCTTGCACCTTTAATCCCGTCTGTCTCTGTTTATAAACTTTTTAGATTTGGCCGAGAAGGCCGCTCCTTCAACCCCCCGACCCCCCCGACTGGCTCAGCGTGGGAAGGAAACTCCCGAATAGCGTAATTCCGCAAATATAAGACGCGCTTTTTTCCCCATATGACTCATCGCTCCTTTAGCTGGGCGCTCAGTTAGCTTAGCTGGTCGGATCCCGGTTGAGGCGAGCCGGCGGCGCGCGGCGGAAAAGCGTCCGAGACCGCTGGCTCTTTCAGCCGAGGGCTTCCCTAATTGAGCCCGAAGGCGGCCCCCGCGCGCCCCCGCTGTCCGCGTGCCACTTCTTGCGCTTGATTGAAAGCGCGGCGATTCCACTCATTTTTATTTATTTATTCGCCCCTTTCGCCACCGGACCGGGTCCCCGCGGAGGCGGAGGCCCCTCTCTCGCGGGGGCCGGAATGTGCGGCTCACAGCTTGGACTAATGATGTGCGTGTGGGGGCGGGGTGGGGGGGGGGGGGCATCTGGCAGCGGTGTAACCTTTCCAACGTTGAGAGGCGCCATTGATACACATCAAAGGTCCGGTTACACGGCGAGAAGCGGGCCTGCGTGCCAGACAAAGGCGGCGGCGGCAGTGGCGGCGGCCCGGGAGCTCGTCGGCCGTCGCGCTCCGTCGAAATCCCGGCCGACCGACCCGCTCTCGGGGGGCTTGTGTCCCGCCCAAACCACCGTGTCATTGAATATTTGCTGAAGCCTCATAGCACCACTGAGATTTGACCTAAGTACGAGTACATTGCTAGCTCTCCTTACAAACAAAAAATAAATAAAACAAACATATACATAATTTTTTTTTTTTTTTTGCTTAGAAAAAGTAGATCCTTCCCTTGACAGGATGGAGAAAGAAAACTAAAAGCGTTTTGGTTTGTGCACCCCAAAAAAGAGCCACGGGACCAAATTCAATCAAACATTTTTTTTGCTATCGACAAACAGCCGAAATGAGAAATTCCGCTTTTGGGTTAATTAGCGTTTCTGCTCATTATGCTGGAATTTGCTTGCAAGAATCGTGGCGTATTGAGTTGCGCTGACACGTTGCGTGTTTGTGTGCGATACTGACGAATGCGGCGTTTGACTAAGTGGCACCCAGAGACGCCTTGATGAAGCATCTCTAATTAAAAGGCCCGCTTCCCGCTTGTTTCCTGTTGGCAGCGGCCACGTTTTACTTCGCCCTCTCGGGAGACAGACAAATTGTCTTCATTAACTCCAGCTTACTTTTTTTTAACGGTTTTGAGTCTGCGTGTGTGTGTTTGTGTGTGTGTGTGGCGTGCTATGCTAGCTAATTGAAAGGCTTGCGTTGTAGGTAGCGGCGTGCGCGAAGTTGGCTTTGCGTCAACTTCGCCGAGCGTCTTCAATTTCGGTTTCCTCGCTGGGAATGGTCTTTCGTTTGCGAGCGGATCGTCCGTCCGCCGTCGAGTCCAAACCGCTCGGCGGTGAAATGCGATTTGATGATTTCGGGCGCTCGCCCGCTTCCCGGCACGAGTCGCGAACGCTCGGCCGCAGGAAAGCTCCGCGACGTACGGGCCGCCGTTTTTCAAATGACATGGGCTCCGTTTGCCGGTGCCAGCTTCCGGCAAAATCTGAACAAACTCGTGTTTGCGGTGACCGAAGGAGGGCCTCGTTGCGTGCCGTAATTCCCCAAATGTAAGACCCGCTTTTTTGAGGCGCGGGTGATTTATATATCGGCCGTATTCTTACTTACAATAATTGGCCTGACGGGACAAACTAGAAGGGCGGACGTCATTCGGCCGTTAGCAGCCAGCGCCTGGTAACAGCAGCTTGCCATTATTTTCGATAAAAGAAGCAAGCAGAGTGAACCGACGTCCGAGTCCCGAATATTACTAAAAGGGAAAAAGTTCCCATGCCTCCATCCGATTTAAATTCGAGCCGGCCGGTGAAGAAGACGGCAAGGTATTCTATTTGACCCGTTTGTCA
Source organism: Hippichthys cyanospilos (assembly GCF_059441005.1). NCBI lineage: Eukaryota > Metazoa > Chordata > Actinopteri > Syngnathiformes > Syngnathidae > Hippichthys > Hippichthys cyanospilos. The sequence continues at coordinate 675,313 of NC_142379.1, forward strand.
ATTGTGATCTTTCGCCATGTACGCACATAAACTAGCGCACAACTTCTTGACCTCTGGTTAAACGAATCAAGAAAGGGAAAGACAACCGCGCATTTATCAGTACACCGGTGAGGCGTTCACTGAACGCTCGCAATGTGGGAAATCCGAAAGCCCGTTAATGTGCAACAAATATATAACTTAGGGGCATGAACGCAAGATAATATGAAGAGTTTAGGTTTATCTCGGTTTCCTGAAGGCGTTTTCGGTCCTTTTCTGCTTTCCTTTGTGGAAGCTTGAATCCCACGTGTACCGTGACCTGATGCGAGCACCGATATACTTTGCTCTCTTTACGGAGCCTCGCAAGTGCTTCTGGTGGCTTTTTCAGCGTCTCTGGGGCACTTTATGGGATTGAAAAAAACATCTCCAACAAATATGAAATGAAAATCCCTCGCCCCCTCATCCCGCGATCTGCGGACTTGCGGATTTTTAAGGGGATGCGAGTCATATGGTTGCCGCTATCAACGCCTTGAAGACAGCCAATTGGGTTTTTTCTTTGGCGTTTGGGCAAATCCCCGCTTGGAGTTGTTTTTCTGTCAAGATTGATCCCAATAAATGTGCTGATCGGCGCCGCTTTTTGCACGTCTGCAAGTACTTGCTGCGCCTGCTTTGAATATTGAGCAGAAGTAGAAGAGGAGCGCCCCACTTTCGGAGCCGCTCATGGCCATCCATTGGTGTTTTGTTTTTCCAATGGCGCCCGTCGTCGGGATTTCGTACGGCCTTGTTTTCCATTTGTTTGTTTGCCTGTTTTGGCGACGGCGGGAGCTTGGGATTTGGGGAAGCGCTTTTGCCAGTTTCTTCCCGGCTGTCTGCAAGGGAAAAGATTGATGCCCCGTTTAAGTCGGCCCCAAAACATTCGGGCGATTTACGGGCGCACCTTTTAACAGCCGCTTTTACTTGCGCTCGGCCCGCCCGGTCGGCCGCTGGCTAAATGATCCGTAGCGGCGTATATGGGCCGCGCCTCCGCTGATTGGTCGCAGATGCAAAGGCCGCCGGCTTTTGTGCTGACTCGTTCAAGGTGGGGATCGATAGTGGAGGAGCCCCGTAACTCATCTTCAATTCAAGGAATGTTTATTGCGGTAAAAGAGAAGTTTTTTGTTTTTTTTAAATAATGCAAACCCCCAACATTGAAATTTCTTGCTAACTCTCAATCAACACACGCGCGCGCGCACGCACGCACGCACTTGAGAAGACTTTTGTCTCACCATCCCCTCATTGCGCTTAGTATTACCCACATGCGTTACTTCCTAACCGTCGGTGCCATCAATCGGCGTGGAAAGAAAGTGAAAACGCGGGCGACGATTGGCAACTAGCGGAGCGTTGGCTTGCATGCGAGCTCCCCGCCGTTTTCTAGTGTAAGTGAGCATAGAAGGCCAGCGCGCCGGTGTCAAACATACGGGCCGCGGGCCGTTTCCGGGCCGCAACCGGTGGTCCCGTGACGTGAAGTATAAAAATGAGCGGAATTTGTTTCATTGAGTGAAAAACCTGAAAGGTAATGGTAACGTTGAAAGTTAAAAGTCGCCGTTTGATTTTTTTTTTGTCCTCGACGAGCCGCGAGGCGCCCGGGAGACCGGCTCAACCGCCGACGCTTTACTGGCGGCTATTAATACAAAAAGTGCCATATCGGCGACAGCGCAGGAATGCCAAGCGCTAAATGATGTCAAAGTATGCGCTGGGTTAAACAGTGATATTTGCACCCCCCCCATCGAGGGGATGTGATAAATGACACCGTGTCAGCTTTTATGGCCCGGCGCATTCTTGGCTCTGGACTGTTTATTGTTAGCGCTCTCCTCCGTGTGGTGTGTGGCGCCGAAGTCCGTGCCGCAAACCAAGTCACGCAACTCGCTCACCCGCTAATTCGCTCCCTCTCTCAGGTGCAGCGTTCCCTCATTTATCGCCGTGCCCAACAATACATAAAGTCACTGATATCCACAAATTACAGATTCATCTTTTTTTTTCTTCCTTGCTTGCTTGTTTGTTTTGTTAAGAAAATAAATACGTCAAATCAAAATTTCAAATTAAGAATATCAAGAAAAATAGTGAGGTTGACCTACTTTTTCTTTTGCAGTTTTTTCCCTCTTGTTTTTCTTGCTATTGTTTTCTTTTTAAGTCAGACTGGTTAAATTGAAAATTAAGAATTGCTGTTTTTTTTTTTAAATAACTAGTAAAAATAGTATGAAAATATGAAAAAAAATACCTGCAATAGAAAAAGGTTCTGGTCATAATTGAAAAGTCACAAAAAAGAGAGAGCTGAATTGATTTTATGGTTTGTTTGCATTTTTTTTCTTTTGTTCCCTTTCTAAAGTTTACCCTGTTAAAGAAATACAGTAAATACAATTTTTTTTTGGACTGGTCCAACTATGAAGGGAGAAAAAGGAGCAAGGTAAACCCGCGATAGAAAAGGTTTTGGTCATAAATGATTTTCCAAACGGGAGATGTTGAAAAGAAAGCCGGCAGCTGTAGCCGGGACTCAACGGCGGCAATCGCGGCCACGACAGAAGGGGATTTAGCCTTTGAAACCATTAGCTAGCGTCCGTCTCTTGTTGTGTTAGCAAAAGCGCTCAAGTTGCGCAGCGCCCCCTCGCTTTTTTGCCCGTCCGACTGTCACCGCGGTCGGGGGCCTCGTTGAGGAAGGATTTAGTGTCGGCGCTGGCCCGGCGCCCCGGACGCTCATTAGACAAGCCGCCGTTGCGCGATGACTCCGGGACAGGTGCGCGTGTCGGCGGCATCCGTCACGCCGGACACATGCGGCCTGAGGATTCTTTTGTCCCGACGCCAAAGTTTCCTAGCGTTTTGGATTCGGGACGGCAGATAAGCGTTATTCCCCGGGCGTGTTCACTGACCACTCGCGACGTGGGAAATCGGAAACACGCTTGGAGATTTATAACTTACGGATACGAGCGCTGGAAAACATGAAGGGTTTAGATAAGATTCACCCCAACTCCCCAAATAGAAGATTACCCCAAAACGAAGGGGTATCGGCGCACCGTATAAATGGTAACTTCAAAATGAGATTCACCATTGGAGGAAGATTGACTGAAGATTGAAGTATTCTTACTTTGAAAAATTAGCCGAAGGGACGAGCTAGAGGGTGGACGTCAGTTTGCTTTAAGCAGCCAGTGCCTGTCGCAGATGACGGCGGCCGGTGTTAGCCGAGCGCGTTGCGGCATTCTTTTCACCAAAAGAAGCGAGCGCGCTGAGCCGCCGTCCGAGTCTGTCCTTCGCTTAAAGGAATATTGCTACAATGGAGAAGATCATGTCAAAGTAATGATGTCTAGATCACGAACCCCCGGTCGGGTTGGGCCGCATCCCAAACCGTGACGTTTTGGGACCGACGGTTCATCAGTCTGTGCTGTGTTTGGCTGGATTTTTGTTTTTTGACGTTTTGAATCGAAATGTCATGGATACAATTAATCGTCTTATTGGCCTAAGCTACGAATCAGGAGCAAATTGGACAAAGACTCACCGATAAAGACTTTTATTGCCCCGAGGACATTTTTTGTCTTTATCAGTTCCAGATAAAGCCCACGCATAAACATCCACCTTTCCCCTTCCTCCCATTGAATTTCTGTCAGCTTTATCTCCTCCTCGTGATATTTATTGCAAGGAAAAATTTGAGTTTGTTATTTTTAGCGAGCCTTTTATTCCCCGTTGGTCTGGTCTCAACGCGTCCCCGGTCAGGCTTCGAGCGGCCCGCCGGCTGCCCGGGGCCCTCGTTGAGGCGTCGTTGCGCTTTGCCGTTTCTCGAGGGTCTCCTTCGGCTTGTCTGTCCTCCCCGAGCGTCCCGACGGGCCCCCTGCCACCGACGGGCCCCGCCCCCTTCTCGCCTTCCCACGATGCCGCTGTCGGCCCGTGCGTGTCAGGCGCGGGGAAAAAAAGGGGGCCAGGTGAGGCCAAAGCGCTCTCCGCCAAACAGTGACGTTTAGAGCCATGGCGGCGATGGGAGGAGCCCGCCCGCCCGCCCGCCGAGACGGCACAAGGACCTCTCTGTTGAGGCCTTCTCGGGCCTCTCCGCAACGGCGGGCTGCGGAAAGCGCTAACCTCAAAGAAAGAAACAAAGGTGCATGGATGGATGGGCGGTTTTTTTTTTTTATAGGAATCCAGACATTCAATTAGCTTTTTCATTTTTTTTTGGTGCTGGGCTTGAGGGTCTAAAGTTGGCAGGTACTAGATGAATTAATTTCATGAATTTGTTCAGGAAAACTCTACAATGAATGTATCCACTTATTTAAAAAGGCAAGTGCAGCTCGCGCTGAAAACGGCAAAATCACACACAGTAAAAGACAAAGAGTCCTGACCGATGGGCCGTGTCGAGCGCCCCTTCACCAAATCGAATGAAGCCCAAATAATCCAGTTAGCAAAATGTTCTCTCTCCGCGGTGGCCTCGCATGATCCCCTTTTAATTAGAACGTCCCCCCGGGGCGCGAGCGAGAATTGCCGGGTAATTAAGGGCTAATTGCAGCCAAGGTCAAGCCGCTACTCGCGGATGCGCTCCTTGCGTTCGGTGAGCGCGGGAGGGAGGTGACGCGTCAAAGTGTAACGCCGGGGGCCCCCGACCGAGATCTCTGCACTGGGGTCCTTCCGGGATTGGAGAACATTTTGCGTTACGCCCGTCAAATTTGAAACAATCTGCATATACAATACTAATATAACACTTCCACACCCAGTCCTCAAGCGGAGTCTGAAGCAGTCTAACAGCCTGTTAATACTCGCTCTTGTTGAGCTGCAAATCAAGGCAGTTTTAGCTTCAAACTAGCACTTCTACATCGATGGAGTCGTGGCGTTATAAAATTAGAAAATTGTTGAATTTGACCCAAAAATGAAGGTTGCGCCTTCAATTTTGCCGAATTACCGTACGGTATACGCCAGTATTGTTTTCCATCCCTTGCACACGAAAGCGGCGCTGCGGTGACGTCCCGCGGTTGCGACGTCTCCGTCTGATGCAGAAGGGCTGAGTCCCCCTCCTTAACTCTGCCAGACACAGATGGCACCTTGGCACCGGGACAGGACACATGGCCACCCGTGTCTTGGCCCGTCACACCCCGAGGGCCCCCCGACACGCGGACGGCGCCTGCGTGTCATGCGCCCATGTCTTTTGCGCTCCCGCTTCCTCATCCCTCGCGTTAATCGAACCTTTGGCCATCTTTGCGTCCTTTTTCTTATGCCGAGTGAGAACCTTCAGCTTTTTAGCTGCTTCAAGGAGAGACCTTTCGTTTCTCTTTGCGGATCTGCTCGTTTTAGTCAAGCATAGGGAGAAATTGCCATGGGATTGAATGGCTGAACTCATGAAAGGTGCGTCAAAATTTCAAGCAAGTGATATGAATGTTAAGTTTTCCTTCAAACTCATTTCAAATCAGTCTACATTATTGCCATCTAAGTATTTCCGTCTTTGTTTGTGACGGAGGCCAAAACAGACCGTGATGACAAACTTCCTGTACGTCTTGTCGACAATATTTCCTAGCGGCATCAGAATAAAGACTAATCCCAATTTGATGATTTTGAAGCGCCGTCCGTTACTTTGGCCCGAGAATAATACGTTTGCGTGTGGAGGCCCGCCGACAAGAACAGAAAAGCCCGCTTGCAAATGTTGTGCCAAGCTGCCGGAGGGCTAGCAATATGCGCGGGCTGACGAGGGACAAAAAGCGCGCAGCCTTTCCTTCTCTGCTAGGGGCCGACCACATCCTTTTTAATGCTGCTTGTGTTTACCAAACATCCAAAAAGCAATTTGCTCTGCTCCTTTCAAACGCGGGGTCGTGCCTTCCTCTTCGTGATCGAGCACAAGGGGGAGGGGCTTACGATGGGAAATTCTGGGAACGAATTGTGGTATTTTCTATCTTGCCGTGCATAAGACGCACCAACAATGGCAACGATGTCAAAACTACTGGAGCAAAACAGAATCGATCTCATTTTCCTCTCATCTTCTTTGCAAAACATCATTGAGAAGCACTGCGTTATGGTAATTAAGTAAGATAATGGCCCATATATAGATACACCTCTGCGTGTCAAAACTTATGCGGCCGACCGATCAATCTTCCTCGAATGGTGTCGAATTAAAAACAAAAATTCTAATTATTAAATGAAGGTTTATAGGACGCACCTACACATTTGGCAAAAAAAAAAAGTATGTCTTATATTTGTGGAATTACGGTAATGGAATCAGCCAGTTGTCAATTAAGAAACCGACCATTGCTACTCTACTTGCATGCTATGTTCCCTACAAGTTTTTTGGTTTTTTATTTTTGCGTGAATTTAACGTTTCTGTTGCATCCCGTGGACAGTTTCCGCCCGTGAAAATGCGTCCGGTTCGCTGGCGGACGGCTGAAAGACGGAGCGCGCCCATGGTACACGGTAGTGCGTGTTGACTCTCGGGGCATGTGCGCGTCCAGGTCATTCCGGGCTTCCTGTTGACAGCTGCGGGCGGATTTACTGCGCGGCAGATGCTGGCGAGGGACGCCGCTCGCTCTTGAGTTTATGTTGTAGCATTTGGCCACGTCTATTTATGGCCCCGGCGGACTATACAATGAGACGGGCTAGACTAAGCAAAGCCGCGTGTCGGTTTAGTCGGACGCGCTCATTAGCGGACGGGAACGGGACGGCCCGCTCCACAAAGGGGCCACTGTCGCATCCTTACATCTGTTTTTCCTTCCTGTGTGTGATGTCACCGGCCAGAGCGAGTTTCTGGCGGGGAACCGCTGTCGCGTCCCTCCGTTTGAACGCAAAGGTCCAAAAGTGGAGAATCGGGCGGTTGTCCCTTGAGGTGGACGCGAAGAACCTGGTTTACTTCACGCGCTCGGGTATCAAAGCGCCATTGTGTCGGAGCGCTTCGGGACTTTGGGACGGATTTGGGAATGGCCCACGCTCGGCTGCTTCGAGAACAATCGTGCAGTTGTACCTCAGGTCTTTGTTCCGATAGCAACATTTAAAAAAAAATGTGTCAAATTGTAATTGAAAAAAGTTATTTTTGGACCATATCGTCCATCGCTAGCGTGAGTGGATGTCAGCAGCGTATGATAACGATCCATTTATCGCGTCCAATAAATCACAATCACGTCCACGTTTTTTTCTCATCCGCCCATAGGTGGTTATAGCAATTACCGAGGTTTTTTGGTTACGTCAGCCCTCGGCAAGCGGCGCGTCAAGTGAGTCAAAGGCTTTCTCAGGCTTTGCATCGACCAGAAGGGGGAAAAAAACAGCTGTAAATAATTCGGCGCAGAAGACGCAAGCTCTCGGCTTTAGTTGCCTTCACTGGAAGTTCAGATGCGCCCGAAGATATTGCCATTATTGCCAAACTAACGGGAGTCTCTCCATTTCAAGTAGGACTCCTGGTATATTGCCCGCCCCTTGACCGGGTATTACCCACTTCCCCAAAACGTCCATTTTTTTACATATTCAAGGTCTTTGCGAATTCAATTTTAGCCTTAACGTGACCCGAACGAATCCAAGTCGATCCGGACCGTTTTCAAACCCAGTTTTCAAAATGAAATAGCTTTCAGACTCGGATAACGCGTTGAACGGAAGTTGTACGTTATTTGGGGTGCGGCCCTGTACCAACTGATCTAGGGTTGGGGACCTCTGCGTTATTAGGATTCTTTCTGCTGCCGCCGTTATCTTCCGTGGTTGCCCGCTACGTTCTTATTTTAGGTGAGAAATGGGAAAAAAGTGGTACGTTTGGAGCCAAGGGCACATTTATTGATTTTACCCCTTGTCCGCCGTTTGTCCATCCGTCCAATCCTCATTTTCTCTCTCTCTCTCTCTCTCTCTTTCTCTGCTGATGAGTTTGCCTCCCCCCTGCAGAGGCAGTCAAAGTTCTCACTCGCTATCCGCAGGCCCGCTAGCTAGAAGATTTCTCCTGAGGCGCGAGGGCAACAAGGCGTATTCAGTTACAGCCAGCGCAGGAGAGAAAAATGCATTGTTACCAGATAGCGATGAAATCCAATCTGTTTGACTCTCCTCTGCCACTGAGGAGCATTCTTTTTTTTTTGTTGTATTTTTTTTTCCCTTTCCTCGCAGCAGACAGATGAGGATTGAGCGAGCGCCAATTGTGTTACGCAGAGTGCGCCTGACATTGATAGCGCCGGCGCTACTCCGAGCCGCGGCGATAAGGAACGCATTCATTTCCGCGGGGAAACCGGTCGCAAATGAGTCGTCGCAACCAGAAAGCGCTCAGCGCTGTCACATATGCTTTCGTTGCTTCGTAAGGTTTCATTTTTTGACGTATTTTTCACAGTTGGAGCTTTTGGAATCAGCTGATAAACAAATCAAGTAGCAGCCAATCCTTCGAGGTTTGTTTGAACGTTTTCGGGGAAAGACCTTTGACGTCAAACCGACAACTTTGTCAAACGAGTTCAAAGCCGTATTTATATGCGAAGCCTGTCTGGATAACGGTAATACCCTTGCTCCTAAACCTGAAAAATAAACTCCTGTCCAAGTTAAAGTTACAACATGGCAGCATGGTTGGGGTTAGCGATGACTTTTACGGGAATGGTTAGTTACCCTCACCTTTTTTGGTTCCAAAAAATGCCTCATGAGTCAAGGAATGTTTTATTTCGGATAAGAGATAATTTAAATTTTGCTTTGATTCATTATATATAACACTACTTCATTTAATATTGTTAGGATTGAATGCCTAAACTCACGAAAGCTTTGTAAAAACTACATCTTTAGCACTGAATGAATTCAGGCATTCATTAGCGCCATCGAGTGACGTTACAGTCAAGAATTTTATGGCCGTGTTAGGTTTACCCCCCAAAGTTGAGCCCGTCACGTAAAGGCACTCAGCTCCTCGTCTTCTATCCGTGCATAGTTTCAAAACGGTCTCATGTAAACATGCCCTAAGAGAGCGGAGCGCTACGCTAACATCGGGCGCGCGCTTCAAAGGCCCGTGGGCGTCGACACGCTGCCCTCCTTTGTAGCTATCTGAGCAAATCGAACTAGAGAAGGGAAAAAAGATGGTTACACAAGGAGCTATAAACAAACTCTGTGAAGTCAAGGCTTGGGCAACAGCTGCCGGGGTCGTCCTGTGGCGCTCCCCTCGGTTTTTTGCAGCAGTGTGACAGATGTACGCTGCCGTCTTTTATTGTGTGCGCGCGGAGCTTTTGTGCGGTTGGTCGTGCGGTTCGCGCGCCGCGGGATGATGGAGTCGCTGTGTGGACTTGACTAAAGGGAACTCTATTAATAAGCCAGTCTTTTATCGCCGGAACCTTTGCGAAGGGTCGCAAGGCCGCCCTCTGACCGGGGGCGCGCTCAATGGACACGACAATAGGTACCATTGAAATTTGGGTTCGCCGTATTTCCCGCACTACGAGGCGCGCCGGATTATAAGGTGCGCCTTCATTGGATGGCCTATTTTAAAAGTGTTTGGCGGTTGGGAACCTCTGCTATCCACGATAACAAAGAAAATACCAAAATTTCTCCCTAAAATTGTATGGGGAATTACGATGGATAAAACTACAACCCTGAAATCAAACTAAATGTAACATGTACAAGTAGAATACATGTTATATAAAAGTAATCAAGCAAAAGGAGTCTTGAAATAATTTGATGTCATCAGTAATGTGCGCTGTCTGCTAGCACGGACGGCTAACAATGGATCATGTTGTGGAATTACATAGCGACAAAGCAGCGGTTTGTGGGAATGTTTGTTTGGAATGAAAACAAGATATTTAGGACGTCATGATGAGTAGCTTAAGCTTTTTGTTGTCGTTGCCTATGGTTGTGGGCGATCTTGCATGTGTGCGCTTTTGTGCGTGTGTGCGTGCGTGTGTGTGCGTGCAGTTCATAAAAGGCAGCTTGTGGAGCTAATTAAAAGGTCTGGTGTAGGACACAGCCATCCATCTTGGTGATGGGTCCAAGCTGTCACGATCTTGTGGCTTGAACGGGCCGCCATTGCTGCGCTGAAGGACACTTTATTATGTACACACACACATAGCCTTTTGTATTTTAGGTTGAAGTTAAACACGCAGAGAAAACATTAAAGGCACTGTTGGGAACTGTTGAAAGCGCCCAGTGGAAGTATTTGCAAATTCGAGGCCACTTTAATTGAACAATATGAAATTTACCAGCGACTTAGAGCCGCAAAAACGCTCTGGGAAATCATGACCGAAAAGACAATAGAAGTCTGTCATTTTACTTCCAAGTTTCAATTCTAGGGTATTTTCACATTTTTCCAAGGGTCCTTCAAAGGTCAATGTATCATATTGACGCCAAATTTTAACTCCATAAACTGATAATTGGCAACATTTAATGGCTCACTAAAAAACTCAAACGTAATAGCAATTTTGATGTGCGTGTTTGGAAAACGTGATTAAAAAGTGTGGCAAAAGATGCAAAAGAATGAATAACTGCTATCTCGCTTTTGTTACATTTGCAACAAAAACAATCGTGTTTTTACAAAAGTGCAAAGAAACACATCTCAATCTCAGATAGATAGGCTGTGCAGCTATGAAGCTAGCAAACCAGCTAACTAACTAGACCGACACACAGACAAACAGTGAGATAACCTTTGTTATCTATACCTGCACAAGTCCCAGACAAAGAAATGTTGACCTAACATGCTTAAACTCTCCAAACTTTCAACACAATTGACTGATAGGGGGAGACAGACGACAAGGCGCGATGCTATTAACTACGAGGGGGTGCTCCTCTCACAGCAGCAAAAATAAAGTTACGTGCCCCAAATGAAGGGCACGGCTAAAGTCGGGGCCAAAAAATACACGCACACGCGCCAACAAAAAAGACCCTACAAAACATCTTGCACAAACATGTGGATGGCTGGGGGAGGGGCGGTGGGAGAACGATGGCCTTGACGCCTCCGGTTGGTAGCAGCTAGCAACGGTCAAGTCACGTGGGTGGAGATTAGGACCGGCTGCCACTTTGAAGATGTGGGATGTGCGCGTATTTGATATCTGTGGATGTATGTACGTAAACGTGTCCTTGAGTTGCCAGTCCAGTCCAAGCAACAGTCTTAAGGCCACCTGGTTGGAGGGAGAGGAAAGATTGTAGTTTAGTCGTCTCGTAGTAGGGGTCTTGAGCAATCTTGATCAAAACTCCGAGTCAAAATATCTTTGATTTTGAGACGAGACCCAGGGCCAAAACTGGTCTAGAGACCAAGACTTTTGATCAGTCCTTCCGATAACTTTTGTCTATGTCTGGATTTCTACAATCTATTTTTGATCAACTTCCGTGTTGAAATCACAGCCGGCATTTTGTCTCCCCGTCAAGCAATTAATTTCACATAACTTTACACGCCCGAGAAGAAGGCTCAAAAACATTTGCCCCGTTTTTCTCAGTGCAGGATGTGCAGGAAGCTTTGTTTATGCGCGGTGCCATCGGAGACGGCTTGAGCTGTAGGCATCCAGGTACGTGCGACGCGGCTGTGAAAAGCTCTCCTTTTATTTGAATCCGTCCTAATGTTTCTTTGATGACTGAAAAAAAAAATAAAGCCTCCCCCTGTCAATCTTTGCTCGCTAAAGGTGACGAGACGTTCTTGTGAAGTCGGTTAGCTGTGCAGAAGCTTCCCTCCGGATTCTCCACGCTCAGCTTCTTTTTGTGTGGATCAGAGGGCACTTTTATTAGCTGTGATGGGGCTGCCAAAGAAGCCGTCGCCGCTACCTCTTTAGTATGCGGCCCATCCCTTCTGCCTGCAACCCCCACGGCCGATATTCCATGGTCGAACCCGGGCGAGCGGCTCCTCTTGCCCTCTCATTACCGCCCTGGGCCGGCGGGGCACGGAGAGCTTAGGCCCTCTGGGGCGGGGGAACGCAGATGTCGCGGCGACAAGTGACACTCGGCTAAAATGCCGGCGCGCCATTGCTACGGATGAGCAATCGCTTGTCTTCTATTGATTCCACGCGATGCTATCGATCCAACCGCATATCATTACGCTCCTGTTTTATTCATGGTCCCGAGAAGGTCCCCGCCTCCGCCTGCAGGCCCGCCGTGCACTGTTACCGCTTTCTCTGGTGTCGCGCGGCTTTCGCAGATCGAATTTTGCCAATTACCGTGGCCTGAAAGCGTTTGGAACACCGAGCCGCGTTTAAATGTTTCAATCGACAGCTTGTGAAAAGTCAAGGTGCTCGCAGTACGGATTGTTGTTTTTTCTTTTAAATAAAAGTCTTCATATGGTGGTTTCCGTTCTGTAGATTAGATTTTCACCTTACATTTTAAGATGCGTAAAACGGCCTTCCCCGCCGTTGCCACTCTGCGAGAGGAATAGGCGCGCCTCAACCGGCTGATGACACTAAAAAGATGGCTAAAAGGATTGGCTCTCTCCGCGCACCAAAACCGAAGAAGACATGACTATTAATGACCAAAGCGCATGGCAGAAAGCGCCGTGTCATTTGGCAACGTCACGACCAAGCACGGTGGTGTTTACTCTGTGCCGGACTTTAGCGTGCCTGACGCAACACCTGCAGAGTGTACGTCAAAGCGAGGCATGTGTGCGAGCGCGTGTTTGTTTGTAGGTGGAAGAGGTCGATCCCCGAGGGGGTCTGTTGCACTCAGACACGCGGGGAGCCAGGGGTCAACTCGGGAGGGAGGCGGCGTTTGGGGGTAGGATGGAACCTTCACCTCCGGGTGAACTTTCAACCGGTGACACGGGAGGGAAGCCAGGCGGGAGATGGAGACTTGAGCTTGAACATACGTCTTCGGGCCCTGCGACAAATGACCGGGATTTCCTTTAGCCTTAGAGACCACGTCCCACACTTCAATCTTTTCCCAGTCCTTGGATTTTCCCCGTAAACCCGAACGCTGCTCCATCGTGTAATTTTGACCTTTTCCCAGAGAATGCGGCTCAACTCTAAGTCGCGTGCCCTCTCATCGAAGGATCTAGTTTGGAAGTCTTCAAATCGCCTTCTTGTTCTTCGTTGAGTTGAGTGGACTTTCCCCGCTGTGCTGAGAAACGATGATTGCAGTCATTTTGACAGAGAAAGGGAAATGGTTGGACAAAAATGAAACGGTTTGACGTCGAATTTAGCGGCCGGTCTTTGCAGGAGTCAGACTTCAACGCCGGATATCTCATCCCTAGATTGTCGCTGAATCCATTGGACTTTTTGCACTTTCGCTGTGTCAATTTGACGTTTTCCCCCAGGAATGCGGTTGAACGTTCTCAAGAGGATTTGGTTTCTAAAGCAGAAGCTCAGTAATAGATCATGAGCATACGGATACTTTGACCTCTTGTTGCTTCTCAACAAACGTCTCACATCTCTGAAACCTGTTTTTTTTCCGAGAACATGAGAGATTACGTTTCATGAAACGTGTTAAGATCCACGAGGTCAAATTCAACAACAAATTATAGGTCAAAAGTTCACCTTACTAACATGCACCCAATTGGAACTTGCACTCCTTATTGAATTCCCTTTTCCTTGACGTAAGGCTGTTCCGGAGGTCACGAGAACTCACGGCCGGTTCTCCGGCGCCGTTTGACCGACTGGAAGGTAAGCCATTAGGCCAGGAGTGATGGCTTACCCAGAGCCGGAGCTTCTGCTGATGGATAGAGATGCTGACAAGTGGCGCGAAGCACCGCTGATGCACTGCAAACTGCAAAACCTCCAGGGGGAGCAAGTCATTACCGGGGGGTGGCCATCATTCACACTTACCCGGTGATAGTGATGAAGCATCTCTCAAGACTCCCCCACCCCCAATATATCTACAAGAATGTATGTGTGTATTGGGGGAGGGGGGAACTTTGAGCTATGGTGATGAAGTGCGGCAAACAGACCTTGTTATTAACGCCGGGTGAAGTTACGAGGCGCTCCTTGGACCCATTTCTACCTAAACGGCCAGGAACAAACACGGTGACCCCGCTTTAACCCCGCCGATGGTCATCCATCACCCACTGGCGCGCGCACACTACGTCCGAGGCCTACCCCACGCGGAGATCATGCTGCTCCGTTCTATTATCGCGCAGTCACCTCAGATCAGATTTTTCCAACCGGGCTCCCATATTTGAGCAGGTGGATTTTCTCCGTCCCGATCGACTGGACATTTTCTATCCGCCCGCTAGCCAAAAGTGGCGATTTTCAGATTTCCCCAAAAATACCCCCCTTCAGATTACTATTTCAGTTTTTTTTTCTCAACAATTTGCATCATATTGAGTCTGTTTTTAGCCTATTTATAATTGAAAGGATAAAAATAAACACTGTTTTACACTTCACAGTACCTCTTGATTACATTAATAGACTATTTAGATCCGGGGACACCAACGTGGTGCCCGCTTGCCGCAGGCCTGTTCTGCAAATAGTTTACAAGTGGTAGAAGATTGTTGATTTTCTATGAATTGTACAAACAATTATACCTGTTTTAGTTACATTACGTTCATTAACGTGACGGGGTCTTCACTTCAACTGGTAGCCCTTCGTATTACTCAGTACTAAAGAAGTAACTTTCAGTTTCAAAAAGGTTACTGACCCCTGATTTGGATCAATTTTGAACCGACACACCATGTGTTATAACTGGACAGCCGCAATCTATGCAAGCACTAAAGTGGTAGACTTATAATCGGGTTTTTGTAAAATTCACCCAAATCGAAGTTATAGAAAATGTCATCAGAACCATGCTAGCGTTGGAGACTGTGCAGAAGCTGTCCATTTGTCCTTGAAATGTCCACGGGCGTCGCTGTCACGCTTCTGCATTAACTCGAAATGAAACTGCTGGTCCGAATGATTCCTCGGCGTTGGATCGGAGGGCCTCGGCGTATGAGAGCTACTCAGGCGGAGACCTCCGTGCGCGCCCAGAGCTAACGGCAGCCGACCGACTGGCCGCTTTCGCACTAGACCGTCTCCAAATGCATTTCGTAGAGTGGCAGTCCTCTAAAACCTCGCCGCGTCTCTCCTTCTCCAGCCCGACTTTTCCCAAATTAGCATATAAAGCCAGGTGGCCGAGGCTTTTCGTGGCACGCTCCGATCTGTCAACAAGGCGTGTTTTTGTCTTCCCGTTTGAAAAGACAGTGTCCTCAGCGCAGAGGAATTCGCTCCAGCCTTAATCTACCGCTCTAATTTATCTGTCAACTTTGCCGGCTAAGTCGGCCGCTATCGCGGGCGCCCGTGCCGAGCGCTCGACAGCCGCTTTAATCCTTTCCCGTGACAAACTAAGCCGGCTTTTTTAACCTTTCCGGAGACGCGGGCATGACGCTGCGAAAACCACGCCGGCGATAAACCCCCGAGCGACCGAACCCAAAGGTGCAGCAAAGTCGTTTTGCGTTCAAGGTGTTAAAAGGCGGATGAAAGCGCCACCCTCGGGAAACGCTCGGCCGACATCCGAGCGGGACGTTCCGCGAGTCCCGAGGGTGTCGCCCCACGCATCTGAGGAGGCCTCTCCAAGTACAAACGTGAGAGCCATCCCTTTGCTTTTCTTTGATCTTCTGTTCTTTGCCAATGAGCCTTTGTTCTTCCACTGTTACGACAATGGTTTTCACTTTTACTTTGCGGCCTTATGCGCGAACTGCCGGTTTTAATGGAACTTTAACCGAGACGAAGGGCTTTAGTTTTGGACAAAGGGGAAAAAAAAATGAGGCTTCTTATTTGTTTTGGCATAAAATACCGTCAAGTGTTTTCCAATGTCAGTTTCAAGCAACCTGGAACTTGAAATGAACAACACACAATGAAAGGAAGACCAGAGGTTTTTGATTGGTTTTGCTCACAAGCAGAACGGACAGAGATCTGTTTGCACTTACAGCTCTCCCATCGCTCTGGGAACGCACCTTGTCGAGTCCACTCCATTGATCAGTTACAAAACCTCGCCGCCCTAGAGGATTTTGGGGCGCACACCCAGCGGCGACGTGACAGTCAATACGCGATAGCGGTGTGTGTTCGTGTTTGTGTTGTGTCCTTCTTATACTATCAGTTCACTTCATACAGTGGCTACTATTTTTTTTCTTTAAGGACATAACAGCCATCCACAAAGCGTTCAGTCCTGTAGTCAGGTCACGATGCCTCTTTTCTTCCGCAGACAACTTTCTCTTTCCTGATTCAAACAAGGCTATACTGCTGAATACATGCTTTGCAATATAGTAAGAGTAAATATGGGATAACTTGTATACATTTATTCTAATATCCAACATCAATGTGAAAGGACTTTGCGTTTTCGCCTTTGTGTGTGAATTGAAATTTGATGACCTTCCGTAAAATAGCAGCAACTTTTTGAACTTTTCGCTTCCAATAAAACTTTTCTTTTCCGGGGATCAAAAGGCAGACAAATAACTACACCTAGCCTGCCTCGTCCTTCCTTTTCTGACTGCCAATTTAGCCGTCTCATCCGTCCCCGTCGCGCAGCTCCTCATTTGGAAGCGGCGCTCTGTCATTACCTGAGACGGAAGCGCTCCTCCTATCTTGCCGGCCGCCGCCGTCACGTAGGTTTCCGCATCGCGCGCCTCCTCGGTCAGGACAAGCAGATGGGAATCATCCGGGAAGCGTCGCCTGCCAGCAGCTGCGGAAAGGACGGCAAAGACATCCTGCCCGCTCACTTTCTTTGTTAGATTAGCGCAATTGCCTGGCAAACTAATGGCTGCTTTATTGAATCGTCAATCGGATCAAGTGTTTGACCGCGACTTGCTTCTTAAGCAAAAAAATGCTTCTTTGATGTATTTTTTTTAATATGGTGATGGAGGTGAGAGTCCAAGGTTTGCAACGGTATCTTCGGTGCAGGGAGGCAGGCTGGGGTGGTTGTGTTCTTTAAAATATACAGCAAGGCCTCGAGCATTGAAATGCGCCGTTTTATCAAATCAGTTGTTAATGAGTTGCTAATTTTATCCAAAAATTGTTCAACAAGCCGCCTAAATGGCAATTACTAATATATTTGTTAATCTGTTTTGAATATTTTGCATGTCCTTTTGGTGGCTCTTAATTGTGTGAATGTGATTCCTCTTCTTATTATTTTTATTACTATCATAATTCCCCAAATTTATGGTTTGTGACCAAAAGACCGCATTTAATAAACGAATCAAATGGAACACCTTTCCATGTTCTCTCACCGGAGCACTCGGCTGCTTACATCTCCGCTCTTAATTGAGTGGGTTGGAGACATGGTAACCTTTGTGTTTTTGTAATATTCCTGTGTGCCAACAAGGATGGACTCGGGCGGTGGTTCAGGCCGCTCGCTTCTATTATTGAAAATGTTTATTTGACCTTAGGGATCATTGCCAGCATTAGACATCATTCCGAATCAGTTTGTCTCATTCCGATTCATTTGACGCCGCTACATTCAGCCCTATTGGCTTCACGCGCAAGTTCTTCAGGAATTGCACTCATCCAGTTCTCAACGCTATTTGCTTGGGCATAAATCTGAGTTTTTAATGAGGAGCCAGTGGATTTAATCTTATGAGGGAAAAACTTGGGATGCGGCCGTTGTCGCCGTGCCGACTGATTTATTAAGCGTATTAATAATGTACTTAATGCCGGTTTTTATTGATGTCTTCCTTTGAAAATGTACATGCAGGCTGCGATAAATTTACTTACAATGTAAGGACTCACTCATGCGTGGAATTTAAAAAAACTTTTTTTTTGCCGTTATTAAATCCATGGGTCCCTACAGGGAAATGCGCATGTGTGTAGAAGTCATTCATGTGGTTTGCCACAGGATACAGTCGACATTAAAGATAAATGGCGGTCGGGCGGGCGGGGGCGGAGTGCCAGAGAACAAAAGAGAAGCTTTCTTGGCTGCGGTCAGCGCTGATGACTACTCAAGAAGCGAGGACGGACTAATAACTGGCTTCTGTGCGCCGCGCATGCTGTAGAAGCATTAGCGGCGTTGCTCATTGAAATTCCAGACAAAGGAGCCTTCCGCGTTCTGCCGCTCGCTCCAACTGCGTGGGGAAGTAGGCCTAGCTTGCGTCGACTTCAAAAGTCAACAAATCCAAGGAGTGCTGCTGAGCCCCGCCCACATTACGCACTGTACGTGGCGTACTTGAAGAAATAGCTCCAGGCTCATTTGGGGAACCGTTATCCCATTGGGCAGAGTTTCCTCGTAGAAACATAGTCTGAAATCACTAATATTTATGATGTCGTAATTAGAGCGTTATGACTTTTGAAGATTTTTTCATGATGGGATTCCAGGCTAAGCCAATCATCAAAGTCATTTGAAAGGCTTTCAAATGTCATAGGTTGCCCCCTGGCGCCCCCTGGTGGTTTTGGGGAGTCAACAAAAATTTCTATTGCACCCCATTCGCGAGTTGCCATTCGAAGGATGGATGCAAATATCGGGGGAAATGCATGATAAAACATGTCCAAAATGGACAATATTTCCAATTTTGAATGGCAGTAAATGAGCCTGACATGAGCTAAATTTGACACCTATAGGATGTACCTCTGGACCTCCCGTTTGCAAGTATTTAGAAGGGACGGCACTGTGGCTTCTTCAAAGCTGTCATGTTTTGACAATCTATGCAATGTTTTCTCTTTCCTTGAGGGGGTCTTTGCAAAGAAATAATTGAGAAGCACTGCCGTCATCACCTATCACGTTTGTGAGCGGCGTTTCAGTATTGTCTCACGTTTTTTTTTTTTTTTTAAGTCGTGGCTCCATTCCTGTGGTGTGGGAAATTACAGCGTTTGCCCGAACTTCAAACTTGCCTTGTTTGGACTTGACTGCGCGGCGGTTGTCGCAGCTTCCAAAGCCTTCAATTTGCTAAGTCTTAAATGAGACATTGAAGCAGTCAGGAGACATTCCTCATATGAGTAAACACACGCATGATGGAGGAAGATCAAATCAAAGAAAGGGGGCGCGGGGGTGGGGGGCACTTGCAGGTGAGGTGCATCTTAAGTACCATTGATGTAAGCCTCTGCTTCTCAATGATTTTTTGCAATCCCCCCATCCAGGAAAGCAAAAACAACATACTTAAAATGGTTTATTTTTAACATAACAAAAAACGAGATAAATCAACGTTTCCTCCAACAATGAGCCAGAAAGTCAACAAGCACAAACAAAATGCTTCAGAAGCTCGACAAGAGGAACAAAACTAGGTTTTTGAAACTAAACAAACAAACGCTCACACTAGGAAGCTGAGTGTTTTATCAGCGCTGTCGGGACCCATAGTTTTTTAGTACTGCCAGTCCCGAGGACCCAAGGCTTTTCACCGGTGAAATGAGTGTTGTCCCATCTGCGGAAAGCGGGTCAAAATGGCTCTCCGAATGTCGAAAGTTGCCGGGCGCTGATGCAGCCTAAAAAAATATGAAGCTGACAGCCGACTGATAAGCGGAGGAATCAGAAGGAAGCGAGCGGTTCAAGGAGTTGCTCTTTCCGCGTGACGGCGAAGAAAACGTCTCGCCAAAGATTTGTTCACCATGGTCCTAATCAAAGTCAGACCGTTCCTTCCTCCTTCCTCAATTGAATGGAAAGTCTCTGCCAGATTTTTTTTTTTTTTTGAAGCGGCAGATTATGTTCCCCGTAAATCACCGGCAACAGTGGCAGCCGCACAAAGAGCTTTTGTACCACTCGGATATATGCTATTATTTATTAAGTAATAACCCAATTACATGTTGTTCAGTCAAGGATTTGGCTGGCTGCCGCTTGGCATGGGCTATAATCATCTTTTTTTTCTTTTTTTTTTTCCGCCCGGGGGTGCCTGTCAACAGGAAAACGAGACTCCTCGTCTTTGTCGCCACGCGGACTGGATGTCACGGTGCAGACAAGGAGCTGTAAAATCAAATTGGAAATGCTCAGGGTGGCCTCCTCCTACTCCCCGCGTCCAATTAGATGGCTATGCCAAGTGGCTTTACCTGGCCGAGTCGGAGGCGCTGTCAGCTTCAGGCGACCTCCAACGTTTAAGAGACCACACACAAGGAAGGAAGACGAGAGGCCGTCGATTGTTTTTACTCGCGGCAGAGATGCGTTCCGCAGTTACAGATCTATCTCCTAGCGTTCTGGGATCACATTTTGTCCAGCCCTCTCTATTTATTGATTAGGGTGGCCGTAGTTACATAACGTCACTGCTCTTGAGGATCGGGGAACACACACACACGCACACGTGATAGTGGTGTGTGTGTGCTGTACAATCAGTTATCAGTTCATCCAGCGGCTACTATCTTCTTCTCCAAGAAATGAACGGCCATCCACAGACCGTTCGGTCCTGTAGTCAGGTCACAGTGTCTTCTTTCTTCCACAGAAAACTTTGTTTTTCATGATTTAAACAAGGTTATACTGCTGAATGAATGCTTAGCAATACGAGTAAGTATGGGATAAGCTATGTACGTTTATTCAAACAGGTGCCAGATCATTAGCTTTTGTTTACGCTGATGGGGGCTTGCTTCTTCATTTTTGTTTGTGCTGTTTCATGGCTCTCTTTTTATGTCGCAACCAAGGTTTATTTTTATAAAGGTGTAAGGAAGTTCATGCTTGTTAGATACGCTAGCACAAAGCATTGTGAAAATCCCATTCTGCTTTCAACATGTCACCATCAAAAAATGTACTCTTGTACAAAACCCTGCCAAAGTTGATGAGGCAACTTTATGCATTGCGGGATCCCATTCAGCTTTTTTTTTGTGTTTCAGACTAATGCTTTAGGTCTGGGACGAAGTACATGGTGAACAATTGAAAAAAGTCAAAGTCTCTGTCATTTACAGATCATTGGGTGCAGCCTGTCTTTCAGTACAGTGGTATTTTTGCTAATTACGAAATGAATTGGCTTCCTGCGTGACGTCTTTGCTAGAGTGCCGCTGACGTGCTAACAACGCAAACGTCACAAGTGACAACCTAAAGTAGGATGTAACATATGTGTTTTTATGCAAATATGTACAATGTTAGCCAACGTCAATTTTATCTTTGTTAGTTCTACGGCGTAAATTGTTGGCGGGAAATGTGGATGAAACAAGTAATGAAAAGGACCACAGTAGTAATGGGTGCAAAAAACTATTGTCGGTTTTATGGGCAATCACAAACTGTGTCTCGTGTCTCATGTCAACAATGTCGCCTTTCATATCTTGAATATCATTTTGCAAATCGGAAACGTTTCTGTTGGTAGACGACCCTTTAAGGAGGTTTTCCCCGTGTAGGTTTTACGAAATCCTGCTTGGCTGACATCGCGGTCTAAATTTCGTTCCGCTTCATTGAGGACCTGGCTGAGGTCCGTGCGGTGCTAATGAAATTCCAAACACTCCGCTCCAATCATGCGCTATTATTTGAGCGCTCCAAAAAATGCAGAGGCGAATAGGTAATCCACACCTCAACAACATCATTTGCGAGGCGACGTCTCCTTAGGCGATATTTCTGTCTGCCTGCCCGTCTGCGGCTCCGCGGGGTTCTCCGGCTCCTCTAATTGGCCGGCTCCTTTCCCGCCCGGTAATTGGACATGCAACCCCGCCACCCTCCTCATTCCGCGCCCGGCGGAGCCTCTCCGCGGACCCGCCTTTGACCGCCCCGCTCAAAGGGAATATATGATCCGACGCCGTCCGAACGCATCGCGGCGCATCGGGGCGTCGGTCTCGCCCGCAATCCGGAATACTGGCCTGATATGGATCCCTTGTAGTAGATCTTGCGCCAGAAAGCCCTGGAGACAAACACCGGCCTTCGGCACTGCACGAAGAACAAGCTTATTAATTTTGGCACTCTCAGAATTATTTATGAGGGCGTTCGCTATCAAAATATTCCGCTCTGATCTCGCCTTTAATAATTCATACGCAGCGTTCGGAGTCATTGGTAAAGCCAAGGAGTCGTCCGTCATTATTGGGAGCTCCGGCCCGCTCCGACCTTATTGCGTTGGACTTTTAAGAGGCCTGCTAGAATCGGACCTTCACGTGAACCCCTGGCCGTCCGGGGAGTTTTCACTTCTTATCACCCAACGTGGGCTGACTGAAAGGCTCATAACATCGGCAAATATATTACTTTCAACCCCTCGGAACGTTCGGTGGCATCGGCCCTATCCATGCATATGTATATTATACATGTATAGATGTATGTATATTTTCCAAGGGAGTTTTGTTTTGAATAATTTTCATTTCGTGAGGAAAAAAAAACCTTAGCATATTCAACGCCGAAGATTCGGCTGACGGAAATATGCCGAAATAATGTTATGCGTTGCGTGAAAAAAAATGCTTCCCGGCAGCAAAATAAAAAACTTTCCTGCAGTATTTATTTCTCGGATCGAAGCCTTTTGTCGCCTACAGGTCCCACAATGCATAGCAAGAACCCACTGAAGTCATAGAAAGCCTTGCAAAAGTTGTCCACTAGCGCCCCCGGGTGGTTTTGGGGTCTCAACACCAAAATTTCTTTCGCACCCTGTTTGCATAGGAATTTTCATTATGTCATAATTAGAGTATTGTGACTTTTGAATAATTTTGGATTAAGGGAGTCCAGGCCAAAACAATCATTCAAAGGCTTAAATGTCCTAAGATGGCTGCTAGCGCCACCCAGTGGTTTTGGAGTGTCAACACAATTTCTATTGCGGCCCATTGGCGAGTTGCCGTTGAAAGGATGAATGCGAAAATCGAAGGAAATGCACGATAAAACATCAGGTTATCAAACTGCCCAAAATTGACAATATCTCCAATTTTTAATGAACCCGAAATGGGTGTGGCATATGCGTGCGTGGCATATTGAAAGCCGTCACGTTTTGACAACCTATGCAATATTTCAGCCTTCTAGTGTTTTTTTTGGAGGGATGCTTTTCCTTTGATTTCACACATCAAAAACATCCAAAAGCCCGACTTGGGTCAAAATTTCCCCCGGGAGTTAAGGAGATACTCAGGAAATGACACAATCGCTCGATTAAGAATACCTAGCGTACTGGGATGCTTTCATAAGAAGGGAAAAGAAAACAAAAATTTGCCAGAATTGAAGCTCGCAGTCCAACGCGCGCACCGCGGCCGCGCCGGAGCCACCGCGTGGTGACGGCATACCCGAATCATGCGGCGATTTGGAGCGAGACCGCCGCATACCATTCCTTAGCGCTTAGCTTTGCCTTTGGACGTATTGTCCACAGGCGTTCGACAGGCCGGCTTCTACGGTTACCGCCGACGCCTGCGCGGAGGTCTAAGCAAAGCCGGCGGGCAAGACGGTCCCAGGAGTCCGTCGCGGAAGACCGAGCCGAGAACCCGGACTCAACAGTTGCGCCGAACGCCCGTGGATACGAGCCATCTGTGCGCAATTTGGCTCCGTTGTCATGGCGCTGGCCCTGTGAGCTATCCCTCCCTTGTAACATTATCAGCAGATACGCATAGCTAGCAGGCAGAAGTGAGGAACATCTCCAGAGCTTTGACACTCGGAGACGCGGAGGGTCAACGCTCCGATATGAACGCGAGGGAGTTGACTCCCGTTCCTCTCTCTGATTGGTCCTCGAGAATGTCGAGCTTGATTTCGTGGAGCGGCCATGCGAAGGCCGTAGGGAAGGCCTCCGTCTTTCTGCCACTGGCGCACCGCCGGCTATTTTCTTCTCCGGTCGATCTATAATGCTGGAGTTTCCTTCAGGGTCAAACAAAAAGTCTTCGGGCCCGCTCGACTCCTGAAGTCTGCTTCGAGTGGCGTCGGCCCAACCAGAGGTTCCCAATCGCCGGTCTGTGCTTGGGGGTAATGACACGCTCCGTGCGTTATAAGTGGACATCCATGCTCTATGTAAGCACTGAAGTCGGGGGTTGACTTAGACTCGCGTTTTAGTCAAATTCGCCCAAATTGAAGTAAAAAAGGAGAAATATTTCAAAACATTGCTTGCGGAGTAGACACAGGGGGAACATGTGTCGTAAAGCTTCACCAACGGGGGGTGCTAGCGCACTGTCAAACAGCCCCGTTTAGCCTTCGTCGCTCCGGAAAGAGCTGAAGACGTGAGCCCGGGCGATTCGAACGGCAGAGGGCGGGTCGGAAGTTGTCTTTCCTGATTCAGCTGATGAAATGAGTAGTATGCGGAAAGAATCTTGCCGGTGCCATCTTTCGCTCTTGAGCCCGCCCCTTTTCCGGACGAAGCCATCCGTCTGAGCCGTCATATCGTCCGCTTTTACGGTCGCCGGCGGCCCATAAAACGTCTCCGTTTATTTAGCGGCGATCAAGCGTTGCGGTTTCTCCCCCGAGGAATGTCCTTGCGTGCTAACCTTGAGTCAAATAGGGGGATAACAAATTAAATCGGAGGAAAAAGGAGTCGGAGTTGCCAGGGACAACAGGACAAGTGTTTTTTTTTTTTTAAAGATGATTATCATTATATCAAGAAGATGATATTTGAAAGGAAAGAGACAGAGGCGTTGAAATGAGTAATGTGTGTACCCGTTTTGCAAGGTTGCGCGCATGCAGAGGCGACTAATAATGGGGCCGTCGTTTCGGTAAAGGTAATGGCTTTACGGCATTCGTTCTTTTCAGGCCAAACACACACGTACGCACGCATTCCTGCGCGGCCCCCATAGAAATCACAGGCCATTGAGAACAATTGAGACAGATAGGCCAATGGCATTTCCTCGTCGGCCCCCGAGCCTCAAGGACTCTTGCGGCCTTGTCCATTCATCATAAAGGGAGAGGGAGCTTCCAGTGTGTGCGTGCGCGTGCGTGCGTGTGTGTGCTGGGGGCGGTTGCTGTTTGTCTCTTTTATGATGTAGCCTGTAGACTTGTCTGTCTGGCAACTTCTTCAGCTTGTTAACATTGAAGGGATATATGTACCTGTGAAAAGAGATTTTATAAAGGCGAAAAACTGATTTTTTTTTTTCCATTTTCAAAATTTTACCAAGGGTAAACAGTGAATAAAAGATTCGTGGCTTGGTTCTGGCCACCGGTACCAAAGGCTACGAAGGTCACAGTTGCAAAATGGATTTGTGACATCCTCCAAATGTGCTATTCAGTACGCGAACGTTGAGGGAGACCCGATCGTTGCTCCTGCAATCTTTGTGGATGTTTTATTTGCGCTCAAGTGACACCACCGACAGCGTAACTAGATCAAATAAACACACGGGATTCTGCAGCTAATCCAGTTGCATGGACAGGAGCAGTGCATCTTCCTTTTTGAATTAAGAGCAAATGAATTGGAACATGCTTTACTTTCATTTTTTTTCAACAGACGGGCATTGTCATTTGGAATGCAGTTTACCGACCTTAAAATCAAATTCATAATGTAGACTCCAATCTACAATTTACAAATCAAATGCCTGATGTAGACCATCTACAGACAATCTTCTGGAATTCTTGAAAAAATGCAGAAAATCTATTACATGGAATGAACCTTCAAAATAAGGATGAGAACGACTGTCTTGTACCGTCACTTTGTATGAAAGCAAAACACGTAGCAGTTAGCTCGCCACCGTAGGACTAGCGCGACTATTTTGTGGTAGGAGCGCACGAAAGAACACGAATACCTTTTGATTTTTTTATTGATTCATTTTTAATATACCCCCGGCCCCTTTCTCTGACGCCGTTAATGGATCCAATTAGTCTTGAAGGACTGCTCGCGCTCTAGCTTATGGCCAGCCCATTCAGATGCAAATTGGCGAATCTGAATGGGGGGCAAATTGCACCTCACGCGGTTGGATTATGCTAATGTCAGGTGCAGTGGCATACACGTATATCCCACCGTGCTGCGTAACGGCGCGCGCCTTTCTCTAATTGTTCCTAACGGGAAGCATACGCGCATTTTACGTATGCGGGAACATATTTCAGTTTTGTATGGATCTCAATAAAACCGTGTCCCCAAGGAAACCTTTCCTGACTTTTGACGGGCAATCAAATGGAAAAATATGTTAACTACCAGCGCGGAGCTTGAAGGCGCTGGTATTAGGCCACGCCCACTTCAAGCCACATAAATGCCGCGCTTTTGCTTTTATTCCATTTGGCAAAGCTAGTTGATATGATTGCTTTGTTTTCTCATCAATCCTGTTTTTGGGCGTGTCCCAAATGTACCCCCTCCCACATGTTCACGGCAGTGGGTTTGGGGGCGGGGGGGGGGGGGGGGGGGAGTGCAGAGGGTGGCGGGGTTGCAAGTCTTTTTGTTTTCATTCAAAAGGGCTCTGTGTACCTAGCCTTCATTTCAATGTAGCGGGACTCACCACAGTATCCAATATTAGTATCGGACGCTATCTTGGAAAAAAAAAAATGCTGCTCAAGGATGTTTGAGTTTGATTGTGTGTGACATCAGCTGGTGATGTCCTGAAAGAGTGTGACATGACTCACTTTGACTCTTGTCATTCACGTCGAAAGTCAGCGTCGCCGCCAGGATTTTTTGACCGGCGCCAGTAGGGGGCGGCGCAGCCAGGCCTTCGCCTTGATGCAAAGAAAACCAAGGGCAAGTGGAGGCTATATCGCCATGTGGCACTCGCCCGCATTCTTTCTCCTACTGGAAAATGAATGAGAAGATCGCAATGATGTCAGCGCGTGCGCAAGGAGGTCCCGTCGGGTCCCGGCCGAGCCGCACGCTACGTTAGATAAGCGGCGGCGGCGGCGTTCCTCGGCGCAGATGTAGGTCACGTCGCCGCAATGGAGTCGGCTTTTTTTATTTCCGTCACTGTCAAATCTGGACGCTTCATATGCAAATGGGACAACTTTCTTTCCTTTCATCCTCACAATGTAATGAGCCCCCCCCCCCCCCACCACAAAAAAAATCTAATTTTAGCAAAAGCGTTGAATCCCCCACCCTAGCTATTTCTTTCCTTGAGCGTATGGCTGGAAAACATTTGGAAATTGACAACAGTTGTTGTCAATTATAATATTATAAAATATAATATTTTCAGGTTGTCTTTTGTTGACGTTATGGGCACCGGAATTGTGTATAGGCTGAGGCCTTCACGTTATCCACAAGACGTCGCATTCTCTCGTTTTACGGTCATTATTTCGATTTTGATGCCAACGCGAAGGAATGACGTTGGATGGTATTTCCTCTGGCCTTTGATTAGTAAGAATTGACATTGAGCGGCGCTAACGAAGCTTTCCAAGGCACGCTTTGGAGGAAGCGCGTCGGAAGGGAAACCTCCAAAGCGGTCCTCGGGGGACGGAGAACGCTTTCTAAGTGAGTCTGGATGGTGGGAACCGGTCCAGATGGAGATAGCCATCAGGCGGGAAAAGGCCGCCAAACGCGGAGGCCCGGGGCGGCGCTTGCGCCGCTAAGTTTGTAAAGTGGACAGGAAGTCAATTACCGGAAGCCCGGCGCGCTTTTGGACTTTTCTGGGAAAGCTCATTCCCTCCCGCCTCGGGCAAGAAGCCAACGTCCGAAGCTGCCGTTTGCCGCTCGGACAATGTTGACGAGGGAGGAGGAAATTGAAAAGAAACAGCAACGCGCAGAGTCAGATTTCACTAAATAATAGCAGGGACAGAAATGGAACTGGGAGCTGCTGGATGGTTTTGTTTGTTTGGGTTTTGTTTCTCTGTTTGGACCAAGAGAGGAAAAAAATGCAAACAGTGTATATGAGGGTCATAATTTGAGCTATTGTGTGGACTGTTGAACTCCCACGCGGTTGAAGTTGGAAGCAAATATTGCTTCTGCCAAATGACTATTGTGAGAGTAACTTAGCCTCCGCTCGCATAAATCTGCTTCCCATTTCCAGACTGCGGCAAAATTAGTATTTTTTTTCCTGCATCTTTGTCAGCGGAGGGTCGGAACCAAGCGCGGCATCCCGGATGGCGTCCGTGTGCGTTTCGACCTCAGCGAGGTTTCGAAGGAAAACATGAAGCCTGACTCGGGGCCGGATTGTTGAAACGCTGCTCACTTGCCGCCAGCTTTTTTCAGCTTTATGTTAGCATACGCAAGAATTTTGCATCGATGAGTACTCGTTTGCGAGTTGTATTGAAACAACTAGCCTTTGTGATTCCACTATACCATTGATTTAATCAATGTAATTTGTGTCGCTTTTTTTGTGCATTGGATGCTCGCCTCACCCGAGGCCGCGCGGAGGCGGCCGAAGGCCTCTTGACGCCGCCGGGCCGCGCTGGCGTTCAAGTGGCCGCTTCTCCAAACAATTTGCTTTTGTTAATGGGGTTTGAAGCGGCGAGCCGCTCTCTATTGGGTGTTGCGCGCTTGCTTTACAAAATTCATCCTACACATGTCTATACTGTATATATTTTTTCAAGAGTCCAGACGTTCAATAGCAGGTATTTACATGTTTTTTATCCACTTTTTTCAAGAATTTGGCGAAAAGATGTTCATAAAATGCCTGGTGAATTAAAAAAAAAAAAAATAAAAAATCATGAAGTACTCAGCCAGGATGAAAGGGCACGTCCACAAAAGATGGGGCCTTATTTTGACTGGTGTTCCGTCCCGGATCGGAGCCGCATACGTGAATGAACGTGGCCCCCCGGTGGCATCTGGCCCCCCCGATTGGCGTCTTTCCCCTTTGTTGAGCACAATGTAGCTTTTTAGCGGCCTTATCGCGCCCCGGTTGGCATATTTAGGCCCGGGCGAAGCCAAACAAGGGATTTGTTTGACGACGCGATCAAACGGCGCGTCCCCCGTCCCGTGAGTCATACTGGTCTTATCTCTTGGCGAGGACTCGCCGTGCTGATTGTGCGGACTTGCGGGTTGCTTTCCTGAGCCGCTCTCGCCTTTCTGACGGAGAGTTGTTTGCCTTTGTTGGCCTGGTTTTGCGCCGTCCACAAATGCGGCCCTCTCGGGTAGGGCGCCACTGAGTGCGCGAGCTCGTGGATGAATTTGTAGAAAATTGTGCACTAAAATGTCCGCGTTTAGGTAGCACACTAAAATTGGAGTGGTGACGCTTAGAGCGAGTGTTTCGGTAGCCCGCTAAATTGTTGTGGTGGTGATGCTAAGACCTAGCGGTTAGCTGCTGCACTAAAATGGGAATGGTGGTGATGCTAAGACCTAGCGGTTAGCTGCTGCACTAAAATGGGAATGGTGGTGATGCTAAGACCTAGCGGTTAGCTACTGCACTAAAATGTGAATGTGGCGGCGCTAGGACCTGGCATTTAGTTAGTGCAGTAAATTGGCGTGGTTGTGGTAATAATATCTAGCGTTTAGGTAGCACACTAAAATGGTGGTGGTGTTGACGGTAACACCGAGTGTTTACAGTAGCTAGTGCACTAAAATTGGCGTGGTCGTGGCGCTAGAACCTAGTGTTTAGCTAGTGTACTAAAATGGGTGTGTTAGCAGCACTAGGACCTAGCATTTAAGTAGTGCACTAAAATGGGCAAGGTGGCAATGCTAGGACCTAGCATTTAGGTAGCAAACTAAATTGTTGCGGATGGTGACGCTAAGACCTCGCGTTTAGCTAGTGCACTAAAATGGACGTCAATGCTAGGACCTAGCATTGAGGTCGCACACTAAAACGGTCTTGGTGGCGGTGTTAGACCCTAGCATTTAGGCAGCGTACCAAAATGGGCACGGTAGCGACACTAAAACTAGCGTTCAGGTGCTTGAAAGTGTATGTAGACGAAATCCTGAAATCCAAAAGCATAAAGCATAGGGGCAAGAATATAACCCCCCCCCGTCAACTAAAGGTTTGCGCCACATTTCCGCGAAGCCGCACAGCTGGCAACGCTCGGTGGTCAAAATGTCCCCGCTTGCCACGACCGCAGCAGGAAACGGGCCTGCGTCCCGTCCGCGTCGCAATCACATCTGTTCAAGTCATCTTTGTTTCCAGCGAGTCCGGTTCGCATGCCGCGCTCTCAATAAAAAAGATGATTGGCATATGCGGCCTTCCCATTCGCCGATAGGAGCGCAGACAATCTGAAGATCGGGACGGCGTCGTATGTGTTCTCCAGAAGGCCGGAGCTTTTTATATGGGCGCTGATGACTTTTCAAAATGTTTGCGAGATTTCTTTGAGTAACTGCGACTCAGCCTCCTGGTTCACTGCCTTTTATGCTCTTTGGTTTTAATCGGTGCCTGCAAGCTTGCCAAGATTTGGGACCCAAAGTTACTGACTTGAACATGCTAGCCTGATGTGTTGCCTTTACCCTCTCAAGATCTTTGCAACGCTTTATCATCGATCCTTTTTATTCAAAATAGCCACACCTTTGTTTTATGCAGTTTTTTTGCATTCCAATAACGAATCCTGAAGATATTTAATTGAATCATGAGTGTATTCATTCAAACTTTGGATTCGTCTTGGCATGAACAGGCTTTTAATGTAATTGATTTTTTTCGCACTAGTACCAAAATAAAACAGCTGTTTATTCATTTGGAGAGTGAACAGAGTTGTAAAAATGCTTATATTTTATCAATAAAGTTTGAAGGATTTACCTGATTGTTTTACTGACCCTTTAGCGCATCTCCATCTAGTGGATGCATAACGCAACCCCAGCCACTACCGTGGCTTCCATTCTATGCGCCTTATAATGCAGTGTGCCTCACGGTGCGGAAAATACGGCAACATACATCCTGCAGATTTATGTTTTTCGGTGTCCTATTTAGTTCCAACATATGATTTCTTTTTTTGTCCCTTCAACTTTGGCGACTGAATTCTGGGCGTGACTTGCCGTTGTAACAAAGGTTCAATGGAAAGGTCCATCTGGGAATGTTCAGCGTCCATGTGGAAGCCATTGAACGAAGAACGCCGTTCCCCTCTGGAGCTTCGCAACACGCTCCTATTTGTGCTCCGTCCCCATGCGTTGACCTTTTCAGCGTGTCCCGTCTCCGCCCTTCCCTCCATATACAGTTCCCCCCGCCCCCTCCCACCGGTGCCTGGTAAAGCCATCGGAGAGGCATCAGCATGTCGGGAATTCGCAAGTGCCCATGACGAAAGGCTGAGGGATGTGCCGTAACAGCGCTCGCTTTCCCCGCCGGGCCTTTTACCCGCATACTGCCGCTATCGTTTTACTCAGTCGGTGTCCGAAAAAAGAAAGAAATAATAGAATTCATCAAAACAACTTTGCCAAACAAGTCGCTTGGATTTCCGCCCCTCCGACTTTTTTCCTGCTTTTAATTAGTTGCTTTGACGTGCTGCACGGCCAACATCTGCTCACCGCGTGTTGTCAGTAGCAACCGACGGTTTGCCGCTTCAACACAAATGTTTAGTATTAGCATCTTTTTATGGCGGGGCTAAAACCCGGGAAAGAAGCGTCTCCGAGAAGTATCCCGTGCTGCGTTTCATTCCTTTTTCTTTCGCGAGCGAGAGTTCAGCCCCAAAGTCCGTTTCGGATTTCGTCCGAATTTCTGTGCCGTCTTGGTTTCAAGCGACCGTTCCAAGGCCATTTTGGTCTTTTGCCTGGGTGCTTCAAAGAACATCTCCAGGAGATTTTGTGCGGCTGCTGCCACAATGAACTGCATTCATTGGCCATTCAACTCCCCAACTTGAATAACTCCACAAGGTCTGCGCCTGGTTGAAAATTCAGCCCACAAAGGTAGCAAAAATCTCTAACATTATACAGACTATGCGGGAAGAACAGGACCAAAACCAGATGTTTTACTACCACTAAAATGCAAAATGGCGTCAATGCTTCCCAAACAATCGCTATTTGGACTTCTTCCGCCGGAGGACAAGGATTTCTCAAGGTACGACATTTCAGGTGGCCTTAAGACTGTTGGCTGGACTGGACTCAAGGGCACTCTTACACACATTCACAGAGTTCAAAACACACAGTTCCACTTTTCAACATCGCCCCTGGTCCTAATCGCCACCCGTGTGACTTGACTTCGCCGTGAAAGCGCCGGAACTACTACTGGCGCCACCAGCCGACCGTGCCGTGCCGTGCCGTCCCTCGTGGCGAATACCGTCCGGCCTTGCCATCTCGTCAGTCAATTGCGTTGAATTTTCCCGGACCGTTCGAGCTCGACATGTCGTCAAAACAGTCCCAGTGGAAACCCAATCCTCATAATACAAGTTTCTTCGTATGCGTACCCCCATTTGAGAACCACTGTACTCGACAAATGAATGATGCGAAACTTTTTTTTTCATTGAGTGCGGGCATAGCGTGACGGCCAAGTTAATTTACTGCCCGTAAAGCACAGAAGTCCTAGAAGTCCAGAAGCCCCCCCCCCCCGCTGTGGCCGGCCAGAGTATAATTTGATGAAGCGCCGGGGGCCGGCTCGCGGCGCGGTCTGTCCTGAGACGGGTCGGGATTTATGGCCCGCTCTTTGTTTGCTGAGGCACTTCGGCCAAGGTGACACGAGTCGCTCGGTTAACGTCCGTCCGGGGCGGGGCCATCTTTTCCGTCCGCCGCGGTTTGGGGTTCCGCCGTCCTACCGCAAATCCCCTTTTGTCCCCTCGTCCCGGTCCTCTCAATGAAACCGCATGTCGAAACGCTGTCGGCGGCGCTTACTTTGTGGCTTTTCCCAGGAAAGCAAAACAAGCTCATCCAAAGGTCCCGTCCGCGGGTCAGGTTCCGACACGGCGTCTTTGTCTGCGGTAGGAGGAGCCCGGCGAGCCGGGGCGTCTCCCGGCGGGGCTCCGGGGAGCAGGAATGTTCATCGGAAAGATTGTTTTAATAAGGCCCGATGGCGGCGGGCCCCGCGCGCTCCGATCCTGTCGGCGAACGTCGCGCCCGCCGTTTTACGTCCGCCTCCCCCACCGCCTCTCCCACCGATAAATGCGCAACGAGACGCCGATGCAGTCGGTTATTACACCTTTGTTTGTTCAAGACTATATAAGGAAAGTGATTATTTGACCAGCCCCCTCGCTATGTCCGTAACGCGGTCGAAAGGAGGTGAGGACTTGATGAAAATTGGGATAGGGTCCTTTGCCACGGCTCTTGGCGGTGTTGATATAACCTCTCCTAGTCAAACTGCGCAGGGAATAAAACAAAGTTTCACATTTCAAGATGAAAAATTAATGAACACGCTCTGTTTTCTTTGCAAAAATTTTAAAAATGATGTTGCACTTTTCAAAAAAGAAGACATACTTTAAAAGCATACAACCAATGTTTTGTTTTCCCGAACAACCAGCGTCGTTCTTTTGGTGTACTTTCCTTAAAAAGAAAACAAACTCTTAATGTTGCGCTTTCCTTCAAAGAAAATATACTTTTTTTCTTTGTACTTCCCTAAAAAGAAAACATCTTGAAAGCAGAAGTTCGTTGGATTTTATTGAAAAGAAAACAACATATTACAATTACATTTTCTGAAGTGGAAAACGTCGGACTCAGGCAATCTAAAACAGAGGTCCCCAAGCGCCGGTCCGCGGCCCGGTACCGGTCCGTGGATCAACTGTTGCCAGGCCGCACCTGAAAGAATAATTGGTGCTTTGTTTTTTGGCGCCGCCTCTGGCATTTGTGATTCGTGATTGCGATTCTCTTAACTATACGATCAAAAGGACTAAAAACGCAACAGCGGCCTACAAACGATGAGGCGCTTGCGCTTCTTGGCTCGGGGTGACTCGGGCCCCGTACGGACGGCCTCCACCCCCCGACGGACGGCTCCCGTTTTTCTTTTTCTTGCCGTTGCTTTCATTTCCTCGTGTGATCCCTTCAGCCCGCCTCGCGTGTGGCATGAAGGCATCTTCTTTTTTTTTCTTTTCATTAACGTTTGGAGGGGCGGCTCGGGGATCTCATTTTCATTTGACATTTGAACATCTGTTTTCAATTTCCTCCCCGGGCGAGCGTGCGATACAGTTAAAGGGGTGACGGAGGCGCGATAGTGGAGGCCGCCTCCCGCTAGTTGCGTTAGCTTGGGACTTTTGGTCCCCGCCGCGTCACCGCAAGATTGCTTGTTCCTGTGCCTGCACAGTATTCCTGTGGTGTGATACTGTTCCAGGTACAGGGATGCGGACATTATTTGGGGTTCAAAATAAGCTTTCAGAGTCCGGTTAGGGTGTCAAATGCATGGTTTGAGCGAGGTTGAGTTGGGGTTTCAAGTGGTAGGGTTTTGAGTAAAGATTTTAAGCTCGGTTTAGGGGTGTAAACATGAATTGGGGTTCAAGATAGGGTTTGGGGGAAAAGGTATGGTGTCAAATGCATGTTTCGAGCCAGATTGAGGTTTCAAGTCTGAGTAAGGTTTCAAACAAAAGTGAGGGTTTTGATTAAAGATTGCACACCCGGTTTGGGGGTTCAAACATTAGATGGGAGTGGAACTAGGGGTGAAAACAAGGGGTGCAAACATTTGTTGGGGTCAAACGGGGTTTGATAGTCAAGTGGTGCTGGTTTTAAGCCAGGCTATTCAATGACTAGTGTTTGTGTGCGTGTGTGTTTCTGGGGTCAAAGCATCTCATCACGAGCAACATATTTCAACAAATCCGTCTCTCTGAAAAAACATTTTCACACTCTGCTCCCTGACTCGCACTCATTTACACACATTAAGGAATACATGCACGTACACACACACGTACACACACTTACACACACGTACACACACAATCTGGCCTCCCTGTTAATAGTGCTGGAAATTTTATCCACTAGAAGACAGCTGCAGGCTTACACCAGGAGACGAAATTCTCCAGGAGACTCGTTATCTCCAACGCACACGCGCGCACACACACACACAAACCCTTCTTTTCTATCGTTGTGGGGACATTCCATGACATACTGTGAGTCCCCAAATACAAGACGTACGAAAGGTTTTCCATTTGACTCCTTTATCAGTTGCGGTCTTTTTTGCACACTGTAAACACGCAATCATTAATGTGGCGGAAAACGGATGCTGCGCAACTTTGGGTATTTTTTGTAAACAAGGAAACACAAGAAAACAAATGAGTTTACAAAAGATGAGATTTATTTACATTGTTGCCAAAGTGTTTGTGCGTCTCATTCATGGTAACGTAGAAAATAGCAAAACATGACATCAAAATGAAGTGCGCGTCTTCTATTTGAGGAATCGCAGTCATTCATTACTTAGCATCACAATTACCAACCAAAATCCATTTCAAACCGATAGGCTAATACCAAGTCAAAAAGAGGTCCAAACTTGCGGGGTCCATCCACCAAAATGGGCCCGCGAGTGCAAGAGGTCTCCACAAACACCAAACCGGTCCCCGCAAAGACAGTAAACGAAAGTCTCCACCGTGGAGCAAAAAGCAAGGTGGCTTGCGCGTACACGCACAGGGCAGCAGATAGCGGCCTTGACGTTGTCACCCGCTTTTGTCAGGAGAACCTTTTGCAATGAAAGCGCGCAAAAAAGAGGAACTGTGGGAGCGAGGTGGGATGGCCTTTTGACAAAAGGCTTCACGGTGACCCCCGTGCCCCCCCTCTACCTCCTTGTCCTCCCTCTCAGCTGTGTTTACAGCAAAGAGGTGTTAGTTTGGAGGAGCGTCCGTGGGCTTCACAAATACTGTAAACACTTTGTCTTTCGTTCATTTGCGTCCCTGATTTGGTGCGCCTCAGATGGAAGGGGGGGCTCCCCGTGACTCATGTTGCCTGCTTTCTTTCGATTGGAACATCTCGAGGCGTGCCGGAGATTTTTAACATACTTTATGCAGCCATCAGCGAATCCAATTGAACGCGTTGTATTTCCGTCTTTTTTTTCCCCCCATATTGCTATGGGTGTATGCACACATGTGCAAGTCCATATCCTGTGTCACTATGGGGGTAAAATGCTCTGTTTTTAGCATTAGCATTTGAAGGAATCAAAAACTGTAAACGCCGCAAAATTAAGCGCTTGCATGCTTTTGCCACCTCCAGTGATCGGAAGTTACGCGAGCGTTTTGGCGGCCTTGACCAGAGTCGGGAATTTGTCGGCGCCGCGTTGAGGTGAGAGCTTTCCCGACTTTGATCCGGCATTTGGACGAGCGTGAGCCAGGCCGGCCGACGCGCTCTCCCACCTCCCCAAACAGCTACAAATAATCCCTCTTATTTATCCCGTGCGGACATATACACCGCATACGTGCGCTGCATGTGTGGCCTGAAATTTACTAGCGCGCTTTAAAAAAAAAAACAAATTCATGCAGTCAAGCTGGAAGGCGCAGTGTCGTTACTTTTTCATAGCGTCTCTGCTTTCCCTTCTGCCAAGCCAGTCCAAAGATTTTTCCCAACGAGATTATGAGTCAATTCCACTCGCTGACCGCTTTCATGTGAAATCTGCGTAGATTGAACGAGGGGCGTGCCAGGTTCAATCAATTTAGAACATTTAATAAAGAACGCACAAGGAAGGAAGACAAGAGACTTTCGATTTTTTGTCTTGCTCACGAGGAGAACGGACAAAAATGTGTTTGCAGTCATGTCCTGCCGGCGCCTTGGAACGCATTCTGCCAAATCCTGGTTTTATTGATTGGCGCAGCCCCTGGTTCCAAATGCCGCGGCCCTAAAGTTTAGGGAAGCGCACGGCGACAGGAGTTGGGTGCGACGGAATCATATCTCGGGGGAATTCTTGATGGGGAGTTGGGTTTTAATTTAAGACGCGCGAGCTGGTCTTTATTTGGTACGGGGGTTCCCGACACCCCCAGAGGCATCGTTTGTTGCGGCCGATCTGCGCGTTGTCCCGAGGAAGCGCCTTCAGGGGCCCAAAAACTGTTTGCCAGCTGTTTCGTCCTCCTTTTATGATGGCTTTCATTGGTGTCGCGGCAGCTAACGGCAGATGTTTCCTTCTTTCTTTTTTTTCCTCGCAGTTCTGCGCGACGACTTCAGACAGAACCCCGCCGACGTGATCGTGGCGGCCGGAGAGCCGGCGGTCCTGGAGTGCCAACCGCCCCGCGGGCATCCGGAACCTACCATCTCTTGGAAAAAAGACGGCATCAACATCGACGATCGGGATGAAAGGATCACGGTGGGTTTGTCGAAACATTGATTAGCTCATTATTTTGTCGCAGGCCGTTTTGTAGCTACAACATCCCTTGTTGGGCCAATATGACGAGGAAAGTAACATCTCAACTTTATTATTTATGATACAAAACAAGTTAAAAATTTGGAACTAATTGACATGAATTTTCACGGGCCACGCAGAAGGATGTGGCGAGCTGGATTTAGCCCCCGGGCCTTGAGTTTGACACCCGTGATATCGGCAATATAATGCAGCTTTTTTTCCCACCCTATTCATGACTCTTTTAGATAGGATTAGGGACCATGTCAAAATGAAATTTTAGTACATGCCGCGGACCGCTAAAATGTGGACGACAGGCCGCAAATGGCCCGCGAGCCGTGGTTTGGACACTGCCAAAGCAGCCTGTAAAAGAGCTTTGTTTCTCAAAGTCATGCGAAGCTCCAGACAAAAAAAAAAAAAGAAAAATGTAAAAAATGGCCTCAGCAGCTACGGGCAAACGTTACGAGTTTGGATGTTGTTTTTATAGCTTGGCTGCCGTTTTGGCGGCTGTGACAAAATGTCATTTTTGCTTATGCGCTCCTTCAAAGGCGTAATAACAGCATGCTGGTGTAAAACATTCTGTTTATAGGCAGGAGGGCGCGGCGCGGCCAGGCAAGAGAAAACGCCACTTTTTCAAGCCGCGCCGCACTTTACGCTCCGCCAACATCATCTCATTTACAAATCGCGACATAGCATTTTTTTTTTCCCGTGTCGCCGCAAGGTTTTAACAGGTGTGTGGCATTATGAATAAAAATGCTAGTTTTGAACATTTAGCTTACCGGCATATTTAAATATACTTTGTCATATTTACTTGCAAATATGATATCCGCACCATCATCCTCACATGTATATATAGTAGTTTCTTTCACGCCATCTACTCCATATTATGTTCGGAATGAGAGTCTATTCGTTTATTAGTGCCCTTATTGCCCTATTACAGTTTTTTATCGCCTACTTTATTATTTACTCTGTGTGGAATGTAAGGGAAACTGAAGAACAATTTCATTGTGTAGCCTCTGACAAAACAACTTATGAGGTTGTTGGCTAAATGCTTAAGTCATCACATTTGTTTTTTGCTCAAGCTTACAAGCATCTTTGAACGCATTTGCAAGTATTTACAAATGCGTACTCGTCGATACGTGTGTGCTTAAATGTTTGATCCTTATTGTAAGTAAATACGTACGAATGTAATGAACGCAGGACGTTTCCTCTTCATTTTGTGTGAATGGGTCCAAATGCTCAGAGCGCCCAACGTTTTGCAAGAGGATCTACTGCACGGGTGTCAAAGCGGAGGCCCGGGGGCCCGCCAAATACCGGCTTGACTTCAAGTTTCTCAAGTTGTCTGCTTTTCTCTCCTTCCTTCCTTCCTTCACTGCTTCCTTCCTTGCTCCTCCTTTTCCTTCCTCGCTTTCCTTCTTCTTTCCTCTCCTTTTCTCTCCTTTCTTCCTTCACATGCTTTCCTTCTTTTTTCTATCTTTTTCTCGCCTTCCTTTCTTCCTAACTTTAACAAAATTGTGAGGAAAAGTAACAAGCATTTTTTTGTTCCCAATCTCTCCTTTGGAGGCAGCCTCTGATTCCAAAAGCACAGAAGTGTGGGACGAACAAACAAAATGTATTGGACTTGACAGTCATTGGGGCCCTCTGACAGATAGCGTAACGACAATGTGGCCCGCGTTAAAAACGAGTATGACGCCTTTGATTTACTGAGTGACTTTCACTGAGTCATGTTGCGGCAACTTTTCACTGTGTTACGCGCGTGTGATTGCTTTGTCGGAAAAAGAAGAGGCCGTTCCAAAGGATCCTCTTCCGTAGTCTCGACGTCACCACTGGCTAAGTCCGAACAGCCGCTCATCATCAAAAGCTCATGCTGAGATGCTGCGGGGGCACTGGAGACAAAAAAAAAAAAAACAACAACTGTGCGCACAGGTCACATGAGGTGGGGAGTCCAACTCATAACATGTCCAAGTGCTGGCTTTTCTTCTTGTTTTTCTTCAAGTCGGCGCTGGCCGTCCGTGCGGCGTAATTGAAAGGAACAAGCGCATAATCTTGTTTGGAGAGAAACAAATGGGCTCATACGCCTCCCCGCCCCACCCCCCGCCCACTCGGCACCACCGCACCTCTCTCCCGTCTTTTTGCAGCAGGGGATACTACGTACGTACTCGTTGCCTATTGGGGAGGTCATTGTGAAAAGGTCACACACGGCGATAGCGCTTTGCGTGACGGAGCGAAGATAGGCATGTGGCAAGCATGTCATTAGCATGTACGCCCAAAATAAAAGGGGCTTGGCTTTAGTTCGGGAGGCACGTTGCAAAAAATCCAAACGGCGAGAGACTCCGCAGTTCCCATGGAGACGGCATGCTCCGGCATGCCGCGCGGCGGGAGGAAGGGTCCGCGCTAACGACTAAACTGCAGCGGGGGGGTGCGACGGGTCCTTTGATGAGCTCGGCTGCCGCAGACGCTCGGAATATTCCGCCGTATGCTCGCCGCGCCTCCAGATATGTCCGCGGACAAACTGACGTATCGTGCAAAAACTACGTGGACCTTCCCATCTGTGTGTTGGAGAGACACCTCTGGCAAGTTTTAGCAATAAATCCAAGAGAAAGAAATCATAGAATAAATCAATATAAAGTGTTTTTCAAAAAAATAAAATATAAGAAAAATGTAAAAAAAAAAAAAAAAAAAAAAATATATATATATATATATATATATATATATATATATATATAAATTTATTATTTTATAATTGTATGTATATATATATATATATATATATATATATATATATATATATTTTTTTTTTTTTTTTTTTTTTTTTTAATGCAGCAGTAGTCAGACAATTTTGCAGTCACCGGAAGTAGCCCATTGTTTGCAAACATTGAGAAAAGGTTCTGGTCCATTTGTCATAAATCCCCCCAAAACGCAGCTGCGCCATTGTGCTTGCTTTTGTGCTGTGCTTGTAGCTAATCACCAGCCTGCAAAATGAAGCGCTGTGCTAACACAAAAGAGGGCGCGCGCTGAATGGAACCTCTCACATTATCAGCATTGCCAAATGGCACGAGGCAAAAAAAAAAAAAAAAATGAAGAGACAGGATGGAGCCATCTCCCCACAACGCAGGCATAATGCTCAGCATGTTGTGTGAGGTGGGGGGCGTCGTTTACTCAGTCCCTGCTTTTCCACCAATCCAAACACAGTAATTTCCGCACAATAAGGCCCACTGAATTAAAAGGTGCACCTTCGATGGATGGCCTATTGTAAAACCGGTTTCATGTATAGGGAGCACCGCATTATAAGGCACATAGAATAGAAGCTACAGTAGTGGCTGGGCTTGCGTTACGCATCCACTAGATGGAGCTGCGCTAAAGGGAATCAAAACAAAACAATCGTCAGTCAAACTTTATTAATAGGCGATCAGAAATACGAATAAAGATGATTTGTGGAAAGTACGATCAGAACGGAGAAAAAAAATATCTCTTGATTCCATTAAAAGACTATTTAGATCAATGCCATAAAGAGCAATCCAGAGTTAAAAAGAGGAGAATTATTCACTTCACCCCCCCACCCCACCCCGCGTCAACCCTTTTCGCCGCTGGCTCTGCGCTCTGTACGGCGCTGACCTCAGACCCTTTGTGCGTGTCGCAGTGTTGTACTTGTTAAGCCTTTGCTCAAACAAACAGTAAGGTAATGATACTTCAAACCCTGGTAGCGCCGCAGGGTACCCCAAATAGAGCGCGGCCCCCCCATTTCCCCGTCAATACCAAACAATGGAAAGTCCCGTGAATACGTCCTCTCCGATTCCAGCGTGCGGTTCCATGGTCTCGGGGTAAGATTCCCGATTTGAAAAGACCGGGACGGCTTTTATCCACCACTCAACCTAAAACCCGTCCAGCGCCCCGACTCGATTCGACTTGAGCTGAAACTAAATAACCAAAGCGTTCGTTCGTCCTTCTCGGCCCGAGCTGAGATCCCGGGGCGCAAGCGTTCGGATGAACCCGTTCTTGACATTGATCTCGATGTTGAACAAAAATGGAGCCAGAAGTCGTGTTCAAAACCCCGCAAACTAAACCAAGGACTTGGGAATACAGCAAATCCCTCGTTTTTCACCGTTAATACGGACCTACCCTAAGAGGATCCCAAAGGTTTCTTTCCTCCTTGCTGGTCTCTCGCTCGATTATCGAGCGAAGACCCAAACACGTCTTGGAGGAGTGCCCGTGACTTGGAGGAGTGCCCCTTGAGATGATTGACTGGCCGGTCAGGTGAGAACAGTACTACTTTTTTTTTTGTCATTGCGGAGTAAGTCTTCTGAGTCAATCACACATGAGCGGCTGGAAGAGATCAGCAAGGGGGAAAGAAAGCTTTGGGATCCTCTTACCTTTTGTAATAAATCGCAGGCATAAAATTCTAAGTAAATTTTTATTTGGCAAAAAACAATTAAGTTTATCAGTTTGAACTTAAAATATTTTGTCTTTGTAGTGTATTCAATTGAATATGAAGGATTTTCAAATCGTATTTTGTTTTTATTTACATTTTACAAAATTTCCCAACTTCAACCAAATTCGGTTTGCACATAGCCCGAGCTTGTTGGTCTATGGCGGTTTCTTCTTTTTTTATTGTTTTTTTATTTTTATAGGTGTGAGAGGTTCAGGTTCAAATCCCTTATGAGCCTTTTTTTTTTTTTTTAAATCCAGGCAAAAAACAACAAACCAAAAACACAATTGCGTTAGAAGTGGGCTTCAGACATAGGCGAACAAAGACTATAAACCCCAACACCCGATGGGATTTTTATCCCTGGGACTGCTTCAAACTCTTCCAGCACCACAGGGCGCCTTCTGGATCCTCTTCAGATCTCTTGGCCTCCTTTTTGCTATGGTACATGGATTCATTTCAAGAACTGCAAATGCAGTTTTAGGATTTCCTCAAAGTACGCCTTGTCAGTCTTGGGCGGACATGAAAAAACTAATCTTTTAAAAAGACCCGCCGAACTTGCCCAACCAAAGATCCAAATGGGTTTATCGTAGCGTATTTGCAATTCCCGGCCTGGCCGTCGGTGGACCTTTATGGCAGTGCAGCGTAATATTCTGGCAAGCCGCAACCACGGTCTTTCTGCGGGAAATATATGGGTGTTGTCAGCCCGTCGTCGACCTTGACTCGGTTGGGTTCAAAACAAATCAGAGAAATGTCTCATCAAATTGCTTATTTGCTGTGACGTATCCTTTTTTGGCAAATAGACAACACAAAGCTGTTTTCTTGGTGGATTTGCGTCGCCGTACATTTGAATCTGTTTCACGCCCGTCGCTCCAAAGCATTCACATCGCGTTTTTCAAACATGTTCGTGGCAGTTTGTTTTCTGGAAAAGTGGGATTTTGTCCAGTAGCGTAGAGAAGAGTAAGGTAGACGGCGCGGATGGAGACAGGGCTTCGGTAACTACCGAAACGAGGCGGCCTTCGACATATCAGCATTTGCTTTGATTAGTCGAAGAGGATTTGACCATTTTTCACAAAAGGTTTTTGCAGTGGTAAACCGCAAGGATTGTTCTGCCACCCGTCTACTACGCGTCATTCCAAGTCGCGAGTTAGCTGGCTAATAAGGCTATCGGTTACGGGCCCGCAGGTGGCGATCCCGGCCTCGCGGGCGCTTTAAAGGTTAAACCCCGCCGGGATACAGAGGCCGTCGGTCCCCGCGCTATTGTTGGCCCGGTGTAGTTGTCAGCCGAGAAGGGGGGGGGGCCGCTCGCTTTGCTCGTCCCGCCTGCCCGAGAACAAAGCGGCTCCTCTGGCCTGTAATCCAAGCCCTGGGAAGAGCCCGGACCCGGACCCGGACCCGGACCCGGACCCGGACCCGGACCCGGACCCGGACCGCCCGCGTCCACCGCTCGTCACGTACTCGGAAAGGAAGTCCGAGGAAAGACTCGCGAGGTTCTCACCGACGTCGGAGAGATGAGCGGCTCTTCGGGGCGGCCGGAAAAGAGCTTCCGCGGAGCTTCAGGTGCTCCCCGGGGTGGGCGGGGGGAGCCGGCGCTTGCGTTGGATTGTCAAAGTGTTTTTTGGCTCAGCTTACCTTGAGGGGAAACAGGCCGACCGATAGTGATTTAGACTTTAAGTGGAAGCCGAGAGGCGCTGGGAATGAATGGGGCCTTTCAGCAGGGTTTTTTTTTTTTTTTTTGACGGAGCCCGGCTGTTTTACGGCCGCGGTCGTAACCGCCTCGGCGAGACGCCTGAGCCGCACACAGCGAAATCATTCATTTTCCCCGCTTTTCCTCCTCAGATACGCAGCGGCAAGTTGATGATCACCAACGCCAGGAAGAGCGACGCCGGGAAGTA
This sequence comes from Hippichthys cyanospilos, assembly GCF_059441005.1. Classification (NCBI taxonomy): domain Eukaryota; kingdom Metazoa; phylum Chordata; class Actinopteri; order Syngnathiformes; family Syngnathidae; genus Hippichthys; species Hippichthys cyanospilos. The sequence goes on from NC_142379.1 coordinate 718,155, forward strand.
CGTCTGCGTGGGGACCAACATGGTCGGCGAACGGGAGAGCGAAATAGCCGAACTCACGGTGCTCGGTAATTAACGTCAACCCTTTGTCTTTGCTTTCGAACAATCCGGCGCCCATGAAGTCAAATCCGCGTGGACCGGCATGCTTTTGCTGTTTTTTGTTTTTGTGTTTTTTGTTTTTGTTTTTTTTTTTGCTTGTGAGTTTCTCTAGCAAGAGCAAAACAACAGCGGCAAAAGCTAAATAAAACAGCAAAGATTTGAGCACTTGGACTTTTGGTCACTGAGCCATCCAGATGGGCGCACGTCTGAAAGGCCAAACCCAAATTAAGTCTCAAGTCTTTGTTGCACAAGTCCATGTCTAGTCCAAGTCTTAAGGGTCCAAGTCAAGTCTCAACTCCCTGAGGTAAAGTCCAAGCCTTTAGCTTCCAAGGCAAGTCTTAAGTCCGAATCCTAATTAAGACTTGGATTTGTGGATCAAAGACTTGAAACTTGACTTGGACCCCTAAGTCTCAAGTCTTTGACACGCAATACCAAGTTTAGTCCAAGACTTTTGGTCCCAAGTCTAAATCAAGTCTCAAGTCTTCGATCCACAAGTCCAAGTTGTGTCCAAATCTTTAGATTCCAAGCCCAAGTCAAGTGTTAAATCTTTGACAATCAGTCCAAGTCAAGTCCAACTATTCAGGTTCAAAGTCTGTGATGCGAATGTCCCAACTAGTCTTCCACCGTGCCGTCAACGTTAGATACTTTGTAGAGTAAATACTAGAGAAAGCCGCGCTGTCAAGACTGGTTATATCCCAAAAGAAGAGTCGGAGTCAAGTCCTGAGTCTTTAGTCCTGCGTCTGGACGAGTTTAAGTCCGGTTTCCAAGCCCCAAAAAATGCATTCCACGAGTCCCAGTGTCCGTTCTGTGAAATGAGTCCGAGCTGCCTAGCAGGGGCAGCCAGAAGCTGGCAGGACCTGATGATGGTTGTCGACCATCTTGTGGCAGCGTGTTGGCCTTGCTGGGTGGCTTTGCCTCCTTTGGCCCAGTGATCCAAGAAGGATGGACTCTTCCGGTTTTGACTTTGCTTTTCCTGCAGCTGCACTCTCCAGCGCGGAAACACACAAGAACCACGCTGGGCTATGCTCTTTTTTTTTTTTTGGAGCGAGGAGACAATCCAGATGCGTCTGTAACCTTTAATCAGATAAGAGTGCGAGATGACCTCTAATCTCTCGCTCTAAGTTATGAATCCCCCCCAGCGACACCTCCTGACTGGGGGATTTTATCCCCGACTCCTTGGAGGCCCGGCAGAATTTGCCCGAGAGAGTCCCCGCCGATAAACGGGGAGACCTTCCCGCGTTTGGCTCGGCCACTCTTCCGTCTTCATTGCATCCACTTTCTTGCGTCTAGGATCACTTGAAGCGTCTGCTGGAGATTCCAACTCAATGTGGCGCTTTCTTTTTTCTGTTGTTCTTTCTAACAAATGGTTTTCATTCCAGTCAACATAACCTTTAACAAAATTTCAGCTCAGCGCAAGCGACTGCCATCCAATTCGTTTAAGAGCAAATAAAAGGAGCGCGAAGCCACTGCGAGCTTGAACTATGAGTTTAATTTCTTGTAGGACCAAGCTCCTCGCTCAATTTATTCCCATATTTCCGCCCTTGAAATGACTTTAAACACCGTGAATACATTTTTGTCTGCTTAGCGAAATAAAACATTTTGCAAAAAAGACACCATGGCATAATTTAGCAACACGTTACTTAACGATCCAGTTAATTTGCTGTTAATTTGAAAAGTGCTCGGGTTTCATCGCCTTAAAAGCTATTCAATTAGGTCTGCTGATGATGATTATTATTCTAACCATTATCACGCTACAACCCTTTTTAATAATGATGAAAAAATACGTTGAAAAAAAACCCCTAAGGTGCATAATGGGTCATTTGAGCACCTCTGTTTTATTGAGTAGTCGTGGAGGCCTGTGATACCAAACACCGATACTTAGACTCAAACATCTGACATTCGGTTCTCCTAAGCAATAGATGTCAGCGATGAATTCATCAGCTTTTTCCAGAAAGAAAGCGCTTTCATTACAGTATGTTAAATAAACATTTAAAATATCAAAGTATTGATACTAGGTATCAATGAGTACTAAAATATTGCGTTGTTGTACTGGTACCAATCTAAAAATATCATATTGGACATTTCCAATATTTGAGTGTTTTGCTTGTCCGGTTCAACAGACACTTGAAAGTGCGTTGGTGTGTCTGCCTTGCATTTTGGCTCCTAACACAAAGCGAAAAATCGACGAGACGGCTCGTATCTCAAATAACTCCTCCTCCTTAGTACTTTTTCCATTGATTTGACTTTTTCGCTTTGCTTTTTTCATCCACACAGAGCGACCCAGTTTCGTGCGTCGGCCGGGCAATCAGGTGGTGCTGGTGGACCAAAGCGCGGAGTTCCGCTGCGAGGCGCGCGGCGACCCCGTGCCCACGGTGCGCTGGCGGAAGGACGACGGCGAGCTCCCCAAAGCCAGGTGCCCATCTCGCGCCGCGTCCCGGCCGCCGGCGCTCTCGGACTCACGCCCGGGCCGGTCTGACGGCCAGGTACGAGATCCGGGAGGACCACACCCTGAAGATCCGCCGTCTGACCTCGGCCGACGCGGGCTCCTACACGTGCGTCGCCGAGAACATGGTGGGCAAGGCCGAGGCCTCGGCCGGCCTCACCGTCCACGGTAACCTCATATATGCCTTTCGCAATTCATTCGTTTTCATATCATTGGATGGGCTTTCGTGAATACGCTGTCTTTTTTTTTTTGTATATAAGAAATATGCGTATCAAAAATAAATTATATAGAATATAAATATTAATAGTCTTTTGTCTGCACTCGAATGGCGGTTTTGTGATTTTAAGTTTCTGCAAGTATTGGAAAACCTCTTTTAATGCTGTGACAGGAACAGTGTGGTTTTCTTTTCAAAATAAGAGCAAATGGATTGGAACACCAAGCAATCTATTGTTTTCCTGCTTTCTTTGCAACATATTTTATTTTGGTAAAGTTCAAACTAAGGCAGTAGTGCCACAATATTCTGGAAAACTAACCAGAACTAAAAAAGTTCCAATTACAATTCCGTAATAGAGCAGTGGCTCTCAAATTGGGGTCCAATTTTTAATGGTAGTAAATGAACCCGAAATGGGCTAAATTTGACAGGGTTACTGACAGGGTGATTGACATCACACAACATCAAAAACATCTTAAAGCCCGAGTCGGGTCCAAAGTCCCCCCAGGGCTTAAGCCTGCGCCATGCTATTTGTAAACACGCATGCATCTTTTGTGGCCTTCTCCGCTGGATGCCTTCTTAACATGGCCGGAATATAAAGCGGCCCGTCACAGAACGCCAGCGTTTAGAAAGAAGCCATTCGGGGTCACCTGGGGGGGGCGGGGTCACCCCACCCCGAGGTAGGGAGCCGGGCCGAAACGGGCCCCGTCGAGACGCCCGGGGAACACAGGGGCCATTTAACGGCAAACCGATGGGGTTGCGGGAGGGGGCTTCGGAGGGGGGCTCGCCGTCCACGCGGAACGTCTTGGCGATGGGGAACTGGCCAGATTTTCCCCGGTGAGGTTCTGCAAACATGTCCGCTTCATCCTCACGCGGTCACCCCTTGCAATTATTTCGACATTTTCCCCGCCGACAGCAATCTTGACAATTGGCCAATGTAGCTTCGCCGCGAGTGTCGCAATTTTTCTGAAAGAGGGAACATGTAGAGCTGGAGTAAACATTTTCCGCTGGCGAATTCCGTTCGACGTCCTTGCAAATATCATTCACCAAAGTTTCGCATTACATGCTAAAAACATAGCATTTATTGTCATTACCCAATGGATAGACATATCCCGGTAAAAAAAAAACATTTTTTTTTTTAGAAAAAAAAAAACGTATTCAGCCATGCCCTGAACAGAGGGCGTGGCTCAATTCTGGGAAAAACAAAAAATCCCTGCACATGCCCCAACAACAAGACAGGACAACATGTAGATGGCTGGGGGAGGGTCGGTGGGGTCATGACGTGGAATACCAGAATTTGACCCCAAAATAAAGTTGGGTTCTATATTTGGCGAATTACGCCATTTTTCATATGTCTTATTGCATTGGTAAGGTAGGAATTCATCTTTAAGGTGTTTTCAATGGATCGCAAGCACAAGCGAAGCACTAATACGGCCCGCGTTGAATGTGGGGGCCGCGGCGGCGTGATTGACTGGGCCTGTGATATAACGTAGCATGAGAAAACGCCATTGACGGGGGGGGGGGGGGGGTTGTTTGACACCCTCCGCCGGCCAAACAATGCAGGCAGTGTGCGAGCGCCGCCCCGGGCCTGTTTTTCTTTCCGAGCCGGCCGCTCGCTCGCGTTACTAGCTAAATTGGCCGATTGTTGTTTTACACGCGCCTCGCTCCGCCGCGCCTCGCCGCGCCGCGCCGCGCCTCGCCGGGACTCCCAAACACGTCAAGAAAAATAGTGGCCTTAATTGATGGCGGAAAGCCACCAAAGCCTGGCCGAGACTTTGGCTGGAAGCCGCGCGCGCGGATGGGACTCACTCGCCTCGCGTTCGATTATTCGGGGGATTTTACGGGACTTGCCTGGCAGGGGCGCCGCGTCTTGGTTTTTGTTTTTGATGCTAGTCCAAGTTCCGTATGCCACGCTTTCGGGTTATTCTTTGATTTTCTTATCTTAACGCCGCGTAAGCTTTCGAGCGTTTACCTTCGTCTTTTTTGTCACCTGCGCAGCATTCGGGTTTTAGCTCGCCTTAATTTTGACCGGCTTTTGGAGAATTGACGCTCATCATCTCACCTAACCCCAAAAAAGTTTCGGCTTAGAGTATAGTCTGAAAATGTTTACTCGACCTTCTCCCTTTGGACTCGGAGACTTTAGGAAATTTTTGCTTTGTTTGTTGTAGCCGCGCTGAAGCCTATTAATGCTTTTTTCGCAAAATAAGTGGTCTTTATTTTCATCGAGGCGGAGAACGCTCGGGAATGGCGCGGCGCTCCCCGGAGCGACGTTAGCGGCGGCCCTGGCCAAAGCGCCTCGACGGGAACTTTCTTGTCGGCGGCGTGCGCGCTGTTGATAAAGGAGACCAAAGCCCAGCGGGGTGGCCACATTTGAAGCAGCGTTTGCGCGCGTACGCTCGCATGTGTTTTTCCCCGCTCGGCGACGGTCCCGGCGCACGCCGGCAATCCCCGTCGGGACTTTCCATTCATCTTGTTAATGCTCCCGATATGGCGCTAATAACCTTTCCGGGTTGGCGCCTTGGGGGTTTGCGGCGGTTTTGGAGTGCGCCCCCTACTGGGCGCTCTGACTGCCAAAAGCCTCAAAATGAGCGCGTGGATGTTTATTTGCATGTCATTGCAGTAAAGGTAAAAGACGGGAAGTTGAGCCGTAAAAAGGGCCGCGCTGCCAGGCCTCACGTTTTACCTTTCTTTCAAAGGGTGCAGTCTTTTATTTATGAAACACCGGAAAAACTACATTTGTGCTGGTCTCTCATGGCCTTTGTAATAGATTGTGAAATGTTTGCCTGCTGAAAAATTGCCTCACTTTTCAATGCACACCCAACAATGCCGTAACTTGCTTCATGTTCCAACTAATTTGCTATTGATTTGAAAAGAAAACAATGATATACAGTGTAGATATGTGTGTGTATGTGAAGTTCGATGCAAATCGGCACTTTAAAGGGGACAAATGAGTCAAAGATTTGGGGGGGGGGGGGCAAGCCAGGTGGGCCGATATCATTACCGGGACGGACGGCGTTTATGTTTCCGTGGGAGCGCATAGATTAGATAAGGCGAGGCATCGACGGCGCAAGATTTACGAGGCGGCGAGTGACGAGTCGACGTCAGGCCGGCCTTTTTATGGAGCTCTTGGGAGGGGATCCTCATTTGAATCTTTGGGAATCTTCCATCATCCTGCCAATTTTTTTTTTTTTCATAATACAAAATTTTCTTTGTGTCCTTGTGTATCAAATGTTCTCCGCTATGTGTCAAACCTTCCTTTTATGCCCCTGTGCACCAGAAATATTCCAATACATAATAATAATAAAATATAATCATCTCCTAAAAATAAATAATATATACTCTACATGAAACAAACTAGAGCCAAAATGAAATTTTTCTCCTTATCCAAAATCTATACATTTTGACCTTTAGAAAAGCCAATTCGCAACTCAACAAAGTCATCACAAAAATGATTAACATAATTTGGTTAAAAAAAAAACAACAGCAATAGTAATTTTCTCTTTCTGTGCCAATTTATATCTAATCCTAGTAGATGCAATTTTCCAAATTGTTTCCAATGATTTTAAAACCGTTTTTAGCAATCTATGTCTTATATACATTTAGTTTTCTCCCATTTAGTCGTTTTTCAATTTTTCTTTATCCGGATTGGTTGAGCATGAATACCTGGTATCGGTATGAGTATTGGCTTAATAACCGGCCTGATCGATCGATCGATCGATCGATCGATCGCTCTCTTACGCAACAGCAAAGCTTCAAAATGAGTTGAACGGAAATTTGAGGGGTGGTTTATGTTTGGCTAAATGATGCACGTCCGGATGTCGCCCGCAGTGTCCAACATTGCGAGATGTTTCGTCCCCACGGACGCGAGCTTCTTTTGACATTGTTCATTGAGCTTTTGTGTTGATGTCTTTTTGTTTCTTTCCTTTGTTTTAGTCACATCTGGTAAGTTGACTTGTCACCCGTCACCCGAGACAGGAAGCTGTCGCCACTCCACCCATCCCCACCCACCCCCACATCCATCCTCCTCCCATCACCACTCCTCACGCCAATCATGTCTCTGTTGGAGCCTAAATCGGTAAAAAAATAAATCAGAGGGTAAAGAAAGCGGAGGTAAAATGTCTTTTTCTCTTGTTGTCCCCCCCTCCCTTTTTCAATGCATATCCAAACAGCGCGTCTAATTTTCAGACAAATGAGACCTTTATTTCAAAGGACATGTTTTGTCCCCATAAGCGCATTAGTAGGCGCAAAATCTTAGCTCGCCCCTGGATGCTAACTAGCACATAAGGTGGCGTCGCCCGCCCCACGGAAGGCCCAGCACGGAGTTCCCGTGTCAATTTGAACGCTCCGATCTCTCGCGTATGCAAATGAGCTGGAAGCCGCCAACCCTTACGTGCATATTTGCAGCGGTTAGCCGTGCAAAGTTGGCAACTACATCATTGCATGGTTGATGGTTCGCTTGGAATTCCACGCAAAACAAAAAGATATTTCCTTTTTGATATCAACCAGTGAAATCAAATGACGGCAAAATAAACCAAATAAGTTCTTCAATAAATCACATATTTGCCATGAGTCCAAATTTGTTCTGGGCGAGAAATTAAACCTAAAGACCAAAAAAAAAAGTACTAGCTTTAAAATGCCACAAGACGGCCGCAAACCTGGGCCCTTTTCCGACTCGTGAACCAAGTCTTCGACAAAATTTGCCAAGAGTCCAAATTCGATCCGTCTTACAAGCATCTCAGTTGCTTGCTAATTTTCGATTGTCGGTCGCTCTCCAGTGCCGCCCGCGTTTGTGGTAAGACCGAGGAACCAGGTGGTGGGCGTCGGCAGGACCGTCACCTTCCAGTGCGAGGCCACCGGCAACCCTCAACCCGCCATTTTTTGGCAACGGGAAGGAAGTCAGGTATGTGCCTTGACATAAGAGTTACATTGCTTAAATCAGCCTTATCTCAAAATCAGCATGGAAATGCTGTCAGTCCATTCTGGACTCTTAAAAAAAACATGAAAATACACTACGTCCCTGGCATTCAATAAAGTATCTGGGATTGAATGTCTGGACGCATAAAAATAAATGGAAAAATACGTCCCTGGTATTGAATGAGTTATAATGTTGCCATGGTATTGAACCGTCCTCAATATCAGGTGACTGAGACTCAAAAAAAAACAAAAAAAAAACATTGTGATCCGGACATCCCTACTACATGCCATAATATTGGTGGCAGAGGATAAAGAATATATGCATGATTTTGTCAACATGTCAGTCGTTGAAATGTCTATGTTGATTACCGTAGCTTGCCCATGGCGTTTCACTCGAGTTCTTAGCAATGAGCTAGCAAATTTTTGCTCGAAAGTCGACACAAGGCAAAGCGTCGTAAAGGGACGGAGAAATAATTGGTCGCGCGCGCGTGTTTCTCGGCGGCCCTTCAGAACCTGCTGTTCTCCTACCAACCGCCCCAAGCGTCCAGCCGATTTTCCGTGTCGCAGACGGGGGATCTGACCATCACCGGCGCCGAGCGCTCTGACGTGGGCTACTACAGCTGCCAGGCCCTCAACATCGCCGGAAGCGTCATCACCAAGGCGCTGCTGGAGGTCACCGACGGTAAGAACCAGCCTCGGCCAAATCCTCGCCGTCATCCAGTTGCCAGCCATTTTTGACGTCGCTACACCTATCAATGTATCAGTGTTAATATACTGTATTTTCTTCACTATAAGTCGGGCCTGATTTTAAGGCGCACCTTCAATGAATGGCCAATTTTAAACTGTTTTCAAACATAAGGCTCAGTGCATTATAAGTCACATTGAATAGAAGCCGCAGTAGTTGCTGGGGTTCCGTTATACAGGCACTAGATGGAGCTGCGCTAAAGGGAATCTCAACATAACAATCAGATAAGTACCTTCAATGAACGGCCTATTTTCAAAGAGTTTTCATAGGGTGCATAGAATAGAAGCGACAGTTGTGTTGTGCATCCACTTGATGGAGATGCACTAAAGGGAATCTCAACAAAAAAAATCAGGTAAGTCTGTCAAATGTTATTACCGTATTTTGTGGACAATAAGGTGCACCAAATTATAAGGCGCATAGAATAGAAGCTACAATAGCAACAGGGGTTGCGTTATGTAACCACTAGATGGAGCTGCGCAATTCAATATTAAACATACATTTTTTTCATCAAATATCAACCAAAAACCTTAAAATATAATCCTAGTTTTATGGATATGTTTCATAAAATGTTGCTTCCTTTTACAAAATCCAGCAAAGAAATTTACACGACGATCAAGTTATTTTCTTTTTTCGTCCCCCAAAAATGAACCCTGGTGACCTCTGCCCCCCCTTCCCCCGCGCGCGCAGCCATCTTTGTCCTCATTCCTGCTCGTGTGCCATCTCACCTTGCCATCTCGCCTTCATTCTCTGGATAATAATAATCATAATAACGGTGATTAAAGTGAGAGAGCCGGCGCAGAACAGGTCATTAGGGGTCACGCCCACAGTGGTTTTAGCACTGGTGGGCAAAACGCAAACGTGCGCGATTGGCCCCGGCTCATGAATGGCATCAATCCGCCCGTGAAAAAGAACCGTCATTATTAGTCATCCAGGGAGGCGGGAGGGAGCGCCGTTCGCTCTTCCCAAAAATATACACGCGCAATTTTTATCAAAGCCACGCTGGGCGTTCGGCGTGCGCATTGCAAATAAGCAAATTGCTCCTGTACCGCCAATGTCAACTGGAAAACATTCAGTATGTCGACGCAATATAATACATATGTATATTTTCCCAATTACATATTTCTATTTTAAATATAGTATGTTTTACTTGATGAAAATGTTCCGTATAGAAACACGGTGTTCATGATCTGTAGAAAAATAGTAATAGGAAAATATTGAGATAGATAGATTAGCTGCGTTAAAGAAAAATAGATGGCTAGCTGCTAGCAAAATAGCTACAGTATGTCAATAGCTTGCTTTATGACTCGCTAGCTAGCAAGATAGACAGCTAGATAGACAGATAGGTAGCAATGAAGCTTGGTTGCTAATTGCCTTTTAACTAGCTAGCAAGTTAGCTAAGTAGCTCATTACCTCATAACTTGCTAGCTAGCTAATTGGATCTAGATAAACTACCTACAATTCGAGCTGGCTAGCTTGCTTACTTTGAAGCTACTGTCCTTTAACAAAATGATTTATACTTTATTCTTTATTTTTGATCAAGGTAATGTTTGTTTGCAACAAAGTATATGATTCAGTTATATTTATTGTAGTTCCTTTATATATTTTATTGAGTGTATGTGTTTAATCGTGAATTTCATCATGTTCAAAGCAGACAGAGCTATTTTAGCATTATTAATAGTAAAAAATACATGTTGGCAACGAGTTGGAAAATAATGACAACAAAATATTTTCCGGTGTTTTATTTCTCGCTTAGATGTTTGTGTTTAAAAAAAATAAATAAATTTACGCAGCAGTGACCTGTGTTTGGAGCGCATTCCGTCGAAGCGCCGGCCGCATATTTTGGCGTCTCGACTCGGCCGCGGGCGCAACTCCCCACGCAAAAGGCGCATCTGTAGCTGTTTGAGTTTAATTGCGCTGTTTATGTTTTATATGGCGTCCACCTGCTGCGGAATGATTAGAAAATTGCTTTCAGTTCTTCACATTGTCTTTTTTTCATGGTCTCCCACGCTCTGGTGCTGCCCGTCGCTACCTTTTTGTGTCTTTCCTCACGCAAAGTAATTATTGCGTCCCCCCGCCGCACAACATTACCCCCTTCCGGCACAGAATGACCTTTTCTTTTTTTGCTTCCGCAGTGGTGTCGGACCGGCCGCCGCCGGTCATCCGGCAAGGCCCCGCCAATCAGACGGTGGCGGTGGACGGCACGGCGGTTCTGGGCTGCGTGGCGTCGGGCGGGCCCACCATCCTGTGGCGCAAGGACGGCGTGCTGGTGTCCACCCACGACTCGCGCGTCAAGCAGCTAGACACGGGCGCCTTGCAGATCCGCTACGCTAAGGTCAGGCGGCGTCCGAGCAGCTTTCTTCCTCTTTCTTTCTTGTCCTTACGGCCGCACAATTAAAAGGCAACGAGCGTCCACAACCGTTTTAGGTTCGGCCAACCTAAACATTTGATAAACAACGCACAAGGAAGGAAGACAAGAGGTTCTTCAAAAATATTGCTCTATATATACTCATAGGTACCTTATTGTTTGATTCCAGAGGTCATTTGGTAATGGGACACTCGATGCATGCTCATAGAAGGAGACGCGTTGTCAATATCCGTCCACTTTTTGCGGTTGCTTGTCTCACCTCCATGAGGTATTGGGGGGCGGCGGGAGTTTAATCCCGACCCCGCAGGTTTGCAAATAACACCTCAGCGGGCCGCCGCTCAATCGTCACATGCTCCACTCTGCAAAGCCAAAGCCCGCTGTCAGGTGCTGCCTTGTGTGCGTGTGTGTGCGTGTGCGCGTGTGTGTGGCAGCCGCGTTCCCTTCTTGTCACAGGGTGAAAGTTCATGTCAGTTTGCAGTGCGCTGATGACTGTTGGCGTGTCTTGCGGTTTGCAAGATTGCAGAGGGAATGAACCTGCGGTGAAAGCAATGCAGGCTGATATGGGGAGGGGGGCATAGGGGGCATACCCCCCCCCACCACCACCACCCCCATGTGTGCGCCAACCGCGCCTGCACTTTTCATTAACAAAGATGTCACTTCTCACGTGCGGCATTTTCAGGAAGGTGATGGTGATGCATGAGCCAATTGATTTTATTCATGCGCACATGCACACACACACACGGATGCAATCTGGCCTCCCTGTTAGAGAGAGAGAGAGAGGACTGTAAGCCACTATTTTTTCATCTCATGCTTTGAACCATGTGGCTTGTAGTCCAGTGTGGCGTGTCTGCACGAGCCACCAGAGACAGAAGGAAACACTATTGCTCTTTTAATCGCCACCAGAAGGAACTCTCCACTAGTAAGCGCAGGCAGGCGTGTTACTGTTGTGTTGGTGCGGCATTCTAACAATCTGGGCATGTCTATGTTATGTTGAAATGTATGTTGGCGCTGCCCTTTTTTGCAAACATGCAGATTTCCTGTTCAAATTTGATATTCCAGTGCGCCACGTTGTCGGAAAAAAACAGTTGTAAATACAATTTGTCAATATTGTCCGCGCGTTTGTCCTTCCAGCCGAGCGACTCGGGCTCGTACACTTGCATCGCGTCCACGCCCGGCGGCGAGGCCTCGTGGAAGGCCCACCTGCAAGTCCAAGGTAAGGCGACGCCGCCTGCGCCAAAAGCGATTTGCCCACGTCCCCTTTGCGCCGTCAGAATCGGGCGCGGCCGTGCAGCCCAACAGACCCACCGACCCCAACCTGATCCCCAGCGCCCCCTCCAAACCCGAGGTCACAGAGGTCAGCCGCTCCTCCGTCACGCTCACCTGGAAACCCAACCTCAACGCCGGGGCCACGCCCACCTCCTACGTCATCGAAGCCTTCAGGTCGATAAACAACTGAACAAAGAAAAACTTTTTTATCCCTTGAAATCAGCAAATATTTGTCCTCATGTCTCGATAAATCTGTATTTTCCCCAATTTCCCCAATAAGTTAAGGTTCTATCTTCCTTTGGGTCAAGGAAAACCCCAACAATCATGATTGTATCAGATTTGCTTTTATTTGTATAATGATCCATTTTTTGTGTTGTTTTTATTGACAAACGGCAACAAAACTCTGTTCTGTGTGCCTTAGAATGCGGCCCACCCTTTAAACGTACGAAAATACTTTTAAAATAGGCCGTTCATTGAAGATCATCTGATGGTTTTGTTTTGATTCCCTTTAGCACAGCTCCATCTAGTGAATGCGTAGCGCAACTGCAGTCACATCTGTAGCCTCTATTCTATGCGCCTTATAATGCCATGAACCCTTTATATGAAAACCGTCGTAAAATAGGTCGTTTGTTGAACGTGCGCCTTATAATCCGGTGCGCCTTATAGTTCAGAAAAAAACAGTAATCTTGAGCAGGTGAGAAGTTAAAAATAACTGCGGAATGAACGTTGCAGTCACGCGTCGGGGAGCAGCTGGCAGACGCTGGCGGAGCAGGTGAAAAGCGAGCGTGCGGTGCTGAAGGGCTTGAAGGCCAGCGCCGTCTACCTCTTCCTGGTCAGGGCGGCCAACGCCTACGGCCTCAGCGACCCCAGCCCCATCACCGACGCCATCAAAACGCAAGGTAAGCTGCCCGCGCTCTCCGCTTTTCTCTGCTTGCCCTCATGTGGACAATTCACAAAAATAAAACACTTTTCTTTTTAACATCGTAACATTCATTTTGCGTCTTTGTAATATTTGAGGATTCCGAGAAAGAAATAAGCAAAATACTCTTGCTGTCAGGAACTTGTCCGGGACTTTGTTTTGGATGCTGCTGTCCGCAATCCTTATAGTCCACAGTCTTCACTTAGCTGTAGTTGCCCACATGACAAGGTCTCCCCAAATTCCCGAAACTGAAAACAATTTGGATGTAGTCTTTTTTTTAATATATATATATATAAATGAATGTGGCGCGAGTTGAGCGACGGCTTTTGTCCTTAGACATCCCGCCGACCAGCCAGGGCGTGGACCACCGGCAGATCCAGAGGGAGCTGAGCGAGGTTCTGATCCACCTGCACAATCCCACCATCCTGTCCTCGTCCTCCGTCAGGGTACAGTGGACGGTAAGCGCTTCCGCCACGGCCCGCAGCTGCCCCCATCTCCTCTCGGATAAAGTGGGTTAGTCTATTGTGTAAAGTGGTGATGCCTTATGATCGTTAACTAAAAGAGAAATAAATTCGCAAAAAACATCTTGAAGAAAATACTGTATTGGAAACTGTACATTTTTCTTTCAAATGATCTGTTTTTGTTTTGTACTTAATAGCAATAGTTTGTTTTTCATTATACATCAATAATTAAATGTATTGTTTAAAATATATTGATGACCTTCCTATTAGACCGCCTCATTTTGGTTGTTTTAACTGAAAAATATTTTGTAGTCCTGCCTTTTCACTGGACCGGACTCCATATTTTGTTTGAGGCGGCACGTTTTTCCAAACTGAAGCTTTTTCCATAAGCGATCTATTAGCCTCATATTTCACGTGGTTTTGCGCTAGCGGGCTAATCATTACCACCTGAGCTGGCAGCTTACTTTGTAGGGGTGAAAAAAAAAAAAAAACGGCTTCAATTCAAAGAACAGACGCACCACAATTAGCCTAGCCTAGCTTAGCCTAGCCCGGCCTAGAACTTGGCTCCCGCCGCGGTGCGGTTTGCGCGAATGGCGGCAGCGCGCCGGGATCGGAGCGAGTCCAAACGACTCGCCGCAATCGTCTCACGCTGGGGATTCTTTGTTTCCCGGCCGCCACCCATTTTCACGCTGCCCTTAATCTCCCCTTGAATGAATCCCCCAATTGAACGGAAATCGTTGGAGGCTAAGGATCGGCGGCTGCGTTTTTCCGGCAGGTTGAGCAGCAGTCCCAGTACATCCAAGGCTACAAGGTGCTGTACAGGCCGTCTCCGGAGGGGCAGCCGCGCGCCGACTGGGCCGCGTTCGAGGTGCGCACCCCCGGCGAGGACAGCGCCGTGGTGCCGCAACTCCGCAAGGGCGTCACCTACCAGTTCAAAGTGCGCCCCTTCTTCAACGAGTTCCAGGGCACCGACAGCGACGTGAAAATCGGGCGCACCCTGGAGGAAGGTGTGTGTGCGTGCGTGTGCGCGTTTGTGTGCTTTAGCACTTTAGCACTCGGTTGCGTGCACACGCGTTTTTATGTTTACACTCTTTTTATGTGCACAGCTTGCATGTGTGCAAGGAGACAACAGCTGTTCACACCAGGCAGCGGGGCACAGGGGGGATGTTCAAACATGGCTACATTGAAGCATGCTCGGCCTCGTAGATGCAGTTTTATAAGCCGCAGCCTCCGTTTGCTGCAGATGCCCGCAGTCTCTTCCAAGATATAGTCGTGCCGTTATAATATTTCGAGATACGTGGCAAGAAATGACATAAATGAAGCACGCGCTAACGGTAGCCAACCCAATGCCTGATTTCTGGTGGCAGTAGGATTATAATTGTGGTGCCCTAAGTCTCCACACGGATTTAACTGGTAAGTTATTGTAACATTTCAAAATACATGATGGAAAATGACAAAGATTGGCACACATTTTAACAGTAATTTCCACTATTCCTCTGCCCATACGATTGAGTCTGTCTCCATTTTTCTGCAGAGGCCCACAATCTCTTGAATGATACAAATGACACAGATTTTTTTTTTTATGCACAATAGTGTGCGCGTGTTTGCGCGTGTGTGCTGCTCGGCACACAAATGCAGCATCCGAAACAAAGCTAACGTTAGCATGTGCGTTCTGTTATTTCCTCCCGTGTTATTCTCCAACGTTACAGTGACACATAAATGTTTTTCTTTTGTACCGCAGAAGGGAAAACGTGCCTCAGTGTTTACTGCAATGTATTGATGTGTTTTTCTGTTTAATTTGATGTTTCCTTTGATGGAAATGACTGCTTTCACATCACGCACCACCCGCAGTCTCTTTTTTGGAGCCCGCATTTTAATTATCGCTTTGTCCTGTAATTTACTCTCAAATTAATGAAGCACCCCGCTGGGTAAATTGGGGGTGAAACACACATCTACGCTTTTGGCTCGTTGGATAAATTGATGTGCAAAAAAAAAGAAAAGTGAGTGGGCGTGTTTGACATGAAATATGCAGGAGTGCAAATGAGAGGATCCGTCTTTTTGTTATTCTACTTCAACACCAGACGAGAGCCGTTTGGCGATTGTTTCTTTGTTGTCTGGAAGTAGACGAGACGAGCGTCGGCGCTCAAGGTAGCGAGCGCCAAGGTGTGTCCGATAAATAAATGCTCCCCTCCTTTGTGTGCGCCCCCAACCTCCCATCAGCGCCCGGCGCGCCTCCCCGCGAGGTTACGGTGACGGAGAGCGGCGACAACGGCACCGCCGTGGTGGTCTCCTGGCAACCGCCGCCGGAGGAGGAGCACAACGGGCTGCTGCACGAGTACAAGGTAAGTACCCCCGGGGGAAGTACACGCACGCTAAGGCACAAAGATGCATGCGGCTACACGGTAGTAAACCCGTCAAATAAATTGAGCGCAGCGCACTGTTGGGAAACACTGCCCTCTAGTGGATAGAGACAAACTGCCAGGTCGAAAAGAAAGGAAGTGATTTTACTTCTTCCTACTCCTTTTTGAGCTTATGGGAAGGGCAATGCTCATATTGCTGTAGTTGTTTTTTTTTTATGTTTTTTGTTAAATTATTATTATTGTTTATTCATGCAAAAGGCATTGTGTATTGTTTTTTTTTTCAATTTTGCTTGATTTTAGGTTCAAAAATAAAGTTTTTCTTATCATATAGCATATCATGTTTGGGATGAGCTAGCAAAGGGTAAAAGGGGAACACGTCCAATGTAACGTTCGCAAGCGGCAGAGTAAAAGGAGACACGAAGGTATGTGTGGATGCGCTCCCTCACTCCGACGCGCATCTTCTTTTGCGCCATAGATTTGGTGCTTGGGCAACGAGAGCAGATACCACGTCAACCGCACGGTGGACGGCGCCACCTTCTCCGTGCTCATTCCCAATCTGGCCCCGGGGGTCCGTTACGGCGTGGAGGTGGCGGCCAGCACCGGGGCGGGCCCCGGCGTCAAGAGCGACGTCACCTACTTCCAACTCGGTCGGTACCTTCTCCTCTACCCGACCCTGACGGGACTCTTTTAGCACCCTCTATTGCTACAAAGTTGTTACTGCGGCCAGTGAGATGTGGCGATGTGTGGCGTATATGCAGTATGTACTTCATTGAAAAGAAAAATAAGCGCGTTCCCCCATGTATAAGATGCATTACCAAGGTAATGGGTGCGCACTAGACACGGTCATTTAAAAGATGATAAAAAAAAAAAAAGATTGCAACATAAGGCAAATTATGACATACAGATGTGCATTTCTATATTAGATGGCATAAAAATAATTAGGGTAATGCGCCATATTGTTTTATATCTATAACTGCGATTAGCAATTGTGGCTCACACATATACGTGAGTATGTGCGCGTCACCTTCCTTGACAATCGCGCCATGTTTTTGCGGTTCGGCAAACACCAGCATATTTGCATGTGTAGCCATACGGAGGCTTTGCCGTTTCCCCGAACGCTGAGCGTTTGAATGTGTCCGGACACTCAGACGCGTCGGGGCGGATGACGGCGGCGGCGGACCCCCAGAACCCCCTGTCGCAGCAGATTTCCGACGTGGTCAAGCAGCCGGCCTTCATCGCCGGCATCGGCACCGCCTGCTGGATCATCCTGCTGGTCTTCAGCATCTGGCTCTACCGCCACAGGAAGAAGAGGAGCGGACTCTCCAGCAGCTACGCCGGAATACGCAAAGGTCTGTTCGCTTCCGTCGTTTTTAGTTTTTGGGAACAGAATGCGCGCGCGTGTATAAAATTTAACAAAACTAACACATTCATGTTCCAATTCATTTGCTCTTGATTTGAAAAGAAAAACGCACTGTTCTTTTTAGGGAATCATAAGGTTTCAATTCCATTTGCGGAAACCTGCAGAAGCTGTGTTCAAATTTCCCGCACCACCAGGAGTGCCTTCACGTCCCCCGCTATACTAGCACGCTCTTATTTCTTCATGCACTGCCATAATATTAGGTACGCTGGCATAACCTGAGCCAATAATTTCTATGAAGTAAAGCTCCATAGATTCCCTCTGAAGACCTCAGTGGGCCCCCACTCGAGGAAGGGGCTTAATAAAAAGAAACTTTTTTGGTGTAGCGAAGTCAGCGAGTGCCCTGAAGGCGGCGCTACGTTGCATGTTTTCCTTTGAGGGTCGCGCAAATGGAGCATGTGGCCTGAAGAGGCCGCTGTTGCGCCACTTAATTCAGAGCGTGAGAAATGCTCTTTGATGAGCAAGGGCAAAATTGCTTCCATCCCAGCCTGTAATGGTTGACATGATGATGACAAGATATATTGCGGGGAAGTGCGGTGTCCCGACCTGACCCGCTTCGCTACAGATCACTTTTTTTTCAAACGCAAAGCTTTGAGCGGTTTGGGGACGAGAAAGACTCCTCTTGTTGACAATATTTTTGAATCACTTGAGTACTAAAGATAATTGACATTTTTTCTGCATGTGTGCATTGCTTTGAATTTGTTTTTCGCCAGTTTAACCCTTGTGCAGTATTTGGACCATTTTGGGGGTTGATTTTCAAGTTTTATACGTTTGCGTGTTGCGATTAGTGATGTAGTTTTTCCGGCAGATATAAAACACATGATGTTTCACAATATGTCTTGTGAAGTTGCTCAATGTGTCATTCCCAATTTGATGAAATCAGACACGGATTGAGTCCCCCGTCCGAAAATGCTTTGCGTTGGTTAGGGGCTACATGTTGGAAGAAATGTTTCACAGGGGTTACATCATTGAAAAGTTGCAAACACGCAGATGTTTTCGAGCATTTTAGATTTCCAAGTCTAGGGCGCAAGTCAGGCTTTCAGCAAATCGAACCGTGACATGGACTGGACAGTTCTCTTTTCAAATTAAGTGCAAATGGATTGGAACATGAAACAGCCTGTTGCAAATTTTTGTTATGGCGAATATTTGGCAAAATCTACGCTTTATAAAAGCCAAAATTACAATGACATTCTTACTTTGCTTGCCACACAAATGTCATAAAAGTAAGTATCAAGTCAAAAATACGGGAAAATACGGAGAGAAAACAACACACAACAATAAAACGGTTTGCATACTTAGCCATTGTTTCTTAAAAGGAAATGTTTTGAAATATTAAAGTTGCGGTAAGATGTAGAAAAATGATTCAATTAAAATGTGCGGCACAAAAGATGTATTTTTATAAAGTGCCCATTAAAAATTACTAGTTAAAATAGATCATCTTTCTCATTGATATGTACAGTATATATATATATAAAACACTTTTGATCATGTTTATTTATTCACCATTTTTCTTTGCCAACAGTGCCATCATTTACCTTCACACCAACAGGTAATCATACGCGCACACACATACACATGAAATATATGAAGTTATTTGAAACTCAATAGGTTTTTATTATATTTTTTATTATATTGCATATAAAGACGTGATATTTCCACCTGCTCTTGTTTTCCATGTTTTTAGTGGCGTACCAGAGAGGTGGAGAAGGAGTGAGCAGTGCTGGAAGGTACATCAAAAGATACACATGAAAGCACACGCTTTCAACTGCAGCTGATGGGAAGGGTGTACTTCTCCTATTTGTTCAATAGAGGGCGCGCCATGACCGTAAAAAAGCAGAAAGAGGGTGTGGGCCTGGGAGGGAGGTTGACGGCAGGCTGCGCTGTTGTTCCGCGGCAAAACAGTCTCACAAACACATGCTGCCTTCACGGTACATTGTACAGAAGAAAAGGCGTGCGGGTCAAGGCTTGTGCGAAGCTGCGGCAACATGCACTCGCTTACACTGAGACGCCGCCACACAAACACAACGGGAAGCGCTACGTGTTTGCCACTCACTAGTTACAATTGGGCCGATTTGTGTGTGTTTTGTTTTGTTTTTTTTCCCCCTAAAATCCAAGCTCGTCACTGTAAATCTCACATTCCCAATTTTTCCCAAAATGTGGCATATGAGGAAAGTAGGAAAAGAAAGCAAGCTTAAGTGACATATCTTGACTCGGTGACCGGCTTTGTATGTGAAGGCGGAGCTCATTTTAGCCAGGGTTGCTCGTGGCTTTTATGGAGAGTCTTCCTGCGTTTATTGGACTAGCTGCGTAGCCTTTTGATATTTCCGATGTTATTCGGATAAAGATTCCGTCTTTTGAATAATTCAAGCTAAAACCAACCACAAAGGAGATTTTCCGCACTGTAAGGCGCACGGGATTACAAGGCGCACCCTTAATGAAAGCTGCTTTCATATAAGGCGTTCATTACAAGGCGGACCTCCAATTAATGACCTACAGTATTTTAAAACGGTTTTAACGGCGCACCGCATACTAAGGCTCACCTTCAATAAATGGCCCATTTCAAATGTAGGGTGCACCGCATTACGAGGCGCATAGAATAGAAGCTGCAGTCGTGGCTGTGGTTGCGTTATACATCCACTAGATGGAGCTTCGTCGGCAACAAAATACCTCTTGATTACATTGTGAAAAATACATTTATAGATGAAATGTGAAGGTAAAAATTGAAGAATTTACATGGGGATGAAGTTATTGGATTTATTCGTCCAGGAGTGAATCCTGCACACAAATGTTTGTTATTTTTTGTGTTATTGTTAAGGGGAAATCTAGTCGGCGGCCCGTTTGGTACTGCACATTTAGCGACATTGCAAGCGACTTATCCGTTTATCTAATCCGGGCGGGGAATCAGCAAAAGTGTTGTCGGCTTTTGGCTAGTCTAGCACACGCGCGGCAATCTGTTTAGCTGGGATTCTAATGTTTGCGTGTGCATGCGCGTGTGCGTGTGTGTGTGTGTGTCCAAAAGGCAAAAAAAGTAGTAAAGCCGGATTTGTAGTTTCCCTCTTGTCAGCTGCTGGATGAAGCCACTGCACGTAATCTTCTCCTACAATTGTGACGTTCAAGCAAAACATTTACCTCAACGTTATTGTGTTGCTTTTTGCTTCCAACTTTTTTCTTTTTTGCTCGTAAAATTACAGAGATGCTTTTTACATGTCCTAATCCGTTCCCAAGCACCCAAAATTGCTCCTAAACCCTACTAACGAATCCTGTTAAATGATAAAAATGCATAAAAAATGGTAGCAAATACATATTAAAATTACATTAGTGCATCAAAATATATCACGTGAAGAATAATAAAGGCTCCTAAACCCTTTAAACGAATCATCTTAATTGTAGCTGTTGACAATATGAATGCAGTTCACTTGTTTGCCTTGAGATGGTGCTGATGAATTGTTGATGAGCGAAGGAAAAGACACCTTTTTAGTTCATCTCTCCATTTTTTTGAAAATACAAAGTAAAGGTATTTCATATGACTACAAATCTCCAAGGCACTGAAAGAGTTAATTATAACATATAGGGGAAGAAAAGCACTGTAAAAAATGACTTGGGATTGAATGTCTGGAGTCTGTAAAGACGTACAAATACGTCTTTGGCATAGAATGAGTTGAATGAATTTCAAAGTTGATATTATGCTAGCTTGCTAGCATACCCGGATGCCTGTTTTGTTTATTTTGCTATTCCAAAGACGCGATGTGTTTGTGCGACAGGCCGGGCCTCCTGAACATGGGCGAGTCGGCCACGCAGCCGTGGCTGGCCGACACCTGGCCCAACTCCTGCTCCAACCACAACAACTGCAGCATCAACTGCTGCGCCGCCGGCAACGGCAACAGCGACAGCAACCTGGCCACGTACAGCCGGCCCGGTAGGTCAAAAGCAACGCACACGCACACACACAAAAAGAAACACAATGCGCAGATAAGACTAAGCGAGGAAGTGCCAGGAGGAAGTCAAGTCTGATATCTGGGTTAGCTCCCCCGAGAGTTCTCTTATCCTACGTTTGTGTTGTGTGAGTCTTTGTGTGTCTTTCTTTACGAGCGCGACCTGCACAAAGGAAATATTAGGATTAAGAGCAGGCGGCTGTGTTTGATTTCTCCCAGGCACAAGTTGACATGTTTGCGGGCAGGGAAGAAAAGAAAAAAAAAGGAAACGGGAGCGTGCCAAACGAGAGACGAAGAAAGTGGAGATGTCGCTTTGGCACATAACCTGCTGTGAAATGTGCGAGCGGGGGTGCGCAACATCCAGTGACAAAACAAAATAAATTTATTCAAATCGTAAAAGCAACAAACAGCCCGCCTAGCTTCATAGCGAGCAATTCGTCTTTTTAGCAGCAACTTTGTCTGCTCGTTGCTCCGTCTGTCCGTCTAGCTAGCTAGCTAGCTATCATTCATTTACTCGTCATCTGTAGCTACCCGTAGATACACATTTATATATCAATGAATTCGTTTTCTTTTGTTGTTCTCTAACTAGCTATGGTTCTATCTTTGGCTATCTATTGATCATTGTGTAAATGTAGCTATTGAGGTTCGCTTTAGTCTAGCCTTCAATCAACTATTTTATAAGCTAGCTAGCTATATTTCTACATATCGCTAACAAATAAGCATTCTTTGTGTACCTATTGGGGTGCACACCGATTCATTGATTGAGCAATTGTTTCACTGTTCTACACAGCTTTAGCTAGCTAGCTATATTTCTTCTATTGATCATTTTTCATCTGCATCTGTAGCTACTGAGGTATCTATCGAGCTCGCTGCTAGCTCGATCGGTCGAGCTATCTGTCTACATCCATCCATCCATCTTCCAGCTAGCAACCTAGCTAGCTTGCTAGCTATCTGTTGATCCATCAAACCTATTGATCTTGTATCATTCTCTTAACGAAGAAGCCAATGAGCTACGTAGCTCTCTAAAGATTGATTTGTGTTGGTTCGACCGTCTACGATCCAGCTAGTAACAATTAGGCCGCGACCGTTCAGCATACCTCGACTTACAGTATACATCTATAACTTTCTAGGTATTTGTTGGTTATCCGCCTGGTTAATCAAAACTAGTTGATTATCTGTCAAGCCTGTACTTTTTCTTTATTGCACACAAGCTATCTAGTTGAGAACCGTCACCATGGAACAAAACATGTCTGTTTAGTACAATTAATCCTTGATATGAATCCGTTACCATCTGGTTATACATATATAGGTATACATACCATATACATTTCTATAAAAAAGAGCTAACAAGCTAACTAGCTCCATAGTTGATTATCTGGATAGCTTCTCCTTTTTCTTGTTAGCTAGTTGAGAACTAAGTGTTTATATGGAACAAAACATGTTTGTTGAGTTCAATTAACCCTTGACATGAAATCAGTTGCCAGTCTAGATATACGTCTCGTTATAACATATCTGTAAAACACAGCTAACGTGCTAACTGTCACGGGGGAGTACGGCGGTTGAGGAGGCCGGTATGGTTGCAGAGGAGGAGGACCCAAAAGCAGGGGAGCGTCGGGACAGGGGGTTGATTAAATCCATTTATTTATAAACGAACGGGAACAAAAGCGAGAAAAACAGGACGGCAAAAAACTCGAACTAAGGGCGCAGGCAGGCTGGCAAAACAGAAAGCAAAACACTATGGACAGGCTGGCAGGAAAACACGGAGCTGAGGGACTCGGGGCAAGACGGGACTACGAAACAACAATACGATAGAGACAATATGACATGACGTGACAGAGACAATGATCCGACACGGGCTGTAACAGACACTAGGCTTAAATACATTCACAAACTAATCAAACTAACACATGGCAGCTGGGCAGGGACAACAGGCAAAGGGAGCAGATTGGAGGACACGAGGCGCAGGTAACAGACAGGTGGACTAAATCAAAACTAACGCAGGCAGACGCGACAGGGGCAGAAACCGGAACTATAAACGTAAACAGAAACAGAACCCCTCAAAATAAACCCACAACCCAACAAACCATGACAGAACCCCCCTCTCAAGGGACGGATCCCAGACGTCCCAAAACAAACCGACAAGCAAACAAAACCGAGGCAGGGTGGGCGGAAGGGGGACCGGAGGAGGGCACAGGAGAAAAACAAAAACAGTCCAAAGGCACCCCTGGTGCCAAACGGGATGCACCCGAGGGGGAAAGTCCAGAGGACGACCCGGTCGCCAGAGCGAGTCAGGCGGGCGACCCGGTCGCCAGACGAAAGGTGCCCTGCGGGGCGAATCAGGTGGGCGGCCCGGACGCCAGACAAGAGGCGCCCGGCGAGGCGAATCAGGCGGGCGGCCCGGTCGCCAGGCGGGAGGTGCCCTGCGGGGCGAGTCAGGTGGGCGGCCCGGACGCCAGACAAGAGGCGCCCGGCGAGGCGAATCAGGCGGGCGGCCAGGACGCCAGAGCAGATGTGCCCGGCGGGCCGAGTCAGGCGGGCGACCTGGGCGCCCGATGGCGAACAGCAAGCCACCCCAGGTAGGCTTGTATCCCGGTTGCCCCTGAAGATCGGCAGGCGGGGCGTCAGGCGAGAGCGGAGGCGTCGGCTGGACGCCGTCAGGCCAGAGCGGAGGCGTCGGCTGGACGCAGTCAGGCCAGAGCGGAGGCGTCGGCTGGACGCAGTCAGGCCAGAGCGGAGGCGTCGGCTGGACGCAGTCAGGCCAGAGCGGAGGCGTCGGCCGGACGCAGTCAGGCCAGAGCGGAGGCGTCGGCCGGACGCAGTCAGGCCAGAGCGGAGGCGTCGGCCGGACGCAGTCAGGCCAGAGCGGAGGCGTCGGCCGGACGCAGTCAGGCCAGAGCGGAGGCGTCGGCTGGACGCCGTCAGGCCGGTGCGGAGGCGTCGGCTGGACGCCGTCAGGCCGGTGCGGAGGCGTCGGCTGGACGCCGTCAGGCCGGTGCGGAGGCGTCGGCTGGACGCCGTCAGGCAGGTGCGGAGGCGTCGGCTGGACGCCGTCAGGCAGGTGCGGAGGCGTCGGCTGGACGCCGTCAGGCAGGTGCGGAGGAGTCGTCGGGGTGCCATCAGGGAACAGCCACTGGGTGCAGACCACAGACACGAGTGAGAGCACAAGACTGACCTGGGACAGGGGCGACCACAGGGAACCGTCTGGCATCTCTGTCGTCTGCGGCAATGGTGGCATGGCTGACAGCTCAGGCGACTGCCGCGCCGAGGCTGGCGGCTCAGGAGGCTGTGGCAGCGGCGCAGAGGCTGGCGGCTCAGGAGGCTGAGGCGCCGTGGCTGGTGGCTCAACAGGCTGAGGCTGCGGCGCCGTGGCTGGCAGCACTGGGAACGGCAGGCTGGACAGAGACAGCCACTGGGGGCCAATCAGAAACGGCGGGGATGCCAGGAGACTGACTTGGGATGACTGAGGCAGACGGGCGACTGGCTTTGGAGTCAGACGGGCGACTGGCTTTGGAGGCAGACGGGCGACTGGCTTGGGAGGCAGACGGGCGACTGGCTTGGGAGGCAGACGGGCGACTGGCTTGGGAGGCAGACGGGCGACTGGCTTGGGAGGCAGACGGGCGACTGGCTTGGGAGGCAGACGGGCAGGGTTCACAGAGCCTGGGGTCCGGCTCGCAGGGTGCACAGAGGCCGGGGTCCGGCTCGCAGGGTGCACAGAGGCCGGGGTCCGGCTCGCAGGGTGCACAGAGGCCGGGGTCCGGCTCGCAGGGTGCACAGAGGCCGGTGTCCGGCTCGCAGGGGTCACAGAGGCCGGGGTCCGGCTCGCAGGGGTCACAGAGGCCGGGGTCCGGCTCGCAGGGGTCACAGAGGCCGGGGTCCGGCTCGCAGGGGTCACAGAGGCCGGGGTCCGGCTCGCAGGGGTCACAGAGGCCGGGGTCCGGCTCGCAGGGGTCACAGAGGCCGGGGTCCGGCTCGCAGGGGTCACAGAGGCCGGGGTCCGGCTCGCAGGGGTCACAGAGGCCGGGGTCCGGCTCGCATGGGTCACAGAGGCCGGACGCCGGCTCGCAGGGGTCACAGAGACCGGGCGCCGGCTCGCAGGGGTAGCAGAGGCCGGGCGCCGGCTCGCAGGGTTCACAGAGGCCGGGGACCGGCTCGCAGGGTTCGCAGAGGCCGGGAACCGGCTCGCAGGGTTCGCAGAGACCGGGGACCGGCTCGCAGGGTTCGCAGAGGCCGGGCGCCGGCTCGCTGGGACAGGGGCGGTCTGCCGCCTTGGCGCTGGGACAGGGGCGGTCTGCCGCCTTGGCGCAAGGACAGGGGCGGGTAGCCGCCTTGGCGCAGGGACAGGTAGCCGCCTTGGCGCAGGGACAGGTAGCCGCCTTGGCGCAGGGACAGGTACGGGTAGCCGCCTTGGCGCTGGGACAGGTACGGGTAGCCGCCTTGGCGCTGGGACAGGTACGGGTAGCCGCCTTGGCGCTGGGACAGGTACGGGTAGCCGCCTTGGCGCTGGGACAGGGGCGGGTGCCGCTTCAGCCCGCCGGCAGGAAGTTTGGGGAACAGAGACCGGTGGTACAGACGCGACAGGAGCTTGGGACAGGGTGCAAGAAGAGGGTGGTACAGGACAGGAGGAAGTAGGCAGGGCGCGGCAAGAGGGGGACACAGAGACAGGAGGGAACGGATCGGAAGGCTGAACAGATGGGTTCTGGTGGTCACTGGGGCGGTGGCCTTTTCGCGGGCCCCTCCACCGGCGGCCACGAAATGCCAACCGGGAGCCCACGAAAAGGTCACGGTCAAATAGGGGCTCTGAATCGGAGTCTTCGGACGAACTGTAAAAGGACTGGCCGGACTGATAGTCAAAATCTGAATCAAAATCATAATCAGAGGTGCACGGGCTCGAATACGGAATATGATAAAAAGTGTCGAAGGAAGAGGGACGCGGGTAAACAAAATCCGGACCGGTACTGGAACGAAACGTGACGAAAGGAGGGCAATCCTCGATATCGGAAAAATCTGAGTCCAACGTACAGTAAGGTGCGCGAACAGGAGAGGAAGGGTGATCGGGTGTGCGGACAGAAGGTGAACTACGCAAATCAGAAAAATCGGAACTACAAAAAACGTGCGGGGACAGAATCGTGTCGTATGGGAGGTCGGAGGAACACGAGGGAAACGCGGAAGTAACAGACGCGGGGGGCGGATCAGAAGCGGGGACAGACGCGGACTCGGAGGGGAGAAACACGGAAGAAAAAACAAGAGGTCTCACACTGGGGGAACGGGGCTGACCGGCGGGCTGAGAACGGATGCGGGCGGGGCGGCGGCGTCGAGTCCGCCGACGCGGACTTCCCGCTGGGTCCTGTGCTGGTGGTCGGATCATTCTGTCACGGGGGAGTACGGCGGTTGAGGAGGCCGGTATGGTTGCAGAGGAGGAGGACCCAAAAGCAGGGGAGCGTCGGGACAGGGGGTTGATTAAATCCATTTATTTATAAACGAACGGGAACAAAAGCGAGAAAAACAGGACGGCAAAAAACTCGAACTAAGGGCGCAGGCAGGCTGGCAAAACAGAAAGCAAAACACTATGGACAGGCTGGCAGGAAAACACGGAGCTGAGGGACTCGGGGCAAGACGGGACTACGAAACAACAATACGATAGAGACAATATGACATGACGTGACAGAGACAATGATCCGACACGGGCTGTAACAGACACTAGGCTTAAATACATTCACAAACTAATCAAACTAACACATGGCAGCTGGGCAGGGACAACAGGCAAAGGGAGCAGATTGGAGGACACGAGGCGCAGGTAACAGACAGGTGGACTAAATCAAAACTAACGCAGGCAGACGCGACAGGGGCAGAAACCGGAACTATAAACGTAAACAGAAACAGAACCCCTCAAAATAAACCCACAACCCAACAAACCATGACAGCTAACTAGCTAATAGTTGATCTTCTGTCGAGCGTGTACTTTTTTGCTATAGCTAATTGAGAATTAGGTGTCTGGAGCAAAACCCGATTTGTGAGTGCACGTCACCCTTGATGTGAAATCAACGGCGCATGCGTCCGATGAGCGATCACGCTCGCTACGCTAACAAGAAGTCACCTCGCACGCCACCCTTAACAACGCATCTCGCCCATCCCATTCACCCACCCCGACGTTTTGCGCCGGTAACCCTCCCCGTGTCCCCCAGCCGACTGCATCGCCAATTACGGCGGCCAGGTGGACAATAAGCAGAGCGGGCTCCTGGCGCCCGAGCCGCTCTTGTACGGCGACGTGGACCTGTCCAACAAGATCAACGAGATGAAGACCTTCAATAGCCCCAACCTGAAGGACGGGCGCTCGGCGGGCGGGCCCACGCCGTACGCCACCACGCAGCTCATCCAGTCGGCCATCCTGAGCAACAACGAGCGCGGGGAGCCCAACGACAAGCATTGCTGGAAGCCCGTCATGCCGCCCAAACAGGAAACGCAGTACAGCATCATGGAGCAAAACAAGCTGAACAAGGGTGAGTGTGAGGAGACGCCGTCTCGCGAGCGGACCCCAAAAGCCTTCGCTGTCCTCCTTCAACCTTTCCGCTGTGGGAGTCCATCAAGGGCTCACCTTCGCGCGTCGCACTTTGTGTTCCAGCCCGCAAGCTTTGTGTGCGTGTGCGTGTTGCTGTGAGGCGTTCATCTAACCCGGGGGGGGGGGGGGGTCCAATGTACCTGAACGGACAGCAGGGCTTTATGCTCCATTCCAATTTTTGGCTGGGTGGTTCACATCTCCGAATAAATGCTCCTGACCCGTACGTGATCTGCGCGTCAACTATAACGGGCGCAAAACGATCGAGGGCACCGCGATATCATCGGAACAAAAATATAGATGTACTAAAGGTATTAAAATACTAAAACGGACTAACATGTAGCATTCGTCAATATCGTCTTCTTGAAATAACTTATATAACTTTGTTCATTTCGGTAGAAAAGTCATTTTTTTCTTTGATATTTTGTTTGTTTAGCTTCAGCATGTCTGTTTTGCTCCTCTTCTCGATCTTCCAAAGCGGTTTTGTTTTCCATTGTTACCTGATTGTGTATTATTTCACTTGTCACTGATACTAAAAAAAAAAAAAAATGCAGAGTTGATGTTGTTTCGGGCCTAAAGGTAGCAAGATCACACAAGTCCAAAAAAAAAACATTGCGACGCACTTTCATTTGAAAGTAAATATGTGCAAAAATGATGTGTTTGGGACGCCGGCAAACGAGGGCATTTCACACATTTTCAATTCATTTTGATGAATGATGACGAATGAATTGTGTTCCTCAAGTTTGGACGCCATTGAAAGGAACGGTGCTTTTTTTGTCAATCAGATCGTTACAGAGGCGGCGACCCGCCCACCATGCCGCCCACCATCCCCTACAACCACACCCACGACAGCCACACCGGGGGCTCCTACAACAGCTCGGATCGAGGCAGCAGCAGCACCTCGGGTAAGGCGCACGTCCCGTTTCGGTCGGCGTCGCGACTTGTCCCTCCGCAAATAAATGAACAGCCTTTGCACGGGATTCGGATCGTTTCTGGGTCGTTTAATTCCACATCGTGCTCGGACTGTGGTCACAAAGTGTGAAAACCATGCTGAAATTTGACAGGGGTGAAATTTCAGCTCCCTGGCATTTTCTTTCCCTTTGTTGTAAAGATCCAAGGATTGGACAAAATACCACACAAGGGTTCCCCCCAGTAGTCATCCAACCAGCAGGGGGCGACACATAGTTAAATTCCTCAAATAACAAGTAAACACTTAAAAGAACTGATCAAATTGAGAAAAGAAAGTACAAGAAATAGATTTTAGAATTTTACGTCACTAAAAAATGAGTTAACTGTCATTTCAGTGTCAATAGAAATCATTTTCTTATATGGTCATTCAACAAGCAAATATTCAACTTCAATTGTCAATTCATTCGCTAAGTATGTATAAATAAACAGTTGTTGCGTTAAAGTTATAAAGTAATAAATGATGAAATTTTCAAGTAATTTAGATGGGGGGTGTTGTGGGGACCCTCGAAATGCACAATACGCGCGAGGACACAGCGGGCGGCCAAAGGCAATCGCCTGCGGGGAAAGAAGAAGAATAAAGGGCCATTCCGAGTCAGAATGATTGACAGCCGGCTAGCGGAGCGTGAACTGACGGCGGAATAAATGCATGAATAATAGTTGAAAGGCGTCCGCGCGTAATGACGAGCGCGCCGCGCCCCCGCCCCAGTCAGAAAACAACAACAACAAAATCCTCCAATTAGCGCTAAGCGCGCCGACCAAT
Source organism: Hippichthys cyanospilos (assembly GCF_059441005.1). NCBI lineage: Eukaryota > Metazoa > Chordata > Actinopteri > Syngnathiformes > Syngnathidae > Hippichthys > Hippichthys cyanospilos. The sequence continues at coordinate 747,566 of NC_142379.1, forward strand.
GAGCTGTGAGGCCTAATGAGTGCCAGCGGAAATGGAAAATCACAATGGATGCGTGGCATTAAGGGCGCCAGCCTTGCGTGGCGTCTCCAAAACGCCTTAGCATTTGTCCTTGTCCCCGCCAAGACACCAGACGCCCCCCCCCCCCCCCCCCCCCCCCCCGATAGAATTAGGCGCCACTTGCGCAATTAAAGCAAAGGCAATTTACAGAAATGTCCAAACGGTGCAACGACTTGGAAAAAATCAAATCGCGAAACAAGACGGCTTTCGTGTTTGATGCACGAGGGACAAATTAGAAAGCTTGGCAAAATCTGCGCGCTTGTGCTAGAACTCAATGACAGCAAATTATATTAGCGCAGTACCCCAAAATGAGCGCAAAGCATTTTGGGATTGAAACAACAACAAATTAAAAAAAAGGACTTGAAACAACATGCATGAAACAACTTGGAACTACATTTGTGGTGGTATTTCTTGCTGGATTTGATCAAGCATGTATCTATTAGATTTTCGGTTCCCTGCAAAAAATTGTGCATCTGTTTAAAATTTAGAGAGATTAAAAACAAAACAAAAAAACAACTATTTTGCAGCGGGGACACTAGAATAAAATTTAGTAATAAATTGTTTCATCTTCCATTTCATTGGCTCTTAATTTGAAAACAAGCACTATATACGCAAGTATATACTTTTATATATGTATATTAACGAAAAGGGGACGTGACGTGAATTTTTTTGTGCGCTGTTGCGGAGCAGGCAGCCAGGGTCACAAGAGTCGGACACGCGCCCCCAAAGCGGGGAAACCGAGCACAATGAATTGGGCCGAGCACCTGCCTCCCCCGCCCGCCAACCCGTCGCGCAACGCCGACGACTACTCGCTGTCACTGGAAGAAAGGTACCACGCCCCCCCCCCCCCCCCCCCATCTGCTCGAATCTTTAGCGGATGTTAAAAAAGGCCGCGTGAATAACGAGGCCGCACCGGCAGCCGCGGGCCAGACGGGCCGCCCTCCCACATGTACCTGCAGCCCGACGAGCTGGAGGACGACATGGACGTGGACGTGGACATGGACATGGAGATGGAGCGGGGCCCCACCCCTCCCGTCCGCGGCAGCGCCTCCTCGCCCGCCGCCGTCTCCTACAGCCACCAGTCCACGGCCACGCTCACGCCCTCGCCGCAGGAGGAGATGACGCCCATGCTGCAGCAGCCGCCCAACGCCCGAGAGCGCAGGTAGACCCCCCCCCCCCTCGGTCATATTTAACTTTAGAACGGGTGGATTTTAAACACTGTTTTACCGCGTTCCCTCATGACAAGGCGCCGTCGCTGTCTATCGGATTTTCAAATGTCATTTGTAATCGCATCCAATTCATTCTTCTTAATCGGCCGTTTTGGGAGAAGAGCTCTTAAAAGAAGGGCATCGCGGCTGCTCGGGTAACAAGCGGTCGGGGTTCACGGGTCTGAGCACCCGCGGCGCCAGGGGGACAACTTTGCGGTGGGGCCCGAGCGTCTTTTGTCCCGCGTCCTTCAATGTCCCCCCGCCTTTGGTCTTCCAGGCGCCACGCCGTCAGCCCCCCGCCCCCTCCCAGGCCCCTCTCGCCCTCGCGCGCCTACGGCTACGCGGACACGGACGGCATGGAGGACGAGGAGGATGAGGTCATACCCGAGGAGGAGGAGGAGGAGGAGGACACGGACGGCGAGGCGTCCGAGACGCGCTACCACCACACGCACCCCCACGCCCGGCCGCAGATGCGCCGGCTGCCGCCGCGGGGCGTGGGGCGGACGCCGGCGTCCAGCACGGGCGACCTGGAGAGCTCGGTGACGGGCTCCATGATCAACGGCTGGGGCTCCGCCTCCGAGGAAGACAACGTCTCCTCGGGGAGGTCCAGCGCCGTCAGCTCGTCCGACGGCTCCTTCTTCACCGACGCCGACTTTGCGCAGGCGGTGGCCGCCGCCGCCGAGTACTCGGGTCTCCGGGCGGCCAAGCGCGCCGCCACGCAAGGACAGGAAGGTGCGTCGCGTGCCGGGCCGTCAAGTGGGACTCCGGGGCCCCGGCAGGGTTGGGATCCGGGGCCGGGTGGCCGCGCAACCCCCGTAAGTTTCCCCTGCTTTTTATGCTTTTCTCAGCGCGGAAATACCAAAACAAGCCGGCGGGCCGGCGCCCCGGCAGCCCGGCGTCCACGGACGGCAGCGTGAGCGTGGCGGCCGCGCACAGGAGGCCTCCCAAGAAGCAGAAGCAGCACCCGCCGGCGGGGAGCCAGCGCCGCGAGGCCTACAACGAAGGTAGCGCGCCTCCGCCGCTCCTCCTTGCAAACGCTGACCTCGGCTTCCTTTTGGCGAGCCGCGATTTGAGCCGGCCTCACTTTCTCTAGTCAAAATAAATCAAGAATGATATATACTGTGACGCCCCAAATATATGTGTATAGGATGCGGCCTTCATTTTGGGGTCAAATTGTGGTATTTTCTATGTTTCTGGTGTTTCCAGACATCTGAATGATTCGATTTTTGATTTGCTCCCATAAGGTTTGATAAAATTGCTGAAAATGGCCTTTTCCTGTGGCGGCCGGTTGCCCCGCCTCTTTGAGCGTCTCGTTTGGCTTTTGTTTGCACAGTCCACGTGGAAGAAAATGCCACAGTGCTTCAAACGCCTTTTGTCTTTTGTCTGCCGTTGCGATGGTTCGCTCACAGTTTGTGTGCATTGACCAGCTTGTTTTGTTTCTTTGTTTTTTTTTTCCTAACACGTTGCGCTTTCGCTTCCTCAGACCTTCCGCCGCCACCCATTCCTCCGCCGGCGGTGCTCAAGTCCCCCACGCACCCCTCCAGGGGGGCGGCGGAGGGCCGGGGGGTGGTCTCCCCCAAATCGGGAGAGCGGCGAGGGGCGGCGGGGGCCCCCCGACCCCGAGACGCTTCGGACCCCGGGACCAGCTCGTCGGAACGCGGGGAGGCCCGGGAGAGGCAGAGGCCGCCGGCGGGCAAAGGCGGCCACAGGGGGCGCCAGCAAGCGGGTACGCGGCCGGTCGGCCATCTCGCGCTTTTCAGCTTTGAGAGTCAGACTCGTCCCCCACGTGACATTTGCTAGGAATGTTTGTCGAGACGTCGTCGGGACGGGCGGGTTAAAGCTTATTCTAAAACTCCAAAAAAGAACCCTCATTTTAGCGCAGTTACATGTTGCAATTACGCTTCACGTGAGAAAAACATTAGTTCATCATACGTATACGCAATTACACTTAGAAAATTCGAGTTGAACTCATTCAATGCCAGAAAGGTATTTTGACATCCCAGAAACTTAAGTATTAAATCGATACTTAGGTGCATTAAGGACATTTTATTTTAGCGCAGTTACATGCTGCAATTACGCTTCACGTGAGAAAAACATTAGTTCATACGTATACACAATTACACTTAAAAAATTTGAGTTGAACTCGTTCGATGCCAGAAACGTATTTCGACATCCCAGATACTGAAGTATTAAATCGATACTTGAGTACATTGAGGAGATGGATTTCCAGATGCTTAAGTATTAAATCCGTTATTTTGCCGTCAAGTGACTTCCCACGCCCCCGTTTGAGAAGTTTTGTGTCCGGCTTAGCTGCGGAACGGAAAGGCATTCCAGGAAGCGGCGCCCCAGGTTCCGACGGCTTTGCCCCTCGTATGAAAAGCGCGCTTCCCGGCCTCGGAAGCCTTCCGTTTAGATTGGCGAAGTCTCCCGAGCGCGGGGCGAGGCCCGCTCGCCCGCCCGCTCGCCCGCCCGCTCGCCCGCCCGCCCGCTCGCTCGCCCGCCCGCCCGCCCCTGACGTCTGTCGCGTCCGACAGGTCCGGAGGACGTCCCGCCCTACAGCCGACCGCAGTTCCCGGCGCTGGGCGGGCCGCGAGAGCCCGGCTCCTCCGGCTCCGTGTCCTCCAGGGGCTCGGGGGGCCGGCGGAGAGGCGGGGCGGCCCGCCGGAACCCGGCCGAGCTCCCGGCTGGAAGCCAAGAGCTGGAGGTAGCCCGTCTCGGCGCCGGCCGTCCTCGTCCTCGTCCTCGTCCTCGTCCTCCTCCTCATGCTCCTTGCCCTTCTTTTCCAGATGCTGGAAAGCTGAAGATGAAAACCTTTTTTTTTTTTTTTTTTCCCGTTTGCCGAGCACCCCGGTTTTGGTTTTTGCGTGTTTTGGAAATGCCTCAGTATTCTGCCGCCGCTCATCCCGGCGTTTCTTTACATCCGGAAAACTGCTGATGTCCTCTCTTTTTTTTTCTTCTAATTTATCACACCGGTGGGGAGATAAGGAAAAGAAAAAGTGGACCGCAAGGATATTTATGTCGAATTCCGACGCAACGTGGAGGAGAAGAAAGAAAAGAAAAGAAAAGAAAAAAAAAGGCTTCTTTTGGCGGAGTGGCTCGGCGCACACATGCAAGCCAAGAGGCCCGGACTTTCACTGTGTAAATATACGTACGTGTCATGTCGTCCCATCGTGGTACCTCAATTTGCCCCTCCCCCTTTTTAGGACTTTATTTTTATTGCCAATCCTAATTTTATTATGCCAGTAAATATTTCATCATTTCCCTCCGTATTTGTAAAATGCAATATTATTTAGCAACCCAAGAGTGTGCCGCCTCGGGATTTGTCTTTTTTTCATATATATATATATATATATATATATATATATATATATATAATTTTTTTTTTTTTGAGATGCACTGTTATGTGCGGTGGCCCTGAAGAAGTGCAAATCACCCCAAAAATAAAAAAGCAAACAAAAAAGCAAAAAAAAAAAAGCACATTACAAAAGACAAAAGATACCGGCAAATCAAAAATCAATGACAAACCAAGAAGTGAGAGAAAATGAGTCCATGCGTCACAAAAGAAAACAAGCCAACTGCGATGATTTAGCCCATTCTGCAAATGGCAGACAAACAAAATGAATGGCAAAAAAGAAATTTGCAGTTGTGTTTTTTTGCATTGCATCTTTTGCAATGTGTTTTTATTTTCTCTTTTGCTTCTTTTACTTTTTTTTATGATTTCTGTTTTGCAGTTGTGTTTTGTCTTTTTTTCTTGTTTTGCAGATCATTTTTTGGCATTTTGTAATTTTTTGTTGCTTTTTTTCCCCCAATTCCTCATTTTTCTTTGTGTTTTGTCTTTTTGTTTTTTTTTTGTACTTCAGGGCCACCGTAGTTGTTCTGCTTTTTTTTTGTCTATTTTTCTTTGACATTGGTTTTAAAAGCACAATCACTAAACTTTATTTGAGACCATTCTATCTATTAACTTTTTTTTGTCTTACCTATCGCAGGGAAACGCAGGTATAGGCAAAATGATGAAGATGATGATGATGATGATGATGTTTGTAAGGTTAGTGGGTTTTTTCGAAGGCACGCCTCCATCTTCGGTTGTCAAGTGACAAGCAAAAAAAAACAAGAACCATTGATGTAAGTCACAGCTGCAATGTAAATATTTTGGGGGCTTTGACCTTTGACCTTGATATCCGCGACCGCACATCGAAAGGCTTCCGTTTGCCAAGCGAAATGCACTTAAAAGAATGCGGAGTCACTTTTGAGGCAAGGGGGGGGAAGCGGACGAATGATGAAGGGCCGTCCGTCTTTTTCGAAGGGAGTCAAAAGGGTGCTGTCGTTTATTCGTAGGACATCTGCAAACATTTGTTTCGTAACGCAAAAAAAAACAAAAACAAATGAGAAAAACCACCAAAAAAATGGATGAATAATAAATGGAAAAAAATCATACAATTGCCTGCTTTTCTTTCTTTTTCTTTTGTTTTTTAATCTGTGAAACACTTCTGATTGATACGCTTGATCATTTTGTTGACAAGTTGACAGTTTTCCTGGATTTGTTTTTGGCGGCCTCGCGCGTTGATGACAACGTTCAAAGAGACATTTTCACCTGCTTTCCACGGATAAAACGGCATTAGGAGCACCGTATTCAATCCGAAATGACCAAAACCAATATATTGGCGCAACCTATCTCGCCATCAGTCGCGAGAAAGCTGAGCGCGCTACGGTCTGACTTTGCGATTTACAAAATGAGAAAAAAATTCAAACGTTGCTAAGCAAGACGGGTCCCCGTTGGCGAGTTTGAGGCAAGTGAGTCCCGAGTGGGAAAAGCGGCCACTCCGTTGTCATCGAGGTCCTGGAGGTCCCGGTCCAGTCCCGAGCACCAGACGGTCCGGAGGAGGCGGTCCGAGCGCGGGTCTCGGTCGCGCGCCCGTCCGCTGGGCCGGACTCGCTCCTGATCTCCGTATGCTCCCGAGTCTGTTGACGCTCTCTTCTTCTTTTTTTTTTGCCAAAAATGACTAAGGCATTGCTTTTTTTCCCCCTAAAAATGAAACCCATTGCTGTAGTAACCTGCAAAAACGAAAAAAAAGAAAAGAAAAATGAAGGCGCAAATGGAGAGAAGAAGAGACACGAAGTAAAGGGCAAGCCATTTGTCACCCCAAGATCATCCGTCTCCTGACATTTTCAGATTGTATTAACCTTTCTGCTGCCTTTGGCCCTGCTCATTACTATTTATTATCTTTTTGTATTATTATTAAGGCGGTAACATAATAATCAATAGAGACGACCATCAGCCAATCACCATCATCTCCAAGTGCGGAAAGGATCAACTACTTGCTTGGGATTGGCTGTTTTAATCTGTGTTACGCGTGCGCTTCAACATGCCGCCACTAGATGGCGGCAGACAAGGTGAGAAAAGTTTTGAAGCCCAATCAATTAGCACCCCCGCACCTGCAATCAAAATGGAAATGTGTGTGTGTGTGTGTGTATGCACCCCCCGCCCCGTTTATTTGCGTATTAAACCCTTACTCATTAGCCTCATGTTGAGAAGCTAGCTTGCGTTGGGAATAGCAACATTGGATTAGTTTTACAAAGCCAATTTGACGCTACGGTTTTTTTCTATTAGCACATCAGGAAAAAGGGACGATTATTTCAATAGGTACATTTGCACACAAAATCACCGGGTAGCAGTTAGTTGGGGGTTTCCCCCCCGCAAATATAGACCAAAAAAATGTCAATGTATAGAAAGGGTTTTTTGTTGTTGTTGCTGATACGTGTGTGTGTGTGTATATAGTCACGTTTTTTAAGAAAAAAAGCCTTACATGGTGGTTTTTAATGACTGTACTGGCTGATTTTCGGTTTTTTTCCATTGAATTTGCATGACTTAAGAACAATCATAAAGAAAATGAGTCAGAGACCTTTTTGAAAAATACTTTATTTGATATTGAGGCGGGTACAAGGGAAAGCCAGAGAAGATTTTTTTTTTTTTTTTTTTAATCTTCCAGGAAGGAGGGAGCGTGTCTTTTTGGACATGCAAGTGAAGAAGAGCAAAAGGACAACGAGGAAGAGGACGGGACTGACAAAGGACGGCCCGTCCACACTGTACACACCACTTTTTCAACAGCATTTTTCTTTCATTTTTTTGTTTGTTTTGTTTTTACAAAAAAAGGCATAACACACAAAGGCTACAAAGAAGCATCGATATCGGGGTTAAAAAAAAAAAAACAAAATGAAAGGAGGATGAGGACTTTCGTCTCCCGGCGCCGCCCCGCGCACTCAAAACATTTGAGAAGCACAAACCTTATGCATTTCCACAATAGACTTGTCATCCTTTTTTTTTTTTTTTTGCTTGAAATAAATACAAAAGGAGTTTTGTGGCGTCACAATTATCGGATATTAGAAATCTCAATTTGGTCTTCTTTTCTGGGCTTATGGATACAATGTATATGTATACATATATAAATCTCCACATATATACATAAAGAGCATGGAAATGTAAAAGAACCTGAGATACTGTGCTGCACCTCATTTCCACCGTGCGTGCCGCGTCCCATCAAAGCCAAAAACAAACACCGTAAAAAAAGACACACACAAAAAATAACAAGCACAAAAAATGGCCGACGTGCTCGTTCAGCAGCAGTTTTGCTTACGGGCAAACCAACACGTGCCCGCGTGAGTGTGTGTGTGTGTGTGTGTGTGTGTGTGTGTGTGTGTATCGTCCCCACCAACAAGCTGAAGCTTCTTAACCCATTCAATCCCAAAGACGTCATTTGCTGTTTTTTTGCAGTCCAGAAATTGCATCATTTTTTTTCCAAGTGCTGAAACATCATCCCAGTGTGGTCAAATGAATATTAGGAAAACAATAACAACAAGAAAAAAGCCAAAACCCTCAAATGAGTAAACGCTGGACGTAAAGTGACAGTTTTGTCTCCCGACTTCCTGGCAACTTTCAAAATAAAACAAAAGGTACCATCCTCTTCTTTTACAGTACGCAATCTTTTTTCTTCTTCATGTCAGCAGGAGCTATGGTCGTTTTTTTTTGTGCTTATCACCAAAAACCTTGCAGTGCAAAAAAACAATAATAATAATTACAATAATTAACTATGAACAGATTGTTAAAAAAAAAAACTACAATTTTTATGGCACAGCAGCCTCACCATTCACATATAGTACAATTATTAAAAAAAAAAAAAAATCAACAGTTGGAAGCTTGCATAGCAACAGCAAGTTGAAAGAAGATATTTACAAAGAAATGAAAAGATTTAAAAAATAAAAAAGGGCCGTCACAAGAACGTGTTTTTCGGGACACGCACATAAATTCAAATGAAAAAAACATACAATAAGAGTTTTTGTCAAAGACCAAAAGAAGCCAGATGTACAACATGTCTTTGTTTTATACATGGCGCGGCCGTCGTGTCCGCCGTCCGCCCGTCCGCCCGAGACGTCGCCTCCGCGCGCTTTGCTTTTTTTCGTTTAGTTTTTGATTCTCAGCCAGGTGAAGCACTCTGTGAAGGGAAAACAACAACAACAACAAAACAGGTTTCACAATAGGATTTCCATTTGTGGCTTCAAAACAGCAGAAGGCTTCAAAAGTTGGTTCTGAAGCTCGAGGTAGGGCTCCAAACTTGGCTGAGGGTTTCAAACTAAGGTTATGGTTTCAAATTCAGGTTTCAAACCGAGGATGGCCTTTCAAACTTGGGGTAGGCTTTCAGATCAGGACTTCCAAAAATAGGCTTTCAAAAAGGATTAGGGCTTCAAACGAAGAAGGGTTTCAAACTAGCGTTGTGGATTCTTTTTCCGAAGCGCGATACCAACGCCCTGACGGAATAATGAGCGATGTGAAGCCCCGCCCCTTCCAAGGTTTCAAAGAAACATTTCTAACAAGGGTAAGGGGTCAAGTTTGGGCTTTAGTAGGGATTTCAACTCATTTCAAAGTATTTTAAAAGTCCGGTTCCAAAATTCGGGGTTCACAGCGAGGTCTCAAAAAGGATTAGGGCTTCAAATACGGTTTCAAGTAGGGTTCTGAGTTAAAATCAGGGTTTCAGATAAACATTTCTAACTCGGGTAAGGGATCAAAGTAGGGTTTTCATCTAGTTTCAAAGTCAGGTTCCAAAATTCAAAGTAGTTTTTCAAACCCGGGGTCGAGTTTTGGACTCGGCTTTCCAATTTCGCGTGATCCAATTCTGCGTTAAGGTGTGAAAGTAGGGTTTGGAAAAGGCTGGAGAGGTAGGGTCGCAAAGGTTTTTTGAAGCGCGGTAAGGATGGCCCGATGCCACGTGAAGCCCCGCCCCTCGCCGAGTGGCGTGGAAAAGAAAAAAGCACTCACATAAGTCTCCCGAGTACTGGCCTTGTCCGTTGGCGCCCAGGAAGTCGGCGTGCTCCATGGCCGTCCACTGCTGCGGCTGCCGGGGGCCGTCCGTCTTGCGGGGCCCCGTGGAGCCCTTGGACGAGCCCGCGCCCGCCCTGGGGTACGCCGGGCAGCCGTCGTCTGAACGCGAGAGCGGCTCCGTCAGCGGGGGTCCCGCCCCTCCTCCCCCCCCCCGCCCAAGACGCTTGCGATAAACGCCGCCCGCCAAACCTTGGCCGCGCCAGTGTCAGACGGCGCCATCTGTTGGCGGCGCGAGCGCCGAAGTTCTCGCGGGACCGGGAAGAACGCCGGTGACCCCTCCCTTTAAGCTACGGGAGGGCGGAGCCAAAGATGGCGTTTTGCCCCGGCAGACTTGTTTGTTTGGCCGCCTTTTCCCCATAGTGCCGTGCGGCCTCAACTTGCTCAAGCTTAATATGGGACTTCCACGATAGTGATGCTATTCTAGTCCTGTCTAGTCAAGAGTTGAAGCATTGGATCAGTGCTCCGAATTTTGCTGTATATCTGCCGCACAATAGCAAGAAATGTATTGTAGTCTAGTCCAATCAACGTATTGCATAGGCGCACGTCCCAAAACACTGACGTACTTGCCCATCTTTAATTTTGTCATAATTTTTTGCATAATAAGTCAGCGCGCGGAGCCAATTCGATCGACGACACGCCGACGGTTCCGGGAGGCGCTAGCGATCGGGCGGACGCCGCGTACCATTTTTGTGGCTTCTGCGGCCGTCGTCGTGGCCCGGTCGATCAGGTGCGTGGCGGTGATGCTCCAGGGTGGCGCGCGCCAGCGGCCTGTCGTCCGCCGGCGGGCCCGACATCGGCGGGCGCTCCAGGGAGGCCGCCTTCCGCTCCGGGGGCGCCACGGCGCCGGCCACGCAGCGGCCCGTCTGGGCCCGGGCCTGGCCCGGCGGGGGCTCGGGCGGGGGAGGTAGGTCTGTTCGACAAAGAAACATCCATGAGAAAACACATCAATGAGCGGGAGTAGATTAGAACTCTTGCCCCCGTTGGTTACGCCGGGAGCCAATCTCGTGTCTTGTAGGAGGACCCGACTCCCTCATGAAACTCACACGTGCTGTTAGGCGAATGCGAAGGTGGAGCGGGAACGCAGCGTTGCGAATCTCTAGATCTGTTTTGTAATGAATTGGAATCGTAAACTATCAAGTTTGGTCAGCTACGGGCTTCACTCAAATTGGACTTCCGGGCGCCGCTAACAGGAGGATAACCGCGGCTCTCCGTGAGACCGAGGCCAAGGGATGGAAACGGGAAGGGATAACAGTACAGTTACCGTATACGTTTGAATCATTTGAGAATTTGTGTACTGCAGTAATACGTGCAAAAGTATAAATACTTTTCACATTTCAAAAATTCAGGTACCCACGTACACACTCACTCTTGGCAGGGGCCGTTAATCGCGAAATACGAGGGATTACTGTCTTTGGGATGGAACGGGAAGCGTTTGGATATGCAAATGAGATAGCGCCCACCATCTGCAGCGCCATCTCTGCGGTGGGGCGCCGTGCCCTGGTTGCGGGGTTTGCGCGCCGGTCTGGCGGCCCGCTGGTGGCCCAAACTCTGCGTGGTTCCCACTGTGCTGCCATCTGTGGAGAACGGGCTGCCGGGTCGGTGCCTGTGGGACAGGCCTTTATCTGCGGGGAGGGAAAAAAGATAACGACAGAAAAAACGTCAACGAAGTCGGACGGCGGTCCGGAAAACCAGGTGAGCCGCGGTTACGGAAAGCCGGGAGAAGCGAGTGCGTGAGGCCCAGCCAAACCCAGGCATGCGCCATGCGCCCCCAAAGCAATCAGGAGAGCGGAAAGTAGAAGGCGCCGGCCGGTCCCGTGGGCGCACCGACCTCTTCTGGGGCGAGCGCGCCTGTTGTAGCCCGGCGCCGGGGCCCGGGCCGAGCCGCGGCGGGGAAAGATGGAGCCGTCGGACGAGCCGGCCGAGCTGGAGCGCCGGCTGGAGAAACGGCGCTCGTCCTCCGAGGCCGAGCCCCAGCCGTTGGCCATGGAGCCTGCAACAGCGCACTTCTTCAACCCGACGTCTCTCCGCCCCTTCCGCCGTCCCGCAAATGGGGCGACCCCCGCGGCGAGGGGGCCGGCCGCACCTTCGCGTTTTGCAGAGGGTTGCGCTGCTTCTTATGGGTTTTTTTTCTGCATGCAGTTGCAGTTGCTTGTCTTCTTACGAAGCTTTTTGGTTTGTTGGGGCGCATCCTCAAAGTCCTCTTTGACCTCAACGTGCCCTCCTCCCGGCGGTTGCCTTGTTAGCCCCCCCCAAGCCGATAATGCAAGCAGAGCAGTTGGGCGGGCGCCACTTAAGAGGCGCCTGCCAAATCGGGCCCACAGAAAGCTGTCACATTAACCGACTGCTCTCATGCTCGCCAAAATCACCCCCCCCCCCCCCCCAACAAATGTGGCCTTGATAAAAAAGAAATTCAGAGTACAAAAGACAAGTAGCTCTTTTCATTCAAAGAAAAGGAAATTAAAACCAGGATAAATGCGTATGCGTTTACTGTAAGTCATAGATTTGTACAATAAATAACTATTAAAACAGCTTGGAGATTAAAAAAAAATCTCACAACGAGCCCCAAAACATGAATAGCCGAGAGATAATGAGCTTTTAAAAAATTAGGTACTGCGAAAACGACCAAGGCTAAAATGACGTAGCTCCTCCCCCACTTAAAATGGTCAAGTTCGGGGCGCTAGTCATCAAATATTTGGGTATTAGGGTCTTGTATCGAAAATCCTATCAGGTATTCGGCAAAAAATAATACATGCACATATTTGTTTGTTTAAACAACAGCTGTGAATACAGAAAAAAAAAAATCACTCAATCCTACAATTCAATATCGTAATATGGGACAACTGCGTATAAAAGGCGATGGGAGCGGCGCTGGGCGGGCCTCCATACTACTTGCGTTTTCACAGCCACAACTGGGCCGTCCCTGAGCAGACGTGAAAAGACCCGTACCAACGCCTCTTCTTCTGCAATATGGATGTTGAGGGACAGTAATATGCTTGTGATTTATTGGGAAATGGCGGGGATCCCCTTCAAAGAGTTTCCGCTCGCAGACTTGCACCTCAACTCGCAAAGGTTGCAACATATTTTCTGAAACTTCTCAGATGAAAGGAAATGTTGGAAAAATGTACAGGGAGCTATCAAGCGCCCGCCCTCAGCCACCATGATTTATTTCTGACTTTTTTTTTTTTTTTTTTACGGCAGAAATCCAAGGTGGTTCCGTAACTACTCCGAGCCCTCCATCTCGCCGCTTTGAAATTCTTTTCAGACGTTGACTCGGAGACAGAGAGGCAGCCATTTCCACCCGGTCCAATCCCGCCGCGAAGAATGGCCAAGATAATGAAGTGGCGGCGGTGGCGGCGGTGGCGGGAAAAAGCTGGCGGAGCTTTGGAGGGGGAACACTGCCTCGCCATATCACATCACAGAATGACTTTTTCTTTCTTTTTTTTACCCCCCTTGCTAACAGCCACTTTCCACTACGCCGCTTCCATTCCGGGAAATAGCGGCGCAATCAAAACTGTCGTAACGCCATTCGATAAAAATTCAATCAAGCCTTCTCTTTAAGCTCGGGGGAGAAAAGTTGCTCAGCTCCGCGTGACTCGTCACGCCCGGACCGACCGAGAAATTTCTGCGGACCTTAACGAGCGCCGACCGACATTTTCTTGTTGTTTGTTTTGTTTGACTTGACCACGGTACCGAAAGCTGGTCCGGGGTAGATCTGGACCCTGCTCCGGCTTGTTTTTGATATCTAAGGAAAAGCATAGGACCAAACGGCGGGAGGCTAAAATATGACACGGATGGTTCGAACGCGTCGACTTTGGATATGCCGTCCCTTCGAAATGCTTGCAAACGGGAAGACGAGAGGAAGTCCAATATATAGGAGTCCGACTGGGCCCACGTCGGGCTCGTTTACTGCCATCCAAAATTGGAAATATTGTCAATATTGAAAACCTGACGTTTTATCATGCATTTCTACCGATTTTTGCATGAATCCTGACAACGGCGACTGGTGAATAGAAATGTTTGTACATTTCGAGGCGTCGGCCTCAAAAGTATCATCAAGCCGTCGTGTGTCATTATCGGTGAGCTCAATCTGTATTGGAATCCACAATTAAAGTTCCGAGCTTCGGCCGGTCCGCGACCGTAAAAAGGTCGGCGACCCCTGCTTTAGCTGACCTTTGCGACCGGCGTCCTGGAAAGAATCCCTGTTGAGAATTGCTTTATTATGCAAAATGCCATTCGTGTGGGTTTTTTTTTTTTCCTAAAACAATGACATATCCGTGGAGGGGAAGCCGACTGTTATTTGTAAAAGCGGCGAACGGCGCGCGCAATAAATCTTCCGCCGTCACCGCTATCTCGGCAGTATGTTTTGCGGGGGCGGGGGAGCCCGGGGCCTCGGAAGCGACCGACGGATAGATTAGAAGAAATAGTGCTGTCTTCCCGGTAATACAGTGCAGACGAGATGCGGCGGATTAGGGCGCACTGGCCTCTATATTCCCTTAAATACATCAGTAGGAGCATGTGTCAGCACAAGCAAAAGCGCACTTCCATCATGCCACGGAAAAGTACTTTACCCGCCGCAGAAAGAGGCCAAACCTTTTCTTCCCTGTGGATATTTTCCGCCTGTCTTTTTTTTTTAATTACTATTATTCTCCCCTCCCATACGTTTCCTCTACTTCAGGGGTGTTCAAACTTTTCCACTTCTTTAACTTATTAAACGTGGCTTTATGTTCAAAATGATCAACTTGGAATTTTGTCACATATCTTACAGTGTCTACCCTTTTAATTACTTTTTTGTGAACCACTCCGCTAATTTGAGGATGTATTTTTTTTCATTAAAACATTAAAACAAACAAACAATTAATGCTCACCGCTTTATGTTAAAAGCGATGAGGTAAACTTGCAATTTTAAAAATTGCATTGCAGGCCACGTCAAATGTCGCAGGCCGCAAAAAGATGGCCGCAGGGCCGCAAAGGGCCCTCGGGCCATAGTTTGAACACCCCTGCACTATTTTGATTGGCCAAAGGGGCTATTTTTTGTGAATCATCGTATTAGCTTGATGAGGAATTTTCTAGATTAATGCTTTGACGTCCACGCGTTATTGGGTGGGTTTATTTCGGAGTTGTTGGTGGCGCGTTCCGTTTTTGCGCTTGACGCGACCTACTCTTTCTCCTCGTGTTCGGACGGCGGCCGAAACCGCGGCGACCGTTGGGCGGATCGCGTCTTGCGAAAACCCGGCGCTCCTGAACGCAAATCGAGGCTCGTCCAAAAAAGGTTTGGGACCGTCGCTGGGCGCTTGATTCT